>NC_088363.1:85763839-85784559 GCF_034508935.2 Berghia stephanieae
TTCTTTGTTTAGAACCAAGCTGCTCGTTGCTGGGCCGACGTGACATCAGACTATTGAATCCTATGAACGCAATCATTCGATGTTACTTAATATTTGTGCAACTGTCAAGAGACTACTATAAACTTGGGAATGATACTGCAGCAGTTTATCTATCTAGAAACGAGTCCATATTACACGCTCACACAAAGATCCCTTTTTTTAGATAAAAGAGATCATGCTAATCACCCCTCGTATATCCTGTTTGTATTAAATCTCACACCTAATTGATAAAGCCAGGAGTTATACTCACCCAATTTCCAGTGTGAAAGAACTGTTCAAGAGATTTTGTCTAAGTAAAATGGAGAAAGTTATGAAGGATAGTGATCACCCCCTTCGCAAATATATTAAGTTCTCCATGAGGAGCCGTCGCCTTATATCTATAAAAACAAAGACAACATGTCACCTTAATTAATTTTTGCCACATTGTGTTCGAATTTTTACCGCCCAACTGTGATTTAAATTAAATACTATCTTTTAAATATACACACACAAGTTCGGACTAAAGGCATACATTGTCGCCATAGATTCTCAACTTTGTGTTTATACATTTTTCTGCATGCCACGTCTGTAAACGAATTTCCATTTTTTTATGAATAAAGTATATTATTATTATTATTATTATTATTATTATTATTATATATTATTATTATTATTATTATTATTATTATTATTATTATATATTTTCATCTCTCCAGAACAAAACGTTTGGGGATGAAGACGCAATGTATGCCCAGATCGAACAGTTGTATGCAAACCTTTGCCGAATCAATTTTCCACAACGGAAAACTGCAGCCCAATTTCTTCCACTGGATGAGAACGAAATTTACTCTGTACCATCTTCAGATGAAATACAGTTGCGAATGGAAAATGAAAATCTCAAGAAAAAGGTGTGTATTTTTCCTTTAAATAAAGATCCTGGGTATATTTTATATATAAAAAAACGGTTACAAAAGCAAAAACCATGATATAATAGTGCTCAACTTTTTGATAAAACGAAGTATTCAGAAGCTGATTCAAGTCTAATTTAATTAAATTTCTATAATATTGTTTTAAGCAGTCGTCTCTGGGGATAGCGAATACTTGAAGCAATATATATATATATATATATATATATATATATATATATATATATATATATATATATATGTGTGTGTGTGTGTGTGTGTATGTGTGTGTAAACAAAATTTTATGAGGGCCTATAAAGTCCTCTCTCTGAACAAGAAATGATGCTGCTGTTCCTGTAAAGCGCTTTCGGCTTATTTAATTGTTAATTATTTTGGTGAATGTGGTGAGGATAGCCACGGCATTTGTGATAATGACGATGAAAATGACGATTTGATGGCAGTAATGGTTGCGATACTGATGACCTCAGTGATGATTTTGCTGTTGCTGTTGTTGTTGTTGATGATGATGATGATGATGATGATGATGATGATGATAACGATGATTATGATGATGGTGATGATAATGACGATAATGATGAAGAGGTTGATCTTATCTAATGGTACTTTGATTTGTATAAATTTCAGATCAGTGACTTGGAAAATCGCTTAAAAGCAACCAATGCTTCAAGTACAAAGATGACCGAATGTACGGATATTGAATCACTGAAATTTACTTCACTAGAAGACTGTACATCCGTATGTTATGAAAATCTCAAGACAGAATCGACTACAGGTTAATTTTCAGTTAACCCTCTCCTTACCAACTATAGGAAAATCATCACATTCGTTACGATACAACCAACATTTTTCTTATTCAAATTTCTTTTGTACATCATAAAACTAAAGAAAATGAACAATGTGTTGTAGAGCATGTTTTGCTAAAGAAATTACGTACGAAGAACTATTCTGCTATTATGTCAGAGTGATAAAAAATCTATTTTTGTGTGAGTTGGGTGTAAAGTTTTGGAGAAAATCCTGAAAAATGGCTGGTTAGGAGAGAGTTAATTAGATAAATTAGATAATGAATTTTATTTAAATTACAATTTAAGTCTTTTTTTGACTAGACGTGTTATTTTTTTTACTTCAAATATCCTTTTAACTAAGCACGATAACCTTCAACTAGTAAATATTCTTAAACCTATAAATGGGATGCAGAAGTCATAGCGTCACACTTCCCCCTCTCCCGGTTCAAAACTCATTGAAAGTACATATGTAACCAGTTCTCTGAATAGGTTGCTTATTGAATCATATATGGTGGCATAACTATTTTAATAGCTGGATGTTTAGGGCAGATTCTTATGATTCCGGGGTGTAAAAGAGCGAGGATGAACGATTTTTATTGACGACCAGTATAATTTATTTAAGCTAGAAATTAAGATGCCATCAGTCTAAAAGCATAAGATCACTTGCACAAGATATGTTTCCAGTCCTCCGTAGGTCTGCCTTGACACTTCCAAAGGGGATTGGAATCAGTATTTCGACATCACATCATTGCTTCCTATGGACAGATATGTCTGGTATAAAATATTTGACACGATGAGATGATCTTGGATTTTTGAAGTAAAAACGTCTGCCAAATTGAAAAATAGTTGTTCTTTGTTTTGTTTTTTGCTGGCAAAAAAATGGTTGTGAGCCCGAAACGTTCCGTGTTTGGCATTTTGTTCTTTTTAGAAGCGGTGATATTCATTTTTTTTACAATCCACTGCTTAGAGCAGCAAAGTTTCACTAGGAGGACTGGCAACACGCTTCCAAGAACTTTGCAAACGACAGTTTAAAAAAAAATTATTTTCATCATTATTGCGATTGGAATATAATTACTGCTCCTTTGATAGCTTTTCTCCTTAAGAACACGGATGACACAAAGACCTCGTTATCACATTCGTAAACATGTAGATCTAGACGTAAACGGACAATAACTATAATATCGTTATTTTTTCCTTTCATTCCAGATTTCAATATTGAATGTCCACTTCATCCTTCAAAAAGAGACGTTAAACAAATCTCTTCCACGTTTGAATGGATAATTTCTGATTATTCAGAAAAATTGCGTCTTGAAAAATGGGGAAAAGTTACGAATACCATATCGGAGCCTTTTTATGTCGGTAATGGTGGATATCGGTGAGTCTCTTCAACACATTTACTTCATTTTATTTACTTTACACACGGACAGATTACAATTTCACTATCAATTTATCACAGTATTAACCCTCTCCTTACCAACTATAGGGAAATCGTCACATTCTTTGCGATACAATCAACATTTTTTTATTCAAATTTCAATTGTACATCATAAAATTTAATGAAAATGAACGGTATATTGTAGAGCTTGTTTTGCTAAAGAAATTACTTATCGCAAAAAAATATATTTTTGTGTTAGTTAGGTGTGAATTTTTTGGGAAAATCCTGAAATTGTCTGGGAAGGAGAGAGTTAAACAAGGCTTCCTCGAAGTCTAAGAAAAATCGTTTTGATAATCTGGAAGTCATCTCAGTCTTTTGATATTAAAATGAATGTTATTTCGTCAACATTAGAAGAGAATCTTTCCGTCAGTCTTCGTCAACAATGTCTTTGATTCATTAAACTTTAAACATTTTTACGGGGATAAGGAACGCTTTATTCATTCATATTTCTTCTTATCATTCATAGAGCACGCCTGGAAGTTTATCTCAACGGAAACGGAAGTGGTTATGATAAGTGTATGTCCATTTTCCTACGCATCATCCAGGGCCAATGTGACGATTACCTCCCTTGGCCAGCCATTTTTTCTCTGACTTTCATTTTAGTGAACCAAGAGGAAAGACTGACGGAATCGTTGGTCCATGGTAAGGACGGGACAGTGTTTAAGTATTGCAAGCCGTCGGGCGATACCTATGATGATAGTGATTCATGGGGGCTGATTGAATTTGTGCCTCATGCCATCATCAATAAAAGGAAATACATCAAAGATGACGCCATAAAATTGAAAGTTAAAATACATAATAATTTTTGAAGCTATGATACTTTTTGTTGTATTAGACACTTTACCATATCATGTTGAAACTGTTTTACATGTATGTACACAAACACACTCGCAGATTTCCCAAAGACGACAGTCATCTTAAGTCTTACATATTCCTTCAGAGTCTTTGGGTCCACGAGCCGGAGTTTATCCCGGCGTCTTTAGCGTGAAATGGACAATAGTAATTACTTGCTTTCCTTTGGATAGAACGCTAGTCTATCGCAAAGTACTTTCCGCCAAATCTAACAGACCCAGCTACCCTTTCAATGCTGGGGTGGGAGGGGCTCAGCAAAAAAAAAGTCAACTGCACCTCGGATCGATCTTGGTCCCTTTGCTTGTGACGCGAGTGCTCTCCCAACTGAGCTATTGGGACCCCCCCCCCCCCAAAGACTGTAGTGACATATGAAAATCATTTGAATACCGAGTGGTCAAGATGTAAAATAAACCCGATATGTAGCAATTTATTCGCATCTAAGATGGGGCACCGTGGTTACGCTGTACGGTCTTTGCTTTTTACCCGAAAGGTACCGAGTTTGAATACAAGCTCGTCCCAGCCTAATTTGCGGCCCTGCTGACGCCTGGGTTCTTCCAGTATTCCCTTGGAATTGATCATAGAAACAAAAATTTCCCCTGTGGGATGAATAAAGGTAATTCTATTTTATTTTATTTTATTATTCAATGTTTTTCTGTTAAGCTAGATTATCTTCGTCATTTATCACAATCACCAGTTTTTCATATACACTTTCAAAGGTGCTTCGCGAACTATCGCAAATTATATTTTCAAGTCGTGTGCCTTTTTACAATTGTTTACTTTAAATGTTATCTTCTATTAAAAAATGAAAGAATTGGGACACTTAAAAATAATAAAATGATTCTCATTACCCCCCCCCCCTCCCCAACCCATACCCCTTTCCGTATTCGTAAGCGGAATGATATCAAATTTAAATCTATAACTATAATTTGTTATGTCAATTTGTAATCCCTCTAGTTTAACAAAAAGATTTATATTTAAAAATTAAGAAGTTCTTTTAATCACAAACAGTTAAGGTAACACCACCTGAGGATATGATAAAAGGATCTTTGCATTCATTTGCTTTGGCATCCGAATTTGTTCCCATCACGCGCTTCCTTGGTGAGATTGTGAATTCTCTGGTCTCTCCAAAATTCAACAATGTGGGAATACATATCTACGCCATATTATAGATAATACAAACTTATTTAGGTCCCAAGATTCGAGCTTTAATGCCTCGATGGTTCACTCTTTGGAAAGGTATTTGGAGATGGACTTCAAATCCTGAGGTCTGTGTCCGAAAACTGAGTTAACACCTTACAAGGCTTAAAATGATCCTCGAAGTTTCTTCTTCGAAAACAAGAAATGACAGCTTCCTGTCGCTGACGGACATTCGTGGGGGCAGCCATTTTAAACTGCCATAACTTTGTCAAAATTTGACAGAATTAAAATTCTCAAATTTTAGTGTAAAGAGTAAATGTGTAAGTTCAACTGAGCCAAATATGGCGTAATGCGAAAAAGAAATGAAGTCAGTAGGAGATTTATTGTCCCAATACTTTTTGACTCAGCTTCGTAAAATAATATAAAGAGCTTAAAGCACGGTGTTTACCGTAGGTACGTGCTGTATGATCGAAATAGTTTAATTTCGTGTAGTTTTTCGCAAAATTCTCATCAGTCGTCATCATCATCATGGTCATCATCATGATCATCATCATGATCATCATCATCGTCATCATCGTCATCGTCATCACCATTATTATTATTATTATTATTATTATTATTATTATTATTATTATTATTATTATTATTATTATTATTATTATTATTATTTTTATTATTATTATTGGATTGATCATGGCACAAAACAATCTGTAACATATTTGATCTCTATAAATTATCCAAAAAAGCGTCTGAATACATATCTATATCTTTTCAGCCGATCCTTATTTGAATGAGTTTTTAAAATGTTTATTATTAGTGTTTTATACTAATGTATTTTTTACATTTTTAATTGATGCCTTGTTAACGCTACTACTGTTTTGATATTGCTTTAATTTTGTTATTCTATTCTGTGTAAACTATGTCTTTGGGTTTTATGCGCTTTGAGGTTTCGACACACGGTGTTATTGAACCATGCACTTATTTATGTTAATTTTTATTTATTTTCTATATTTTATATTACTTGGTGGTAGTTGATCTGCCTATTATTATAAAGTTCAATAAAGAAAGGGCATATGATGGATCTTTTAGTATTTACGTCGATGGCATTTTTGAAGATTAAAGATATTGCTTATTTCTGTGATATAACTTTGTCCAATATTTTTTATCTCTTAAAACTATATTGAATCGACCCAAAATGTTATAGCAACCAGAAATTACGATACCGATACGTTACAGCGACCAGTGATTTCGATACCGATACATTTAATCGACTTGCGATGCGTTTCAGAAAGTTAATTCATCAGGAAAAAAAATCTCCCAAAACTATTACCGATCACTTGAATTTCATAGATTAGGACTCCAGCAAGGGTCAGGACAAAACCAAGTAATCCGATTCCGAAAGAAATCCCACTGTGGAGAATACACCCAAATGCTTACAAATCATTTATGTATTAGAGCCTGTGACAACGGGGTAAAGCGCTTTATAAATGCCAATCATTATGTATTCGTGGCAAAAAATACCACAGTCCATAGCAGATAGATCATTTATTGTTTTTGTTTTTTTAAAGGGTTTTACGGCGATTGCAACACATTTATGTCATATCAGCGCCAGTGAAAAGAAAATTGGATAGTAAAAACATTCTAGATGTACTATTAAAAGGGCTTGAAGAAAAAGTAAGACAAAGGGGAATCGGTTCAAAAGGGATTATATTTAGATTCCAAGAGCACACTATAAGTGTACTTAGTTTGAGATCACCTGAATCTCAACCAGACACCAGCACAAGATCCTACTAAAAAGAATACACTCAAATGTTAACAAATCATATGTTTAAAAAACCAGTACATAACAGAGAGATGATTTACAAGGAAAAAATATCATCTCCCAAAACTATAACTATACATTCGACTGTTTCCCTCCCAGCCAAGGACTCCGACCAGGGTCAATAAAAGAACCAAGTAATCTTATTCCAAGACAAAGACTAAAGACAAGCAATTGGAAAACAGACACAGGGGGATAGAAGACACAGTAGGTACCTCCTTGCCCACTATGGGAGGTCAGGAACCCCACTCAAATAGATAATTTACCTGGCCCGCGGTTTTTGCAAAATATATTTCAAAATTTTGCAAAGAAAATGATGGATTTTGCTTAAGACTATTAAGTAAATTTTGCAAAAACTTTGCAGGTTTCTAAATATGTTATACCACACCTAACAACCAATTACATGCAACCCATGTAATAAAATATCCCCACGGAATTACGCAATTTCAAACTCAAAAAAATTCAAAATTATGGTACAAAAAATAGCAAATTTTGACAGAAATTATGTTGATTTGTAAATAGACACAAAGTTAGGACAACAAAATTACAATACAAATCTTCATCACCTCGGGGTACGCTAATTTCGCAACAACAAAAAAAAGAGAATGAAAGAATTTGTCAAAAATTTTCAAAACGTGCAGATTTTGCGGTTGTAATGCAAATCCGAATATTTCCCCTAATATTGCGGTCGCAATGCGACTGCAAGCTTTGCAAAAAAAAAAAAACAAAACCAAAAAACAACAACAAACCCCCCCCCCCCAAAAAAAAAACAAAAACAAACAAAAAACAAACAAACCGCAGGGCCAGATTTACAAATATCTCCGAAAACTATGTTTCCCTCACCCCAAGGTCTACTAAGACCAGGGGCCGTTTTCATGAACACGGACTAGCACTTAGTCTCTGACTATCTCTGACTTTAGTCAAGGACTTGAAAATATCGGATTTCATGTGAGATGACTGAGCAAGTCCCAGACTAAAATCGGACTAAGTTTGGCCAAGTTTTAGTCACTTGCTGAGCCAAGACTTCACGCTTTAGTCTGAGACTAGTTACTAGGAGACGTCATTGGGTCAACAAAACAGCAGCTATTTTTAGATTGAGTGCGCTTCATTTCGGAAAGAAAATACGTCGGTTACGAATGACAAAGGTAAAAGGTGTACTGTTGCAATTGACACTGGCTTAAAAAAACTTTTAGATAAGTGCAGATTGTCAAAAGTACACATTTTTGTGAGTAAAAACTTTTTAAAAAACTGTCTGCCATGAATAGCTGGATGGCTCTTGGTGAAAAAATACAATGCAGGGTCGTTGGAGGACATAAGAGGAGTTCAATTTTGAAACATTTCCTGTTATGCTCAAAAAGAGAAACAACTATAAATGACAAGGGTAATTTATTAACAATAATAAAATGGGTAACAAATGTAATTATTATAAAAGAATAAGGTATTTAAAGGGATGTAACTCATAACAAACTAACTCAATGAATATATTCTTTAATTATCTTCCTTTGATCATGCTTGCAATGATTCTAAAATAAAGAGAATCATTACAATTTCCTTGCTGTATCTCTTTCCAGTGATGTTCTCGATGAGCGTGGACTAGCAGTGATTCTTCGCAAGTCTGCTAGACGGAAATATGCTTCACGAAATCTTTCTCATTGTCTCCGAAAACCCTTTTGCATAGCCCATCAATGCTACTGAGCAAACGGTAATTCATCCGAGAAAATAAATGTGTCTCAAAGTCTGTCGGGCCATTGTAGGTTTTCTTATTGGGGCCATCAAAACCGACATTGCATGTTTACAGGGTCAAAATATAGACATCTAAGTGTGACATCCCGCTGCTTTGAATACGACGAAGATGGTTCGTGTTACAACGAATCTTTCGACATTTCGTGATGAAAGTTGGTATAATCTTGGGTACGATTCATCCGAGTTTGCTTTCTGCCTTTGTCTTTGAATGGAATTGCTTGGTTTTGTACTGGCCATTGCTGGAGTACTTAGCTTAGAGGGAAACAGTCAAATGTTTAGTATAAGTTCCAGGAGATGATTTTTTCCCCTTTGTAAATCATGTCTCTGTTATGTATTGCTTGATAAGTTTTCTGTTTTGGATATATATCTTGAAAGCATTTGAGTGTACTCCCCTCAGTGGGATCATGTGATGATGTCTTGATGAGACTTTTAGGTGATCTAAAACTAAGTAGGTACACTGAGTGTATTCTTGGAATCTACCCGTGTTCCCTAATTGAACTAGTACTTCTTTGTCTTACTTTTTTTCTTGGGTACCTTTACTTGTAACTCTAAACTTTTTCCCTATCCCATTTTCTTCCTTTTACTGGAGTTGGTGAGGCTATGTGGTCTTGTGGTATGATACGCGGATCGGAAGGTCCTGGGTTCGAGCCCTGTTGAGTCCTTGGAAAAGGCTCTTCACTCACATTCTCTCACCGTACTCGGGTGTAAAATGAGTACCTGGCCGTTCACAGCGTTGTCTCTGCCCGAAAGAAATTGTAATTTTGCCTAACAGGCGTCATGGCTCGGCCTACATGTAAGTGTTGCTGTTGATCAGGGACCCCTTGTAAAGCGCATTGACCACGTTCAGTGGATATGACGCTATATAAAATCTCAACTCGTTTTTTTAAAAATGATCTAAATGAGTCGCAAGCGCCTAAAACCCTTAAAAATAACAACAAAGAATAAATAACATCTTCTTCTTCTTCTAGGTTCCATGCCTGGTCCAGGCTTCGGATACTGCATGAATTATCTCTCTCCATTCCTCCCTGTCTCTTGCTTTTTCAAACAGCTCTTGGATTGTTAGGTTGGTGAAGCCCTTCAGTTGGTCTATGAGTGTTTTTCTTTGTCTCCCCCGGGCGCGTTTACCAGGTATTTTTCCACAACTTGCCAGGTATTCATTCTTATCTTTCCTTACTATGTTTCCGAAAAAGGATAGTTGTCGATCCACTATTAAGGGCATTAGTTTCCTTTGTTGGTATGTTTGTTTTAGCACTTCTTCGTTCGTTTTGTGTGCGGTATACGATATTCTCTGCATCCTTCTCAAGCACCACATTTCAAAAGCTTCAATGTTCTTTTGTGTTTCTGCATTTGTAGTCCAGCTTTCGCATCCGTAGAACAAGATTGGCCACACGTAGCACTTCAAGACTCGGAATCTAATCCCGAACGACATCTGTTTGTTTTTCAAAATGTTTCCCAGGTCCATGAAGGCCTGTTTGGCTTGAGTTATTCTTGCTCGTATGTCTCGGTTACATCTTCCATCTGTTGTCACTATTGAACCTAGGTATTTAAAACTTTCTACGTTGGTAAGTTGCTCGCCGTGAATCGTTATATTGCAGGTGTTGTTGTTTTCGGGGTTTTTCTGTATTACCATGCATTCTGTTTTGGTGATATTCACTTCCATTCCCTTGGCTTCACTATCTACTACCACTTTGTCAACAATCTTTTGAAGTTGGATTTCTGATGTTGCAATGAGTACCGTATCGTCTGCGTATCTTATATTATTTATGTTGTGACCTCCTACTTTTATTCCCTCCATATTATTTATGCCCCTCATGATTGTTTCTTGGTATAGATTAAACAGATCTGGTGAGGCAACACACCCTTGACGGACTCCTTTCTTAATAGGAATGGAATTTCCTGTAGAGTTTCCGATTTTGATAGATGCCTGCTGGGTGTAGTATAATGTTTGCATGAGTCTGAGGTCTTTCTCATCAGCGCCAATGGAGTGCAGTTGTTTTAGTATTTCTTCGTGGCGTACTCTATCAAAAGCTTTTTTGTAGTCGACAAAACAGAGGTATAGTGGGGTCTGAACCTGTATAGCTCTTTCACTTAAAACACGGAGGAGGTATATTGCGTTCCTTGTCCCTCTGTCAGGTTGGAATCCATATTGTTCTTCTGCGATTTCGGGGTTAATCTTATTCCTTAGCCTGTTGATAATTATACGCAACAGTATTTTGTTGATGTGACTTATTAAACTTATAGTTCTAAAATTTTCGCATCTGACTGCACCTGCTTTCTTTGGTATTGCTATGAAAATAGAGTTACAGAGATCTTCTGGAATTTTCCCAGTATTGTATATATTGTTGAATAATATGTGAAGTTCATCAATTGCTAGATCTCCTAGGCTTTTTAATACCTCTACAGATATTTCATCAGGGCCTGTTGCTTTACCATCCTTCATTCGTTCCATGGCATGTTCAATTTCACTTTTGGTGATGTTTGGTCCGCTTAATGGTTCTTTGAATTTCAGTGGTGGTTCATTTCTATTTGGATCATTGTACAGTTCGCCTATGTATTCTACCCATCGGCTTTCTATATGTTGTTCTTCGAATAGCAGTTCCCCTTGTTTGTTTTGGATACAACTTCCTGCTGCTTTGCTTTTCCTTTTCCCTGATAGTTCTTTTATTCTTTGGTGAGCTTGTTGGGGGTTGGGTTTGTATTCTCTTTCGATTTCGCAGCATTTCCAGTCTAGATAGTTCTCGTGTGCCTCGATGCATTTGGATTTAATGTGGTTGTTCAATGTTTGGTATTCTGCAGACCCTCTGTTGCATTTTCGTCTTTCTTCAAATAGGTTTAGAATTTCATTTGTCATCCATTCCTTTTTGCTGTTTGTTTGAGCTATTGGTAAATGCTTTTCTGTAGTTGCTTTGACACACTTTTGGAATATATCAAATTGTTTTTCACATTTTTCGTTATCAGGTTCACTTTGGCTTTGTATCATGAGTGCATTTTCAAATTCTTCTCTCATTTTTGTTTGTATGCCATTATCTTTGCATAACCTGTAATCCCTCTTTATTCTACCAGCTGTTCTCTGAATAGCTTTAAACTTTATCCTTACTGTACAAACAACTGGGACATGGTCACTGTCTACATCGGCGCCTGGGTAGGTTTTGCAATTTAATATGCCATTTCTGAATCTTGATGATACTGCTATAAAGTCTATCTGGTTCCTTGCTCTGTCCCCTGGTGATTGCCATGTCCAGGTTCTTCTTGGGTGTTGTTGAAACCAGGTGTTTGAAATCATTAATTTATTTGTTCTACACCAATCTGCCCAGATGTTTCCTCGTTCATTTCTGTCTCCGAGTCCATGTGGTCCGATTATGTCACCATCTCTGCCTCTGCCAATCTTAGCATTTAGGTCCCCCATTACCATAAGGACTTCATATGGAGGATCATATGGAGTGGTGGAACCTCTTTCCAAAAAGGAGTAGGGATGATCTTAGACCAAAAATCAACCAAATTTTACAAAGGGCACGTAGCAATCTCAGACAGAGTTTTGCTGGTTAAGCTAAGAGGACCTGTAGTTGACACCAATATTATTCAAGTTTATGCACCAACAGAAGAGGCGATAGATGCAGATATGACAGAGTTTTACCATTCACTAATAAATAACATAGAAACCAGATAAGATTTATAATAAACTGTTTATTTCATTTATTGCTTTTGTACATGAATGTCAACACATTAAAATCAGGAAATTCATTTATTTACAGTCTCTCAATATAATTACAATTATCAACCTAAATAAAGCAACTGATATTTAATTTTCAACATATTAGACCGATTTCATACTTTTAATCCATTGTAATTTTGAGTTTAATTTCCTTTTTTTAAAACAATATTCCCAATCTCTTGTCCTTTCTCTTTGAAAAAAGTGACATATTCTTTACTACGTTTGGTAATAAACAATACATACATATATGCAAGTCTGATCATCTAAAATTTGATTGGCTCACTGTTGTACTGAAAAAAAAGTCTACTATCAAACCCACGCAAAATATTCTTAATTACAACAATGTTAAATCAAGCCCCAAATTACATTCGAATATCAGACCTGCAAATACTTGCACGACGAAATAAACAATCTTCAGATTAATGTTTGAACAAAACACCCAAGAACTCTTTAATCAAGGAGGGTATAATAATTTTTTATAACTTGAAATATAATATCAGGATTTGAATAAATCTTTACTATCATTATTATTATTATTATTATTATTATTATTATTATTATTATTATTATTATTATTATTATTATTATTATTATTATTATTATTATTATTATTATTATATCATCATCATCATCATCATCATCATCATATAAAAACACATAGTAAGGCAATTTTTAGATAAAATAGAACTCGAGAATACGTCATTTAACTCTCTCCTTACTGATCATTTTCAGTATTTTCCCAAAATGACAGGCTTACCCAGCAGAAAAAATTTTTTAAACTCAAAAAATCTCTCTACAAAACAACTTTATGTTCTTATTAATTAAACAAAGATCATTCTTTAAAGTTTGTGATGTACAAAATAAATCTGCATCTTGTGTCGTAACAAATGTTACGATTTTTCTGTAGGTGCTAAGGAGAGGGTTAACTATCTATGTAATTATGAAGTTGACTTGGAAAACGTTGATTTCTTGTCATTTTTAATAACAAAACTTGATGAGGAAAGCAGTTCAAATTATTTGTTCACGGATACAAAAATAGAATTCGGGGAGGTTTTTAATTTTATTCACACAATTGAGAAAATTTGCAAGATTTTAATCGTGGAACACAAAACAGCTTCCTCCTTGAAAAGATTCAAAGTAATGCTTGACAAAGAACTCATGAATCCCTGCTATAGTTGTTGTTATATTGCAGAGTATTCAAAGGTCGTTTTCAGTAAATGACTCTTTACAATTTTGTGAATGTTAAAAACCAGCACATTAATACATGTAATATCAGTGTTTATTTTTAAGACAATTGCACGCACATACTGCTTTCGTTAACACCAAAGCATTGTACCCCTGTTGTCTGCATGACCTGTCAGTCCATAGTAAGCTGTCGTTCTGTGTCCCTCTAAGTACAGTAATTGTGTTGACGAAGTAAAGTGTCATGTCAAAACAATATCGTTCCATTGATTCGCAGTTAAATGTCTCAAGATACACAAGAAAGATGTAATTTGATATATATATGATATATGATATGATATGATATGATCTGATTTGATGGGTTATGATGTAATACAGTATGATATATGAGATGATATGAGGGCAATTGCAAATAGTGCCACAATACAATTCTAAGAATGAATTGATATTTGGGATGGAATAATATTTTTACAGTTTGTGACTGTACATTTTCGCAATTCAATTTTTGGTCATTCAAGCATTCCTTTCCCATTTCGCAACGTCTTTGATTAGTCGCTGACAAACAAATTACCATACTTTGTTTTTGTTTTTGTTTTTAAGGGTTTTACGGCGCTTGCAACACATTTAGGTTATATCAGCGCCAGTAAAAAGGAAGAAAATGGGATAGTAAAAAGTTCTAGAATTACAATTAAAGCACCCAAGAAAAATTAAGACATAGGGGAACTGGGATCAGATGTAGATTCCAAGAGCATACCACCAGTATACTTAGTTTGAGATCACCTATAAGTCTTATCCGGACACAAGCACACAATCCAACAAAGAGGAATACACTCAAATGCTTACATTATACATTGAAAATAACAAATATAATAATACATAACAGAGGGATGATTTACAAGGAAAAAAATATCATCACCCAAAACAATAACTATGCATTTGACTGTTTCCCTCCCAGCGAGGACTCCGGCCAGGGACAGGACAAAACCAAGTAATCTCATTCCAAGACAAAAGACAGAAAGCATGTTGGAAAACAGATATAAGGGGATAGAAGACACAGTATGTACCCCCCTGCCCACTATGGGAGGTCAGGAACCCCACCCAGTTACCATAATTTAATTCCCTATTCACGGCTGAACTTTTATAGATGTGAACACGATGACATTGGTCTTTACAGGTACCCGTAGAATGGTGAAAATGGTTAAGGCACCTCACCCGAGGATTACTTTTTAGCGTTTGTAAAATATCTCACACGTTGGTTTTTGATTAAAATGAATGTCATCATGACATTATACGTTAACCCTCTCCATACCAACCACAGGAAGATCGAAACATTCGTCGCGATATAGCCAACATTTTTTCCTCATTCTTTCTTCTGTAAATCATAAAACTTTTGAAAAAATGTTTGTTATAGTTATGAAAATCTAAATGTGCTGTAGCAAAGCCTTGGCTGTAGACCTTTTGTTAAAAAAATTGTGAATAGCAAGAACTTATTGCTTTTGTGTTTGCGTGAAAATCCTAAAAACGCTGGTATTTAAGAGAGTTAAGACACAGATGTTGAAATTCTTTTACATAAAACAAGAAGATAAAAAATAATTCTGATATGTGTGACCCATCGCATGAATCTGGTGTTATTTCGGGGTGAACCAGGTGAAGAGAAGTTGCCTTTAAGTAAAACTGAACAGTGGTATAGCACTCGCGCTTTTTGGCAGTTCACGTTCTATCTTGATATGTACTTTTCCATCGCCTTAATCACAAGATTCAAAAGTTTATTTTTAGGCAATTGCCAATTTAACTCATACAAGAATATAATATTTCCAATCAACAAATCAAATAAGTAAAATCAATAATGAAGCAAAGTATACAATGATAATAAATAATAATAATAATATATAATAATAATAATAATAATAATAATAATAATAATAATAATATAATAATAATAATAATAATAATAATATAATTTTAAAAAATAATAATTGATAATTATAATGGTGATAATAATAATGTAAAATCATCTAAAGATAGAATTAATAGATTCATTATTTAATAGATGAATAATTATAAATGTGTAATTAAATAAAAAGTGGTGTCTGGAACAAAAAGTATTTTATCAATTTGACAAGAGGCGGTGACAAAACGATAGAATGATGTTTGTAAATTCTTACACTTGTCGAAAATTAAACAATTTATTTTAATTAAGTATACGTTTTGGGGACACTGTATATATATATAATATATATATTATATATATATATATATATATATATATATATATATATATATATATATATATAATTTTAATATTTACCACAATGTTGGAGTCAGTCTACATCGATGTTTCAGGCCCTTTCAGCCATCGTCAGGACTGTGTGTTACATGAGTTTGGTTTGTTGTCTGTTGTTAAAATAATAATTCGCTCCATTGCTACATGTCGAGCACTATCCGTACCATATTTGTATCAAACACGATTCAATATATATATAATATATATATATATATATAATATTATATGTGTCATGTACATGATACCTGATTGAGAGACGGCACGTCACGTGATATATAATCCCGAAATCAAACGAATAATATAGCCTACTCGATGTTGTTTCTACTCTCACGGTCTCAACCTGAATTGGTATTTAAAACTAAGTAATGCGCAACTGAATAACAAATGCAACGCAATATGTGTCATGACTTTGGTGACATCTATAACGAATCAAAAAGTATTATTAAGGCTTATAGGCTGATTATTTTATATACACATCATCATTTTATGCACTTCATTTGTGTATTCAAATGCATGGGCGTATATTTATAAACGTGTGGATTAATAATCAATGTCCTTTTTGTTTATTTATATCTTTTTTACTTCTTCATTTAACTTTTGAATGATTTCTTGATTTTAATCACTATTTATTTATTTATTAATTTATCATTATTTATTTATTTATATGTCTCTATTTATTTTTCTATCCATATTTCATAATTTTGATACATTTTTCTCTTATTGATAACTGCAGACTTAATATCATTTAAGGCCAATATCTATGTATTTTGAGTGTGAAATAATACACATATAATAAGAGTTTCGATATACTTAAAAGAAAATAAACATTAAATAAATGGATTTTAAAAGGAAACGAGATGAAAACATTTTAAAAAGACAATATAATATAATGGGATATAGTGAACTAACAAAATGGCGGCATATTTGGATGTCTCTCATTCCCGTGGTTATAAAAATGACAAAATAGTAGTGGTGTGAATGGGGGTAGATGGGAAGAGGTGGGGGTGGGTGCTGGGGGGGGGGGGGGATAACGTCAGTTATTAGTATCACAACGCTCTTCTAATGATAGTACAGGGCGTTCAGAAGTTTGTAACCAGTAAAAAAAATAGTTGACGGAGAAACAGACAGTGCAGCTAAGCACAGAATGTTCGCGAAAATAAAGAGAATTAATTCTTAAACGCAAACCAGAACTCGAAAAATGACTTAACAGATTTTTTAACGATTTTTAAAAGTACCCTACATCTTTAACGCTCAAATTCTCTCCAAGTGATTTTGAGTATTTCTTTGCTGACTGAATCAACCCCATCTTAATTCTTCCTTTCAGATCTGTCAGTCTGTCACTTTCATTTTGCAGACTTTTTCTTATATGTAGCCTCAGAAAAAAGTCCATTGGTGTGATGTATTGTAAACGTGGTGGCCATTGGATAGGGATATCTCTGCCAGTTAATCTGTCTGGAAACTTGTTTAAAAACTGTCGGATAAACAAGCTCTAGTGGGGAAGAGCACCATCCTGCTGAAAAACGATACTACTCGTAAAATGGGTTTTGTCTAACCGCTGCTGTGAGCAAACATATTTATTCAGAAGATCGTGATGTCTTTCAGCCGCGTTAATGCATGTTCATAAAAGAAAAACAGTCTGACGATGCGGTCGACCATAGTGCCACACGTTGAGTTTTGGGCTGGTGCATTCCTGTTCCTAAAAGTACCAGGATGTTCAGGCCCCCAGATCCATGAATTGTGCTTTTTTAGTTTTCCAGAGACACGAAAGGTGGCTTCATCGTTAAAAACTACTCGTCTTAAAAATATTTCATCATAGTTTAGCTTGTGCATACTTTCATGAGCAGATTGTAGTCGTTTTGGCATGTCGTCGTCTTTTAATTTGTGAACGACTTGTATTTGAAATGGACGAAATCCCAATTTCTGCCTCTATATATATGGACTTGGAAAACTCCAACCGCCTTGCCGCGGTGCGAACTGACTTTGGCTCACCCGGAGAATGTCCATTTCTTTTCTTGTCTGCTGTTGAACCAGTTTTTAGATGGTCTAACTACGAATTGCCTTCCGGTCTGGCGGATTTTCTTGCATGACTGGAAACGTCTTTGAATTTGAATTGCTGATTTAGTTTCAATAAACCATTTCATACAATCCGCCTTTTCCATAACCCGGACGCAGTATTCAATTGTACGTTCTAAAACAATAAACGTGGCAACAATAAAAAGAATGATTTCTCCATGAACTGAAACAAATTTCATGATGATATCTTCAATAGGTTTAGAATAAATACAATTTACTATTGGTTCCAGACTGTGGGGAGACTGTACTTTTTTGAGATATAGCGCTTCTGCTGTTGAGGTCATGGTTCACTCAGATCTTGAATGTTATTCTATTTTCTTGTTAAGGCGATATGTGCCAACTTGTCCTGGCGGCTGGAGACCGGTTGGAAGATGTTACTTGTCTTCTTTTGTTGTCTTCCATTTTTGCCCCATACTTACTTCTGATTGACACAACTATCATCAACATCAGGGATCGGTTTGATGACAGTAGTTGTAAATATATCCATTGGTATGTTCCAGTTTCTGCACGTGTCTTTCACTTCTCTCGTCCACTGTCAATAGCTGTGAAAAAAGTAAAAGTCTTTCAAGGTCCTATAGAGTCGGAGTTAACCTGTGTCTGTTTGCTACATATTTAATAAGACACCAGTGGTATGTCACCATATTCGGATATCACAGTCTATCGACCCTGCTTTGCCGTTTTTAATACGGCTGATGGTCTGCTCATGTATATTTTTGGCATAAATTATGCCTCTGTGCTAGATATAACAAACACTGATAAGATGCATAACCTAACTGTTGCCAGAGATGGATCAGGGCCGAGTTGGCCACATGATTTGAGGCTCCGTGTTCGAGCCCTTCTTCCGGTCATTTCGTTTTCTATATTGAGATATATAAATATACATACCACTTTTCCACCACTGCTACTGTGCTGGTTATTCTCAAGATAATGTGCTTCAATAAGACCAGTTGCGATAGCCAACACCAGACCAGCTATCAATATTAGGAAAGCCCCGGCTACATTGCTTAGAGAAAGAGATCTTTTCTTTGATTCCTGCAATAGACAGTCAATTTAGATATGAGGTAGGTGAGAAGAGAGCTGAATTTAGATTCAATGACGACTTTTAAAAACATGGCAAAAATTTACAATTTTTACTTTACGCCTTTTAAGGTTTATATTATTTCTACAATTGAAAAAAGGACAATACATATTATATTTACCTCTATCATTAATATGTCCTTATGTCAATTATTATAATATTACTATATGCTTACCATCATAATATATTCTTGCGATCAAAAGAAAGTATACACATTTAAAATCGTCGTAGGCTAATGATTTCCCATTGAGTTATTTACCATTAGTCTTTCTGTGTACCGATAGTTGATGTTTTTGTTTTTGACCTGAAATTCACTCACAACGTCGCGCACGTGCTAATATGACCTTTTAGCCCCTTGCTCTGGAGAGGAAGTGTGTAGATTTTTTTTTTTTTTGCCATACGTGTCTTCTTGAAACATTTTCAAGGCAGACACAATGCAAAATATAGCAATGACTATCCCGCAGAAATCTTTGGGCGTCTTTTTCGCTCACGTAGGGCCCAAATTCGCGGCAAAATATGGGACGAAGCCGTTTCGTATATGCTATTTTAAAAAATTAATTACGACGCTGTTTATCGATGAATATGACTGAAAGTTGGCACACAGTTAGATAAAAGGTCATTTTAGATTATGTCAAGCGACAAAACTCGTGCGACTACCGGAAAATCGTTAAAAATAGATTTTTACTCTTTGGAGTAAACTATTTCTAAAACTACCGGGCGTGGAGGTTTTGTCGCTGATAAGGTAATACATGAACATTTCTTCTTTTTGGTTGTAAAATTT
This sequence comes from Berghia stephanieae, assembly GCF_034508935.2. Classification (NCBI taxonomy): domain Eukaryota; kingdom Metazoa; phylum Mollusca; class Gastropoda; order Nudibranchia; family Aeolidiidae; genus Berghia; species Berghia stephanieae. The sequence continues at coordinate 85,783,662 of NC_088363.1, forward strand.
CATATGAATATGACGAGTACTTTTTCCCGTATTTTACAAAACACTATCCCAAGTTTCAACCTTTTAATCCACTTATTACGCAAGATACAACCAAAGATCGAAAAAAAATTACCGAAAAAGCGTCCCATATTTTCGCTTTTTTTCCTCTTTGCGGGTCATCCAAATAAATAACACCTTTGAAACTGCACAACTTGTTTATTTATGAATGGATTTTCAAAATTCAAAAACAATTTTACTCAGTGGAGATAGAGCTTTGATATTAGACAAAAAAATTCTCAAAAAGGGAAAAAACATTTTTCATAGTCCTTGCTACAAAATATCACCCAGTAATCTACGCGATGGCACGACTTTGATTAGAACAACATGCACGTGCCATTGGCCATCTTCAAGCTCGACAGTCTGTGACCAATGTCGCAAGAATGCTTAAGGAGAACTGTATATTCGTTAGTTCCTTACCGTTTGTGTCATTTCAAATCGATCGTAAATCTGTTTCTGTCCTCCACTCCAAACTGCCGCTATACATTTTACGCTCTATTTTCTTTTGACTCTCATTTACGCACTCAATTTCTTGCCATTAAAAACACAAGTGTCTGCTCTATTCGCTATTCTGAATTGAGATGATCTCCAAATTTGTGAAATAGTCTGTTACCCGATGCGGCAGTGGCTGTTTTGGGAAAGCTGTAGACTAAAGTCCAAAATGAACCTCCAGTACGACAAGCTTTTTACAAAAACAAACAAACAAAAACAATAAAACTCACTAACTAAAATGTATCTTTGTCAATGTATTCCATTTGTTTTTAGGTTTCGTTTGCGTCAGTTGTTGAAACAATTTAAAGTAAGAAGAGATTTTTACCAAAGCTCGATTTACACGCATTTCTTTTTTTTTTTACGAATATGA
>NC_088363.1:85784659-85807154 GCF_034508935.2 Berghia stephanieae
TGTAGCCGTAGAAAATTCCACAATATGCCCAATCTTTATTATTTTGTCTTAATTATAAAAACTTTCTTCCATGTAAAATTGATCGACACAGGTTACGTTCAAAGGACCTGGCCGATGAGTTTGATAAAGAGGATTTTCATTGTATTTATTTGTTTCCTTACTAATTTTTTCCTTTTCACATAACTTGCTGGGAGAATAAATGAAACGCTGTGAAATATATTATATAGCATGATGTAGCCGTAGGAATTCACAATATGCATCTTTATTTATTTGTCTTATTATAAAAACTTTCTTGTTAAAATTGATCGGCAGGTTACGTCAAGGACCTGGCCGATGAGTTGAAAAAGAGGATTTTCTTTGACTACGTCTTACAACCCGTGGCTGATGGGGAATACGGACGAGAGTTATCGAACGGTACTTGGACTGGGATGATTGGGGAGCTCATCAATGGGGTGAGTTGATTTTTAACGTAAACTTTTATACAGAACAATATTGACTCATTTTTTCAAGGTGTCCGAAGCATGGTACGTGATCTATAACAGATTTCTTTCACATAGAAACAACGGTATTACCGGCTAGGCATACATTTTACACCTAGGTTTATTGAGAAAATGTGAGTAAAGAGGCCCTTCCAAGGACTCAACTTACCGCTGCCCACAGCCGGACTCAAACCAGAGACCTACATATTAAAAGCATCGTGCCATACTTGAGGATAACAAAGCCGGACAGAGAAAGCTCTTTCTAGCAATCATGTAACTTTAAACATTTTATAAGAACTAGGTATCTAGCATTTTGTTTGAAGGTCCTGGGTTCGAGCCTCGCTCGGCGCATAGTTGAGTCCTTGGAAAAGGTTCTTTACTCACATTCTCTCACCGTGCTCAGGTGTAAAATGAGTACCTGGCCGTCAACAGTGTTGTCTCTGTCGGAAAAAAATTGTATTATCGTCTAAAATGCTTCGTGTCTTGTTCTAGATGTTACGTGTTGCTGTTGGTCGGTCAGGGACCCTTTGTAAAGCGCTATGAGCATATTTAGTGGATATTGCGCTATAAAGGGAATGAGATTAGCGGAAGAGTAGCATCCCTTGATTGGACGTCACCCATAGTCTGTGACGTCACCGGCGGAAAAGTTATTAGAGAGAGAACGTCATGTTGGTTGTGCGATGACGTTCTCTCTCTAATAACTTTTCCGCCGGTGACGTCACAGACTATGGGTGACGTCCAATCAAGGGACGCTACTCTTCCGCTGATCTCATCCCTATAAAAGGCTCTAGTTATTACAATAATGAAAGAATCCTTTATTTAACCAGTTAACTGTGGTACTCTAGAAAACCACGTGTTTAAGAATTTGACAAGGTAACTCCTTCAAATATCGTTCGCTTTAAAGGACCCTCACCATGGCAAAAACTCTCAAGCCTGGGACTTCGCGAAGAGCATTGCAGTTAACTTGCTAAGAATAATAACAATGGTTGGCCACGGCCGTATTGTATAAAAGATAAAGAAATAGATCATCTCTGCATCGTTTTGACTATCGCTTGAAGTGGATCAAAAAGCAGAATTTTTCAAATATTTAATTAATGTTTTAAGAAAATTCCATTTCAAATATTTTCACGAGTATAGATAGTATGCGCTTGGCTAAGAAGCTCAAAACATTGTCATCCGGAAGTATAACGGACCAACACACAAAACTGTGTGTATCCATGAACATTTATAGTCGGGTTAATACAGTTCAGTGAACATTACTCATAAACCCGGTTGGCAAAAAACAATAACAAAGACCTGAGTGACGTCATCTTCGAACTATCTATATCTGTTCCATCACCTTTTTAAAGTTATATGGTATGAAAGCATTTTCCTTCTTTTTTATTTTTTTTTTGTCGAACTTGATGAAGAAAACCAAGTCAAAATTATCAACAAAAAACCCCATATTTTTTTCATGAAGATTACGGGGTAAAACACACTCTCTATTTAATAAAGGCATTTATTTCACTCAAATTGTATGAGTAAAGCTGATATTATTGGATTTGAAGCAGATTCACTGAGACATGAAAACCGTTTTCAGACGATCGGTCACATATCTTTGTCTATAGATGGAACGAACTTGACGCCACTCAGCTTTTTATTACTTTTAGAAAACCTGTTAATGATTAAATCTCACTAATTCATATCAAGTTCAAGGTTACACATAGTTTTGTGTGTTGGTACGTTATATCCGGCTGGCGGATGTTGTGAGTATTTGACTTAAATACATAGCAGTAATAAAATGTGATTTTTGTAAAGACTTATTATCTAAGAATCTGGCGGATGTTGTGAGTATTTGACTTAAACGCATAACAGTAATAAAATGTATTTTTTGTAAAGACTTATTATGTATGAATCCATTATTTCAGGAGGCGGACATGGCCATCGCGCCATTGACCATCACGGCACTACGTGAGAGGGTTGTTGATTTCTCCAAACCGTTTATGAGTGTCGGCATATCCATGATGAGCAAGAGACCCGAGAAACAAAAGCCCGGTCTTTTCTCCTTTCTGGAACCGTTTTCGGTGATGCTCTGGGTCAGCATCGTCTTTTCATATTTCACAGTCAGTTTGATCATTTTTGCTGTGACAAGGTGAGACAAATCAATTGACGAATAGTGATAGATGATAATATCGTGATATATAATGGTGATATAATACAACATTTTAAAATACACGTCTTTCCGAGTACCGCATTTAATGGGTTAATATAGTTGTTGAGATACAGCCGTTGTTAAATCTTAATTATCGATTTACTCACGTTTCTATTATTTCACTTGTTTGCTAAAGAAAGCACAGAATCTTCTACAATAAATAGTTTATTCTTTTTCAAAGCTCAAAATTCTTCTTGCTTCATACTTTAACTCTCTCCTTACCGATCATTTTCAGTATTTTCCCAAAATGGCAGGCTTACCCAGCAGAAAAATTTATTTTTAAAAACTCAAAAAACTCTCTACAAAACAACTTTATGTTCTTATTAATTAAACAAAGATCATTCTTCAGAGTTTGTGATGTAAAATATAAATCTGAATAAGAAAAAATGTTTATTGTGTCGTAACAAATGTGACAATTTTGCTGCAGGTGGTACGAAAACGGTTAAAGCTTTCGGCACCCTATTTTTTTAATGAAATGATTGTCTCCATTATACATTTCCCTTTCTCTCTTTAGAATGAGCCCCTACGAGCCTCACATTCGCCGATGTTGTGACGGGCAAATCCGTCCAAACTTCAGCATGCGTAACTCTTTTTGGTTCGTCATGGGTGCCCTCATGATGCAAGGCAGTGATCTCTGTCCAAGGTCTGTGGTCCCATTTTATTACCGGACATTGTGTATTGTAATAGTAATAGATATCTGCATTCCACTTTAAAATTAAATGAACTGTCAAAATCTAGAATAGCGATTTGGGAGTGAAATAGTTGGCTTTAGTTTAGTGGATATTGCGCTATATAAAAGCTCAAGTTTTTTTAAAGGTTAACACGCCCCTTCCAATCCTCCAATGTGATAGACAGTCGCTTGATAGTTTTCGTGAAAGAACTGTCATTGTCAAATTAATGAATACTTTGTAGAGTTGCAATTGTAAACTGCTGAGATTTAGGTATGAAGTAAATGCAATGAACAAATATTAATAGATCAGTTTCCAAAGATAAAAATAAAACGCAAGAAATAAAAATAGAGTTAAAACATGCTAAATAAATATTGTACATTTCAGGCTCAAAATTCTTCTTTAACCAACAACACTTATTATCAAAACGTCAATTATTCTATGCAAAATCTAGAAATACAAGACAAGGTGCCTCATTACATCTTGTGTGGATAAACAGGGCCTGAATAGTGCCCGGTGTAGCTAAGGGAATTTAGTGCTAACATCAGTGTTGTCACACTCACAAAAAATTGGACATGGGCTGGTCAAAAACATATTTTTTAAAACTTGAAATTGTATAGAGCGCAATATGGAGGTTACCCGGATTACAAAAAAAAATTATAAAATTTGAGACTGCAATAGTTTAAGAAAATGCATTCTTTCTCCAAATGAAGCCTAAAAATTCCAATAATATTTCCTAATTGAAACCCAAAAGTCAATATCCAGTTCCTATATCAACCCGACATTATACAGTTTGGTCACGGTGGTTCATACATCGTTGATGTCCATATCTCAATTTCACTCAGATCTACAGCGGGTCGTATCATAGGAGGCGCCTGGTGGTTCTTCGTTCTCATCATCATCTCCTCATACACTGCCAATCTGGCAGCATTCCTAACTATCGAGCGGATGGTCCAGCCAATCACGAATGCCGATGACCTGGCCAAGCAAACGGATATAGCCTATGGGATGCTGGAGACTGGCACAACAAGGACGTTCTTTGAGGTAATGCCGTTTATTTACCATCTCAGACTGCACAAGGCTTATTTTACTTATCCCTCTCTTTACCAGCTATAGGAAATGTTCACATTTGTAACGATGCTCTGAACACTCAGATTTGTTTTGTACAACACCCAATTTGAAGAAAAATCTGTGTTATATTAAAGAAATGAATACTATTTTGTAAAGCTTGTTTTGTTGCACAAAAGTATGAATAGTATCTACTTATTGTTTTGGAGTTTGAGTGTCAAGTACGGCATTTGCGGGTGGTTGGATGGGAGCATCACCCTTGAATCATATACCTATGATGTTCGCATGGGTGTACGATCCGATAGTGATGTCCGGTTTCTTTTCTCTTTACTAGCCTATCCTGCTTCTTTGGTTTGTGATTGTATTTTTGACAGGGGATATTTTTTTTCTGTAAATCCTCTGCTTCTGTTTGTTTCTTGGTTTATTTATAATTTAGCTTTCATATATACTTTAGGTTATGCTTTTGATTGACATTTGTACTATTTTTGTTAGATTGCTTGTTTTTTTTTTGTTTCAGCGGTCTCTCATATAACCTCAATTGTGTTGGAAGAGACCTAAAGCAACAAACAAACAAACAAACAAAAGTACGGCATTTATGGAAAAGTTCTGAAAATAGTATAATAAATACATTTCAATCACTCATCCTCTTGAGAAATGTTTTAAACTCTTATCTCTAGTAATACTGGGATAGCTCAGGCGTCTACAACAATTTCGGTGACATAAACGAGCAATATGGGCATTGTGGCTTGCTCTAGGAAAAAAATAAACAAGATGCTGACAGTGGGGCTTAATTCTAGGTCATGCGAGTTTAACCATCCTAACCACCCATCGGAAAATCGTCACATTCGTTACGATGTAACCGACAATTTTCTCATTCTGATTTCTCTTGTACATCACAAAATTTAAATGCTTTGATTACAGCTATAAATACCACAGACTCTATGATAACTACTAAACACTGTGTTGTAGAGCTCACGTGTTACTTTTCTGTTTTAGTAAGAAAAGTCTATTTTGGGCTGGGTGGGTGTGAATTTTCGGGGGAAATTCCAAAAATAGCGGGTAAGGAGAGAGTTAAATGCAATGCCTTATCGGCTTGATTGCTAAAAATGTTCTTGCAGAGCCTCAAGACACTCGCCTTCGATTGAAAGGTCCAGAGTTCAAGTCCCGGTCTGATTGGCGCGGCATAGTTAAGTCCCTTGAAGAGGCTCTTTACTCACATTCTCTCACCATAGTCAGGTGTAAATTAGTATTTGGCCTTAACAGTGGTATCTCTGAAGAAGAAAAAAAATGTAATATCGCCTAACAGGCCTACGCATTTATTGTTGCTGTTGGCTAGGGACCCCTTGTAAAGTGCTTTGAGCACGCTTAGTTGATATTGCGCTATATAAATGTTCAAGTGCTTAAAAGACAAGTGACAATTTTTATTTCTTCGAAAATGGAATTTCAAAACTGAACTTTTTAGAATAACAATTTATTATAGTTAATGAATATGTTCATTTTGCAGGAATAAGTTATACTAATGTGTTGACCAATAAATATTCTTTAGCGGTGACAATGTATTTTTCCTTAACATGATAGGTGTGAGTAAGTCAGTGTGTTTATTCGTGCATGCAATGATCATTTATAACAGTTATTGTAAAGCGCTTTGAGCACGTTTAGTGGATATTGCGCTATATAAAAAGCTCAATTTTGTTCTATTGTCATTCGGAGAGAGAATGTGTGTGTGTGTGTGTGTGAGTGAGAGAGAGAGAGAGAAGGAGAGAGAGAAGGAGAGAGAAGGAGAGAGAGAGAGGGAGAGAGGGAGAGAGAAGGAGAGAGAGAAGGAGAGAGAGAGAGAAGGAGAGAGAGAGAAGGAGAGAGAGAGAGAGAGAGAGAGAGAGAGAGAGAGTCTGGTGGGTGAAAGAGAGGGGGAAATCGGTGATAGACTTGACCCTAATAAAAAAGGATTTTCATAGCTTGCATTGAGCTTTTCTCTGTATTATTTTAAACTTAACGAATTTTGGAAGATGTCTACGAAGTCAGACAATAAGCTCAGGAAAAATCAAAAGCGCATATTGTTTGAGTCGACCTGTTAAAAGTGGCGTCACATATACCACCGCACTCGATTCGGGTGTAAACAAGTACCCCGGAGTCAATGCTATGACGTCAAGGCTATGATGGATATTTAAGATGCCCGTACAAAATTACGCTTAGCAGGTGACGTGTTTATTATGAAATGAAAATCTGATATTCGAGATCTTCCTTGAATTAAGTAAGTCATTGTAAAGTGTATTTAAAATGGTAAATCCGATCAAACGTTCTAAAATAAATGTTCAAATTTCCTTATTTAATGTTACTTTCACTTTGATTCAAATGGTTCAAATCACTTTCGCCTATTGCATATTCAGTATTTTACAATAATTCCAATCAGAATTCAAACGTGACGACATACCAGAAAATGTGGACATATATGTCAAGTGCCTCACCTCCCACAATGGTCAGTTCGTTGCAAGAGGGGATCAGAAGAGTGCAGGTGAGAATAGATGCCGCATGCATTAAAAGAGGGAACATTAAATTCTTTTGTTACAATAATAATATTATTCATTGTGTGCCAAAGGAGGGTAAGATAGAGACCCTGTAATAGGCAAAAGCAACTCGATGTTATAATTTTAATCATCCAGGAAACATATCGATATCCCAATTATGGAAACGAAAGCTAAAATATCAATGTCCCTATTATAGAAAAGAAAGCTAACATATCGATATCCCTATTATTGAAAAGAAAGCTAACATATCGATATCCCGATTATAGAAAAGAAAGCTAACATATCGATATCCCGATTATTGAAAAGAAAGCTAACATATCGATATCCCAATTATGGAAAAGATACCTATCACTCACAACAATTAATATCGATATGGAGAAACAAATCTGTAACAATAAAACAATAAAATTACCATGGTGTTTTACCAAAACCACCGTCTCAAAGCATATTATGTCGGGATGAACAATGTGATGGAATTTGTATTCGTCGTCAGGACTATGAAATTTAGAGTTAATTTCTATTAATTTTGGTTGAGAATATAATGATAAAAAAAGTTAAATATACCCAAGTTTGGATTTCTTATCATTTCGACTCTAAATTATTCCATGTTAAATGTTCATTCAATCCGATATAATACCGTTTTGGGACGCCTGGAAACCGTCTTCTGGTAAACTGTCAAGGACATCCAAAATATTATGCTGCTGGTGGATTCAATGAGTGGGTATGGAGTCATTGGGTAAAGAGTCATTGCGCTTCTGAAAAGGTGCGCCCCCCCCCCCCCAGTCCCTATATATATATGATGATGATGATGATGATGATGATGATGATGATGATGATGATGACGATGATGATGATGGTTATGATGTGGTTGATGATGATGATGATGATGATGGTGGTGATGATAATAATGATGATGATGATGATGATGTGATGATGATGATGATGATGTGATGATCTTTCTGCATTTTAGAACTCTGGTGGAAAGTACGTATTTCTTCTTTACTCCTCCAACAACGACTACCACAACAATAGAAAACCTTGCAACACCGTACGAGTGGGTTCCAACCTCAATATTGAAGGATATGGCATTGCAACTCCTCAGGGTTCACATATCAAGTGAGTGTCGCATCAAACAATGAATAGAGAGTTACAAAAACGGGTCACTCGAAATTTAAGATCATCTCAGTCCCAACTTCTAAAAGTCACCACCTCAAAATCCACTTTCGGTGAACAAGCCTTTTCATTCATCGCTCCACGCCTATGGAACGCACTTAGTCCTCGGACAAAGTCCTGTGAAAATTTATCATCAATGAGGAAATGTCTGAAGGCTGAGTTGTTCCGCGAGGCTTATTTTTCATAAAATAGATGTTGCTTAGATTTTGATTTTTGTATGCATGCTTATTATGTATCATGTAGTGTCGTGATTTTTAATTTTGTTGTTTTTAAACATTTTTATTTTTATTATAAGGGGACAGAGCAAGGAACCAGATAGACTTTATAGCAGTATCATTAAGATTCAGAAATGGCATATTAAATTGCAAAACCTACCCAGGCGCCGATGTAGACAGTGACCATGTCCCAGTTGTTTGTACAGTAAGGATAAAGTTTAAAGCTATTCAGAGAACGGCTGGTAGAATAAAGAGGGATTACAGGTTATGCAAAGACAATGGCATACAAACAAAAATGAGAGAAGAATTTGAAAATGCACTCATGATACAAAGCCAAAGTGAACCTGATAACGAAAAATGTGAAAAACAATTTGATATATTCCAAAAGTGTGTCAAAGCAACTGCAGAAAAACATTTACCAATAGCTCAAATAAACAGCAAAAAGGAATGGATGACAAATGAAATTCTAAACCTATTTGAAGAAAGACGAAAATGCAACAGAGGGTCTGCAGAATACCAAACATTGAACAACCACATTAAATCCAAATGCATCGAGGCACACGAGAACTATCTAGACTGGAAATGCTGCGAAATCGAAAGAGAATACAAACCCAACCCCCAACAAGCTCACCAAAGAATAAAAGAACTATCAGGGAAAAGGAAAAGCAAAGCAGCAGGAAGTTGTATCCAAAACAAACAAGGGGATCTGCTATTTGAAGAACAACATATAGAAAGCCGATGGGTAGAATACATAGGCGAACTGTACAATGATCCAAATAGAAATGAACCACCACTGAAATTCAAAGAACCATTAAGCGGTCCAAACATCACCAAAAGTGAAATTGAACATGCCATGGAACGAATGAGGGATGGTAAAGCAACAGGCCCTGATGAAATATCTGTAGAGGTATTAAAAAGCCTAGGAGATCTAGCAATTGATGAACTTCACATATTATTCAACAATATATACAATACTGGGAAAATTCCAGAAGATCTCTGTAACTCTATTTTCATAGCAATACCAAAGAAAGCAGGTGCAGTCAGATGCGAAAATTTTAGAACTATAAGTTTAATAAGCCACATCAACAAAATACTGTTGCGTATAATTATCAACAGGCTAAGGAATAAGATTAACCCCGAAATCGCAGAAGAACAATATGGATTCCAACCTGACAGAGGGACAAGGAACGCAATATACCTCCTCCGTGTTTTAAGTGAAAGAGCTATACAGGTTCAGACCCCACTATACCTCTGTTTTGTCGACTACAAAAAAGCTTTTGATAGAGTACGCCACGAAGAAATACTAAAACAACTGCACTCCATTGGCGCTGATGAGAAAGACCTCAGACTCATGCAAACATTATACTACACCCAGCAGGCATCTATCAAAATCGGAAACTCTACAGGAAATTCCATTCCTATTAAGAAAGGAGTCCGTCAAGGGTGTGTTGCCTCACCAGATCTGTTTAATCTATACCAAGAAACAATCATGAGGGGCATAAATAATATGGAGGGAATAAAAGTGGGAGGTCACAACATAAATAATATAAGATACGCAGACGATACGGTACTCATTGCAACATCAGAAATCCAACTTCAAAAGATTGTTGACAAAGTGGTAGTAGATAGTGAAGCCAAGGGAATGGAAGTGAATATCACCAAAACGGAATGCATGGTAATACAGAAAAACCCCGAAAACAACAACACCTGCAATATAACGATTCACGGCGAGCAACTTACCAACGTAGAAAGTTTTAAGTACCTAGGTTCAATAGTGACAACAGATGGAAGATGTAACCGAGACATACGAGCAAGAATAACTCAAGCCAAACAGGCCTTCATGGACCTGGGAAACATTCTGAAAAACAAACAGATGTCGTTCGGGATTAGATTCCGAGTCTTGAAGTGCTACGTGTGGCCAATCTTGTTATACGGATGCGAAAGCTGGACTACAAATGCAGAAACACAAAAGAACATTGAAGCTTTTGAAATGTGGTGCTTGAGAAGGATGCAGAGAATATCGTATACTGCACACAAAACGAACGAAGAAGTGCTAAAACAAACATACCAACAAAGGAAACTAATGCCCTTAATAGTGGATCGACAACTATCCTTTTTCGGACACATAGTAAGGAAAGATAAGAAGGAATACCTGGCAAGTTGTGGAAAAATACCTGGTAAACGCGCCCGGGGGAGACAAAGAAAAACACTCATAGACCAACTGAAGGGCTTCACCAACCTAACAATCCAAGAGCTGTTTGAAAAAGCAAGAGACAGGGAGGAATGGAGAGAGATAATTCATGCAGTATCCGAAGCCTGGACCAGGCATGGAACCTAGAAGAAGAATATTTTTATTATGTAAAGCGCCGCAGAGCACGATTAACGTGGATGTTTAGGCGCTGTATAAATTCATTATTTACTATTTACTATTTACTATTTACTATTTACAAAAAGATTCAGATTGTTTCAACCTCTGACTTAAGCAACTGAAATAAATCAGTTTTCCAAATGTCTTGAAAAGGGGAAGACTAAACTTCATGGAAACAGAGACAGACTTTAAACAGGTGAAATACAGCTTGAGAAAGGCAGGCGCATTATCCCAGGGCAGAATTAGGTGCGCAGCTCTTATTTGCGACCTATACCCTAAGACATCTAGATAGAATATATTCTTTATCGTGGCCGTGCCAAGAATTTCGAAGACAGAACGCTCGAAAGAAACATTTTATTTGATCGTCAGCAATTTGTTTTGAAATGCCGAGTAATCTTCATTGTTATCTTACATAATTCTAAATGATTATCTTGCCATTGAACCTACAAGATAGCTACTGTAGAAAAGGACAAATAAGATGATATAAGATTCTTAAATCCTGTGTGACCTTGGATTAATTCACGAATTTAGCGATTTGATCTTAAAAATTATCATTGTGGTCCCTAAAAAATTATATTTGTAAAGTCGGATGAGGGCTGCGAAAACATCATTGCATTGTTACGTTTGTTTTTTGTTTTTGTTTTTTTGTTTAAGATATAGGGACGATTCGTAACATTTTTGTTCGAGCCTCGCTCGGCGTATATTGAGTCCTTGGAAAAGGCTCTTTACTCACATTCTCTCACCGTAGTCAGGTGTAAAATGAGTACCTGATCGTTAACAGCGTTGTCTGTGTCTGAAAAAATGTAAGATCGCGTAACAGGCGTCATGTCTATTATTATTTATTATTATTATTATTATTATATTATTATTATTATTATTATTATTATTATTATTATTATTATTAATATTATTATTATATTATTATTATTATTATTATTATTATATTATTATTATTATTATTATTATTATTATTATTATTATTATTATTATTATTATTATTATTATTATTATTATTATTATTATTATTATTATTATTATTATTATTATTATTATTATTATTATTATTATTGAACGTATTGATGTTATTACGATTGTTGTATTTTTGTGTGGTGTATCAGTTTATTTTTGGTTCCATTTACCTTATTTTCCACTTTCATGTATGTTGGCATCAAATTGTTGATTTATTGGCGAAAGCCTAATATTGAATAAACTTCTAAACTTCTTGTTATAAGCTATTATTGTCTTGTCTTGTCTTGTCCTGTCCTGTCTTGCCATTAAGTCGCAACTCCGTTCATAGAAGATAATCGCGACTGTGAGTGTGGTGAGGACTTGTAGTAAACTCGAGTTGTCATGAAACCAAAGGAGTTTTATAGTATAGTACTCTTACATGGTTTTTATCGATGTGTATTTATTTTCAGGTCTGATAACCCAAATTGTTATAGGCTCTTTGTTATAATGGAAATACTCTCAACCCAACACAAAATATTGTCCATGTGGTCTTGTGGTATGACACTCGCTTTCGGATCGGAAGGTCCTGGGTTCGAAGCCTCGCTCGGCGCATAGTTGAGTCCTTGGAAAAGGCTCTTTACTCACATTCTCTCACCGTTCTCATGTGTAAAATGAGTACCTGGCCGTTAACAGCGTTTTGTGTCCGTCAAGTCTTGTCCTTAATGTTAAATAGTGCTGTTGGACAGGGACCCCTTATAAACGCTTTGAGCACATTTAGTGGATATTCCGCTATATAGAAGCTCAATTTTAAAAAATATATATTTTCCATTACCACAATGTTAAATTAGGCCCATAATTGCTTCGGTTATCAGGCCTGCTAAATATGTGTGCCTGTGCACTATTGAAAATTTTTGCCGAATAATGCACGACTTGAGAATGCCGTAATACTAATTATTTCTATCTTGCTTCTCTAATCAAGAAATGACATTAACTACTTGACCTTGACATTGAAAGAGAAAGGAATACTACACAGACTGCAACAAAAATGGTGGAAAGAGGAGGGAGAATGTGGGGTGGCTGCAGTCAGAACGGTGAGTAAAAGCTTAACTATCCATGCCCTTTGTTAAAGACATCTATGGACATTAATGTATTTTTATGAATTTAACATTGCCAAAAGCGCCTCCGAGTGCATCACTCCTTACCCTAGAAAGGTCAGATCGAAAACAAATTAAATGTTCATTGTTACGTAAAAGAGATGAACTGGTGTTGAGAAATTGAATGTTGGCGCTCGTGAACTTTCTACACCGTCCACAACAAATTTACTGTTATCTACAGCTCATGGTCCATTGTCTGGATTGCGTCTTAGGGGTTTCCATAGTTCTCAATAACTTTACAGACAAGTCTTTACAATACCAACCCTGGATCCGATTGAAGATTGTTGAGACGGGGCCATACTAGGGTTGACAAACTAGACCTCATATTCGTAAAAAAAAAAAAGAAATGCGTGTAAATCGAGCTTTGGTAAAAATCTCTTCTTACTTTAAATTGTTTCAACAACTGACGCAAACGAAACCTAAAAACAAATGGAATACATTGACAAAGATACATTTTAGTTAGTGAGTTTTATTGTTTTTGTTTGTTTGTTTTTGTAAAAAGCTTGTCGTACTGGAGGTTCATTTTGGACTTTAGTCTACAGCTTTCCCAAAACAGCCACTGCCGCATCGGGTAACAGACTATTTCACAAATTTAGAGATCATCTCAATTCAGAATAGCGAATAGAGCAGACACTTGTGTTTTTAATGGCAAGAAATTGAGTGCGTAAATGAGAGTCAAAAGAAAATAGAGCGTAAAATGTATAGCGGCAGTTTGGAGTGGAGGACAGAAACAGATTTACGATCGATTTGAAATGACACAAACGGTAAGGAACTAACGAATATACAGTTCTCCTTAAGCATTCTTGCGACATTGGTCACAGACTGTCGAGCTTGAAGATGGCCAATGGCACGTGCATGTTGTTCTAATCAAAGTCGTGCCATCGCGTAGATTACTGGATGATATTTTGTAGCAAGGACTATGAAAAATGTTTTTTCCCTTTTTGAGAAATTTTTTTGTCTAATATCAAAGCTCTATCTCCACTGAGTAAAAATGTTTTTGAATTTTGAAAATCCATTCATAAATAAACAAGTTGTGCAGTTTCAAAGGTGTTATTTATTTGGATGACCCACAAAGAGGAAAAAAACGCGAAAATATGGGACGCTTTTTCGGTAATTTTTTTTCGATCTTTGGTTGTATCTTGCGTAATAAGTGGATTAAAAGGTTGAAACTTGGGATAGTGTTTTGTAAAATACGGGAAAAGTACTCGTCATATTCATATGAAATTTTACAACCAAAAAGAAGAAATGTTCATGTATTACCTTATCAGCGACAAAACCTCCACGCCCGGTAGTTTTAGAAATAGTTTACTCCAAAGAGTAAAAATCTATTTTTAACGATTTTCCGGTAGTCGCACGAGTTTTGTCGCTTGACATAATCTTAAATGACCTTTTATCTAACTGTGTGCCAACTTTCAGTCATATTCATCGATAAACAGCGTCGTAATTAATTTTTTAAAATAGCATATACGAAACGGCTTCGTCCCATATTTTGCCGCGAATTTGGGCCCTACGTGAGCGAAAAAGACGCCCAAAGATTTCTGCGGGATAGTCATTGCTATATTTTGCATTGTGTCTGCCTTGAAAATGTTTCAAGAAGACACGTATGGCAAAAAAAAATCTACACACTTCCTCTCCAGAGGAAGGGGCTAAAAGGTCATATTAGCACGTGCGCGACGTTGTGAGTGAATTTCAGGTCAAAAACAAAAACATCAACTATCGGTACACAGAAAGACTAATGGTAAATAACTCAATGGGAAATCATTAGCCTACGACGATTTTAAATGTGTATACTTTCTTTTGATCGCAAGAATATATTATGATGGTAAGCATATAGTAATATTATAATAATTGACATAAGGACATATTAATGATAGAGGTAAATATAATATGTATTGTCCTTTTTTCAATTGTAGAAATAATATAAACCTTAAAAGGCGTAAAGTAAAAATTGTAAATTTTTGCCATGTTTTTAAAAGTCGTCATTGAATCTAAATTCAGCTCTCTTCTCACCTACCTCATATCTAAATTGACTGTCTATTGCAGAATCAAAGAAAAGATCTCTTTCTCTAAGCAATGTAGCCGGGGCTTTCCTAATATTGATAGCTGGTCTGGTGTTGGCTATCGCAACTGGTCTTATTGAAGCACATTATCTTGAGAATAACCAGCACAGTAGCAGTGGTGGAAAAGTGGTATGTATATTTATATATCTCAATATAGAAAACGAAATGACCGGAAGAAGGGCTCGAACACGGAGCCTCAAATCATGTGGCCAACTCGGCCCTGATCCATCTCTGGCAACAGTTAGGTTATGCATCTTATCAGTGTTTGTTATATCTAGCACAGAGGCATAATTTATGCCAAAAATATATTTGAGCAGACCATCAGCCGTATTAAAAACGGCAAAGCAGGGTCGATAGACTGTGATATCCGAATATGGTGACATACCACTGGTGTCTTATTAAATATGTAGCAAACAGACACAGGTTAACTCCGACTCTATAGGACTTTGAAAGACTTTTACTTTTTTCACAGCTATTGACAGTGGACGAGAGAAGTGAAAGACACGTTCAGAAACTGGAACATACCAATGGATATATTTACAACTACTGTCATCAAACCGATCCCTGATGTTGATGATAGTTGTGTCAATCAGAAGTAAGTATGGGGCAAAAATGGAAGACAACAAAAGAAGACAAGTAACATCTTCCAACCGGTCTCCAGCCGCCAGGACAAGTTGGCACATATCGCCTTAACAAGAAAATAGAATAACATTCAAGATCTGAGTGAACCATGACCTCAACAGCAGAAGCGCTATATCTCAAAAAAGTACAGTCTCCCCACAGTCTGGAACCAATAGTAAATTGAATTTATTCTAAACCTATTGAAGATATCATCATGAAATTTGTTTCAGTTCATGAAGAAATCATTCTATTTATTGTTGCCACGTTTATTGTTTTAGAACGTACAATTGAATACTGAGTCCGGGTTATGGAAAAGGCGGACTGTATGAAATGGTTTATTGAAACTAAATCAGCAATTCAAGTTCAAAGACGTTTCCAGTCATGCAAGAAAATCCGCCAGACCGGAAGGCAATTCGTAGTTAGACCATCTAAAAACTGGTTCAACAGCAGACAAGAAAAGAAATGGACATTCTCCGGGTGAGCCAAAGTCAGTTCGCACCGCGGCAAGGCGGTTGGAGTTTTCCAAGTCCATATATATAGAGGCAGAAATTGGGATTTCGTCCATTTCAAATACAAGTCGTTCACAAATTAAAAGACAATGACATGCCAAAACGACTACAATCTGCTCATGAAAGTATGCACAAGCTAAACTATGATGAAATATTTTTAAGACGAGTAGTTTTTAACGATGAAGCCACCTTTCGTGTCTCTGGAAAACTAAAAAAGCACAATTCATGGATCTGGGGGCCTGAACATCCTGGTACTTTTAGGAACATGAATGCACCAGCCCAAAACTCAACGTGTGGCACTATGGTCGACCGCATCGTCAGACTGTTTTTCTTTTATGAACATTCATTAACGCGGCTGAAAGACATCACGATCTTCTGAATAAATATGTTTGCTCACAGCAGCGGTTAGACAAAACCCATTTTACGAGTAGTATCGTTTTTCAGCAGGATGGTGCTCTTCCCCACTAGAGCTTGTTTATCCGACAGTTTTTAAACAAGTTTCCAGACAGATTAACTGGCAGAATATCCCTATCCAATGGCCACCACGTTTACAATACATCACACCAATGGACTTTTTTCTGAGGCTACATATAAGAAAAAGTCTGCAAAATGAAAGTGACAGACTGACAGATCTGAAAGGAAGAATTAAGATGGGGTTGATTCAGTCAGCAAAGAAATACTCAAAATCACTTGGAGAGAATTTGAGCGTTAAAGATGTAGGGTACTTTTAAAAATCGTTAAAAAATCTGTTAAGTCATTTTTCGAGTTCTGGTTTGCGTTTAAGAATTAATTCTCTTTATTTTCGCGAACATTCTGTGCTTAGCTACACTGTCTGTTTCTCCGTCAACTTTTTTTTTACGGGTTAAAAAACTTCTGAGCCTGTACTACACAGAAGAGCGTTGTGTACTAAAAACTGCGATTTTTCCCCCCCACACCCACAACCTCTATTACCCCCTTCACACCACTACTATTTTTTCATTTTATAACAGGGAATGGGGAGACATCCAATATGCGCCATTTGTTATTTCCCCACTATATCCATTATTTTAAATTTTGTCTTTTTAAAATGTTTTCGCGTTTCTTTTAAATTTTTTATTTAATGTTTAAATTTTTTTTAAGTATATCGAAACTTATTATATGTGTTTTTATTTCACACTCAAAATACATAGATTTTGGCCTTAAATGATTTTAGTGGGCAGTTATCATAAGAGAAAAATGTATCAAAATTATGATATGGAAGAAAAATAAATAGAGACATATAAATAAAATAAATAATGAAATTTAAAATAAATAAATAATGTGATTAAATGGGGGGAAACTTCAAAAGGTAAATGAAAAAAGTAAAAAGATATAATAAACAAAAAGGACATTGTTTAAAATCCACACTTTATAAATTTTCCCCATGCATTTGAATACAAAAAAATGAAGTGTTTAAAATGATGAGTGTATAATTTTAATCAGCCTTAAGCCTTAATAATACTTTTGATCGAAATTAGAGGGCACAAAGCATGAACATATGGCGTTGCATTTGTTAACAGTTGCGCATTACTTAGTTTTAACTCCCCCTTCGGGTTGGCCGTGGGTAGAAACACATCGATAGGCTATATTATTCTTTTGATTTGGGGGATTATTCACTTGAGTCCCGTCTCCACCGGGGTATCTGTAATGAACATAATATTATTATATATATATATATATATATATATTAAAATAATAAATATTGTGTCTTGTACATGATACCTGATTGAGAGACGGCACGTCACGTGATATATAACCCGAAATCAAACGAATATATAGCCACTCGATTTTTGTTCTACCTCAGGGGGTCTCAACCAAATTGGTAGTAAAACTAAGTAATGCGAAAGAATAAACAAATGCAACGCAAATATGTGTCATGACTTGGGTGAAACTATAACGAATCAAAAAGTATTTTTAAGGGGGCTATGGGCTGATTATTATTTATACCCATCCATTTTATGCACTCTTTTGTGTATTCAAATGCATGGGCGTATATTAAACGTGGGGATAATAATCAATGTCCTTTTTGTTTATTTATATCTTTTTTTCTTTTCATTTTCTTTTGAATGATTTTGATTTTTAAACACATTTATTTATTTATTTAATTTCATTATTTTTTATTTATAGGGCCTATTTTTTTTTTATCCTATTTCATAATTTTTATACATTTTTTCCTTTTTGTAACTGCAGACTTAATATCATTTTAAGGGCCCAAAATCTATGTATTTGAGTGTGAAAAAAATACACATTTTTAAAAAGTTTGATATACTTAAAGAAAATAAACATTAAATAAATGGATTTTAAAAGGAAAAGAAAATTTAAAACCCTTTAAAAAGACAATAATTAAGGGATATAGTGAAAATAAAAAAATGGGGCATATTTGGATGTCTTATTCCCTTTTTTTTTTTAAAAAGACAAAAAAAAGGGAGTGGTTTTGCTTTGGGGTTGATGGGAAGAGGTGGGGGTGGGTGCTGGGGGGGGGGGGTAACGTCAGTTTTTAGTTTCACACGCTCTTCTAGTGATAGTAAGGGCGTTCAGAAGTTTGTAAACCCGTAAAAAAATTGTTGACGGAGAAACGACAGTGTCTAAGACAGAATGTTCCGAAATAAAGAATTATCTTAAACGCAAACCAGAAACTCGAAAAATGACTAACAATTTTTAACGATTTTAAAAGTAAACCCCACTCTTTTTAAACCCCAAAATTCTCTCCAGGATTTTTTTGGGATTTCTTTGTGACTGAATCAACCCCCTTTTTAATTCTTCCTTCGATTGTCAGTCTGTCACTTCATTTTGCAGACTTTTTTTTTATGTAGCCTCAAAAAAAGTCCATTGGGTGTGATGTATTGTAAAGGTGGCCCTTGGATAGGGGTATCTCTGCCAGTTAATCTGTCTGAAACTTGTTTAAAAGCCTTTTTTTTTCGGGTAAAAAAGCTCTAGTGGGGAAGAGCACCATCCTGCGAAAAAAAGAACATCGAGAATGGGTTTGTCTAACGCTGCTGTGGCCCAAAAATTTTTTATTCAGAAGACGTGAAAGTTTTTTCAGCCGCGTTAATGATTTTTCATAAAAGAAAAAAAGTCTGACGATGCGGTCGACCCCTGTTCCACACGTTGATTTTGGGGTGGTGCATTTATGTTCTAAAGTACCGGATGTTTTAGGCCCCCAGAAAAACCATGAATTGTGCTTTTTTGTTTTCCAAGAACACGAAAGGTGGGTTCATCGTTAAAATACTCTCTTAAAAATATTTCATCATGTTTAGCTTTTGCATACTTTCATGAGCGATTGTAGTCTTTTGCATGTCATTGTCTTTAATTTTGAACGACTTTTTGATTAGGACGAAAACCCAATTTCTGCCCCCTATATTAGGCTTGGAAACTCCCCGCTTGCCCGGTGCGGGAATGACTTTGGGGTCACCGGAGAATGTCCATTCTTTTCTTGTCTGCTGTTGAAAAAATTTTAGAGGGCTAACACGAATTCCCTTTTGGGTTTGGGCGGATTTTCTTGCATGATTTGGAAAAAACGTCTTTGAACTTGATTGCTGATTTGTTAAAATAACCATTTCATACAGTCCGCCTTTCATAACCCGGACTCAGATTTAAATTGTACGTTTTAAAACAAAAAAACGGGCAACAAAATAGAATGTTTTTTAAATGAACTGAAACAAATTTCATGATGATTCTTCAATAGGTTTAGAAAAAAATTAATTTATTTTTGGGTTTCCAGCTGGGGGGAGACTGTATTTTTTTGAGATTAGCGTTTTTCTGTTTTGGGAGGTCATGGTTCACTCAGATCTGAATGTTATTCTTTTTTTGTTAAGGCGATATGTGCCAACTTTCTGGCGGCGGGAAACCCGGTTGGAAGATGTTACTTGTCTTCTTTTTTTTTGTCTTCCATTTTTGCCCCTACTTATTCTGATTTAACAACTATCTAAAACTTGGGGATCGGTTTGATGCATTTAGTTGGTAAAATACCCCTTTGGTATTTTCCCCGTTTCTGAACGTGATTTCTTCTCCGCCCATGTCAATAGCTGTGAAAAAAGTAAAAGTCTTTCAAAGTCCAATGAGTCGGATTAAACTGTGTCGTTTGTACAAATTAAATAAGACACAGTGGATGTCACCATATTGGGAACACAGTCTATCGACCCTGTTTTGCCTTTTTTAAATTTAGGGGCTGATGGTTCCCTAAAATATTTTTGTTGGCATAATTATGCTCTGTGCAGATATAACAAACATGATAGATGCTTAACCAAAACTGTTGCCAGAGAGGGGTTTTCAGGGCGATTTGGCCACATATTTGAGGCTCGTGTTCAGCCTTTTCCCGGTCATTTCGTTTTCTATTTGAGATTTTATAAATATACATACACTTTTCCCCATGCTACGTGTGGTTATTTAGATATGTGCTTCAATAAGACAGTTGCGTAGCCAACACCAAACCAGCTATCAATTAGGAAAGCCCCGGCTACATTGCTTAAGAAAGAGTCTTTCTTGATTCCTCAATAGACAGTCAATTTAGATATAGGTAGGTGAGAAGAGAGCTGAATTTAGATTAAAATGACGATTTTTAAAAAAACATGGCAAAATTTCCCAATTTTTATTTTCCCCCTTTTTAAAAGGTTTATTTATTTCTACAATTAAAAGGGGCCCAATCCCTATTATATTTCCCTTTATCATTAATATGTCCATGTCAAATTTTAAATTACTAAATGCTTACCATCATAATATATTCTGCGATCAAAAGAAAGTAACACATTTTAAATCTCCCTTGCTAATGATTTCCCTTGAGTTATTAACATTGTCTTTCGTGTACGAGTGATGTTTTTGTTTTGACCTGAAATTCACTCACAAAAGTCGCGCACGTGCTAAATGACTTTTAGCCCCTTCCTCTGGAGAGGAGTGTGTAATTTTTTTTTGCCTTTTCGTGTCTTCTTGAAACCCTTTTTAAGGCAGACACAAAAGCAAAAAATAGCAATGACTATCCCGCAGAAATCTTTGGGCTCTTTTTCGCTCCGTAGGGCCAAATTGCGGGAAAATATGGACGAAGCGGGGTTTTGTTTATGCTATTTTAAAAAATTAATTACACGCTGTTTCGATGAATATGATGAAAGTTGCACCATTAATAAAAGGTCATTTTTAAAATTATGCAAGCGACAAAATCGTGCGACTACCGGAAATCGTTAAAAAAGATTTTTACCCTTTGGAGGGAAACTATTTCTAAAACTCGGGCGTGGAGGTTTTGTCGTGATAAGGGAATTCATGAACATTTTTTTTTGGTTTAAAATTTTTATGATATACGAGTACTTTTCCGTATTTTTTCAAAAAACCCATCCAGTTTTTAACCTTTAATCCACTTATTACGCCCAAAATACAACCAAAGATCGAAAAAAATTACCCAAAAGCTCCCATATTTTCGCGTTTTTTTTCCCCTTTTTGGGTCAACCAAATAAATAACACTTTGAAAATCACAACTTGTTTATTATAATGGATTTTCAAAATTTAAAAACATTTTTCTCAAATGGAGAAGAGGGTTTGATATTTGACAAAAAAAATTCTCAAAAAAAGGGAAAAAAAAAAATTTTTTATAGTCCTTGCTTTCAAAAAATCATCCAGTAATCTACGCGTTTGGGACGACTTTGATTGAACAACTTCCGTGCCATTGGCCTCTTCAGCTCGACAGTCGTGACCCAAGTCGCAAGAAAGCTAAGGGAACTGTATATTCGTTTCCTTACCGTTTGTTCATTTCAATCGTTTGTAAATCTGTTTGTCTCCACCAAACTTGCCTTACATTTTACCTCTTTTTCTTTTACTTCATTTTCGCATCAATTTCTTTCCATTTTTAAAAACAAAATGCTGCTCTATTGCTATTTTGAATTTTAGAAAGATCTCTAAATTTTTTGAAATTGGGCTGTACCCGATGCGGGGAGTGGCTGTTTTTTGGGAACTTGTAGAAAAGTCCCAAAAAGAACTCCAGTACGACAAGTTTTTACAAAACAAACAAACAAAAAAAAATAAAACTCACTAACTAAATGTATCTTTGTCAAAGTAAATTATTTGTTTTTAGGTTTCGTTTGCCCTCAATTGTTGAAAACAATTTTAAATAAAAAGAGATTTTTACCAAAGCTTGATTTACACCATTTTTTTTTTTTTTTTTAGAATAGAGGTCTACTTTGCAAACCCCGTATGGGCCCCTCTCAACAATCTTCAACGGATCAGGGTTGGTATGAAAGACTTGTCTGTTTAAAATTATGAGGGAAATAGGAAACCCAAGACGCAATCCAGAAAATGGGCCATGAGCTGTAGATAACAGTAAATTTGTGTGGACGGGTAGAAAGTTCACGAGCGCCAACATTCAATTTCAAAACCAGTTATCTCTTTTTTGTAACAAAAGGGAAAAATTTAATTTGTTTTCGATCTGGGCCTTTCTAGGGTAAGGAGTGATGCACTCGGAGGCGCTTTTGGCAATGTTAAATTTATAAAAAAAATACATTAATGTCCATAGATGTA
>NC_088363.1:85807254-85822254 GCF_034508935.2 Berghia stephanieae
TGATATAATTGAGTCATAACTAATCACCAAATCTGCTGTTTAAAACAATGGCAAAGAGCGATAGAATAGGCTTAAACAGTCATGGCGTCACTTCCCTCGTAATGACGCAGTGTAACTTAGTAACTGGTTCTAAACTATCGGAACAATGGCGGACGCCCTTATGAAATACTTCACTGACGAGCATAAAAGTGTATCCAGAGGAGAAAAATATTATAAATCTGATCATGTTTTGACTTTTATACATTCTGATCACATGACATGTGAAAAAGTTCTAGCCAGCAGGAAGAATAAAAAGTACTGATTTTCTTTGTTTAGAACCAAGCTTCCCGTTGCTGGGCGGAAGTGACATTAAACTATTGAATCCTATTGTTGTCATCACTCGTATTCGGCTTATTGTTGTTATTTCTATAGATAGTTCGAAGATGACGTCACTCAGGTCTTTGTTATTGTTTTTTTGCCATCCGCGTTTATGAAAAATGCTCACTGAACTGTATTAACTTGACTATAAACGTTCATGGATACACACAGTTTTGTGTGTTGGTCCGTTATACTTCCGGATTGCAATGTTATGAGCTTCTTAGCCAAGCGCATACAATCTATACAGCATGCTGACTGATTACTTCTCGCTAAATTCTGCCAATCAGACTATCACGTTCAAGGTTACACAATTTCGTGTGTTGGTATTTTTTATGGCTGGCGGTGTTGTGCGTATTTTACCTAATGACATAAAATCAATAGATTATTTTCATATTGTACGAAAAGGACAGTGACCGTTGTAAGTATTCCAAATCTAAAAAAAAACATAATCAACTGTAGTTAGTTGCCGACACGCAGGTTGTGTAACCATTGCTGATCGCAGTGAATTTGTGTGTGTGTGTGTGTGTGTGTGTGTGTTTGTGATATATATATATATATATATATATATATATATATATATATATATATATATATATATATATATATATATATTATATATATATTATGATTCATATTATTGGCAATCACCAATCGGTAGATAGACGGGCCAAGTAAAGAAGATAAAAGGTTCATGGATTCAAACCAGATAGCTTTTGCATGTGAGATTGAACTACTGGTCTTTCAGATCAGACAATTATTAGAGCCTGAAAGCTGTCTGTCCTCTCTAAGCTTAAAGATACATAAATCACTGTATGGTTTCGGTCTAATCTCCTGTTCCCCGTAACTCTAAATTATGTTCTATTCGAATCCTAAATCGGTCCCGACTCTTTTCGCTATGTCCGATAAACCCTATATAACGTTTTGTTGTTTCAATAATTGATTTCCTTTTCCCAAGGGACAGACATTTCCTGTTTTTTTAATTCCCTGCCCTTTCATGTCATCCTCACGATTCGTGCTATTTATAGAACATCCCATAATGTGCCGTTTTCCATTCAGCATTCAAGCAATTTCATTAAATGGTAGGTACATAGATGGCAAAGACAAACTATATCAGTTATACCAAGAGGTCTCACATAGGAAAAAATGTTTTTTTGGTGTACACGCCTATAGATAGTATGCGCTTGGCCAAGGAGTTCACAACATTGCCATCCGGAAGTATAACGGACCAACACACAAACTCTGTGTAACCATGAACTTTTATAGTCCGGTTAATACAGTTTAGTGAGAACAACTCACAAACGCGGATGGCAAAAACAATAACAAAGGCCTGAGTGACGTCATCTGCATACTATCTATAGGGAATGAGATTAGCGGAAGAGTAGCGTCCCTTGATTGGACGTCACCCACAGTCTGTGACGTCACCGGCGGTAAAGTTATTAGAGAGAGAACGTCATGTTGGTTGTGCGCATGCGTCTCTCGTCCTCATTCCCTATTGTTATATTTTGTCTCTTGGATTTTTACTTTATTGTGCCTGATTTCCTGAATTCATTTCTGATTTTAAATAATTGAAACTAGTAAGCCTGCTATATCTTCGAAATAAAACCAATCAAAGACTAGATGTTATCCCTGTATTACACCTACTGAATCAGTATACGTCCCTAAAAGAAAATAAATATAAGGTAAATAATTGACCCAAGGAAACCAGTACGCCTTTCAAAAACAGATGAACAGAAACATTTGACTCGTGCTGGTTAGTACAGATCGAAAAAGGAAAAAGAGTTTAATAAATACTAGCTGGAATCTATTGATATTCGTGTATAGATAGTTCGAAGATGACGTCACTCAGGTCTTTGTTATTGTTTTTTGCCATCCGCGTTTATGAGTAATGCATGCTCACTGAACTGTATTAACCTGACTATAAACGTTCATGGATACACACAGCTTTGTGTGTTGGTCCGTTATACTTCCGGGTGGCAATGTTATGAGCTTCTTAGCCAAGCGCATACTCTCGTATACAATGTTCAGTCTTGTTTTGGAGTCGTGAAAAATGAAGAGGCTCTGTTTGTCTCCCACTCATAAAATTAAATACCCAACATAAAGCTGACCACAGCTGAAGCAAAGAGTCGGCAGGTAGCGTCTGTGATATTCATTAACAAAGCAAATCTTCATAGGGAATTGGTAGCCGTTTAAAATTAGAGAGCGTGTTGCTGGGAATGAGAAGTAATTGGGAATGGAGATGTTGTGTCCCAGCAGCATTTCCAGTGAAAACTGATGCCTCCAACAAATACGAGAATATTCTTGTCACAACCATTTAAAAAATAAATAAAAAATAAATAAAATTCCCTTTATTCATCCCACAGGGGAAATTATTAACTAGGGTCTATTCCAAGGGGAGGCTGGAATAACCCAGGCGTCAGCCGCAGTGCAGCGCCGCAAATTGAGCTAGGGCGAGATGGCTTGCTCAAGGCCACACAGCGCAGCGGCGAGTGATCGAACTTGGTACCTTTCAGGTAGGAAGCAAAGACCGTACCGCTGAGCCACGCTGACATTTAATCTCGTTACAGAGTTTAGTTGGACACGCTAATAACTTTAATCTCCAAACAATGAGGTGACAATGCAAATGGATTCAAAGAATAAAGAATTTCGACTAGATAGTTAACGACACCGGTTGTCTCCAGGACCGTATCCATTTGTTTAGCAGTACCAGGAAAAAGCTGAAATGACTGTGTATCGATGAAGTTGACGTCATCGTTTTGTGCATTACTGATCTCCAGGTGGCGTCGTTAAATCGGTCACTCTGATTTGAGTTCTGTTCAATCATCTTAGTGTAAAAGGGTGGCGAAAGCCAAGTACAAAATGGGCGACTCGGAAAGAAAACAGGTCCGTATTGATGGTTTGTGGTCCTTCAGAGCCACTAAATCCATAGAGCAGGAGTGTATCCCGATTTCTATAGCGTGAAACGGGCAATAACAATTGCTTGCTACCCTTTGGCTAAGACATTGTTGCTGATTTATTCCACAAAATCGATATCATCGAATGACACCAGAACGTTTTCCAGTAATGTCAACGAGTGCTTACACTGTGTAATCGGACGTTGGAATCAATATCTATGCATTTGTCATGGAAATAGGACATAGAAATCAGCAAAATCACAAAACGCACTTTTCAGATTTATTAGAAAATATTTATCTAAAATATTGAAGAATTCATAAGTTGGTCTTATCAGAGATTGTCCGTTTTAAGAATAACTTTTTAATATCAACTTGAAAAGTGAATATTGTTTTTGATTGTGAATCTTACAATAAATAAGTACATTTTTTGCACCGCTATCATGCTCTACTGACAAAATAAAACTTTGATTGGTTTAAACAGTATGCACTTGAGATTTGTAAAGCTTGAAGTCAGCACAGAAAGCGTATGGATTCAGTTGGAAGTTTTATATTGTAAAAACAGAAACGAAAGAGAAGAGGAAGCGGTACAAAATTCAAAGTGACATAACAATTTGATTCAATTGTATATAGAATATAATTCCCTTGCACACACGCGCACACACACACACACACACACACACATTCACTCACCTAGAGTTCTCTGGGGTTGACTTTTACCACTCAAATGTATGTCCCTATCATGTACATTCCATCATTAAGTTAAAATGGTTGTCAACTATGGATGACTCTATTCCTACAATTCATCCCACAAAACATTAGCTATTTAACCAGTTAAAATGTAGACAACAATTCACATCGTAATGGCGTGGGGGATGTGTAAAATGATTCAAACGAGAAATTTATCACTTTCCGTGGTAGGGCTTTTATAACTAATATTACAAAGGCTTTAATGAAATAATCTGACGTTTCGTAATAAAAACCAAGTAGTTGATGTTGTCTTCGTAGACGATTGCAAATTGGAAACAGTTTTCAGACCACTCTATTAATGAATGCGTTTATAAATTGCTAGTTCAGAAACCTTGAATAATTCAGATACCTTTCTCTCTTCCTGTTTACCTGATTCAGTATGACCTATCAATCACATATGAAGGAAATATTATTGTTGGAGTATGCCTAATGTGTTATATTTTGTCTCTTGGAATTTTACTTTATGGTGCCTGATTGCCTGAATTCATTTCGGATTTTAAATAATTCAAACTCGCAAGCCGCAAGGGTCATAACATAAGTTTACGCTGTGGTTAACCAAGGCATTCTGAGTAGTGAATTTGTATGAAAGAGACGGTGGTGAATAATTAGACGAAGTAAATGTTTTAGATGAATAGATATCTTATGACATCACAAAGCAATCAATGCTTTCAATGCTGGCTATAACGGGTGGGGATGAAACCATGACTTGTCTTAAATTGCTTTTAATAGACTGCGCATGCTGATTTTAAAGTCATTTTTCAAACAGATTTATCTTATATGTAATATGAAAAATCCACAGTTGGGTGTCATCGTAAAGAAATAGCCCTCACCTTTAGAATTGGATTTTATAATTTTGCGAGCCAGATTTCAGAATTCACAGTACATTTCAACCTAAACTTGCTTTTATATATATATATATATATATATATATATATATATATATATATATATATATATATATATATATATATATATTATATATATATATATATATTTTTTTTTTTTTTTTTGCGGTGGATCTTTAATTTTACCTGTTAATCTAACTCTCTCCTATCATGTTCCCCAAATTACAGGTTAACCAGCAGAAAAATTGTTTTTTAAAAAACTCAAACAATCTCTTTACAAAACAACATTATGTTCTTATTAATTAAACAAAGATCATTCTTCAAAGTCTGTGATGTACAAGATAAATCTGAATTAGAAAAAAATGTATATTGTGTGGTAACAAATGTGACGATTTTGCTGTAGGTGGTAAGGAGAGAGTTAAAGTAGTGAATTTAAACGTCTTTAACAACAATAACAACGACGACCTGAGTTCTGTAGGTACTCACAAGTATAGTTGTTATTATTTTCTGCCACGACTGTCTTTCCTCGTTGCCAACTGTGTGTATTTCTGGTAGATATGCCGATCCATACGACCAGGACTCGTTGACAGAGAGCATCCCATACTTGGAATGCCATCTTCCTATCTTTGATATACGGGGGAGGGACAGAAAATCAAAACAACAATATGTAGTTTTTTATGGTTGTGGTGGGGACCGGGGGGGGGCATTATTGATTTTATTTGTGTGATAATGGTAGGTCCCGGGTTCGATTCCCACTCTGAGCCGCGTTCATGCAAACTTGAGTTCTTGGTAAACGCTATCTAATCCCATTATTTCACCATTCAATTTATTAAAGATTATCCTCCATCTCTTTCAACTAGAGCTATCAGTATTGTAGGACATGACTGAACACAACTGGTATCAATTGTAAGGCAAGTACCCATTTTGTATCTTTTCTACCATAGCAACCCCTGATAATATCATTCATAATCAATAACTGACAAGGATAATAAATAAGTCATTGCGCAATACATTACCAGCTACAGGCAAAGGGTCATAACATGACTCGTCACCGACAAGAATGGATTACAGTCCAATGATCATATCATATCAGTAACGTTTTCATTAACAAGTTAAATGCCGTACCCTGGAAAGACACGGATTAAAAAATTTGGCCAGAAAACTCGTCCTTCAATCGATTTAAATGAACTTCATCTTGGAAAAAAACCATCTCAAACCTGGGACCTAGCGAAAGTTTTTGCCAAGATGAGGGTAATTTAAAGCGATTGATATTTGAAGGACGAGTTTTCTGGTCAAAATTTTAAATAGTGTCTATCAAGAGTACGGCAGTTTAACTGGTTAATATCAAATCTATCAAATGTTTGTGATCCTGAGAGGTTGAGGCGTTTTAATATCTCTCCAGACTTGATTCCATCACATAATGGGTTCATGATAAATCATTTCATTAATTTTACAAACGAAATTAATTTCTAATTCTTTCCTTCAAAATTGAATACACAGATTCAACAATAGGCATGGGAATCACCATGGCTAAATACCACTGAATAAGTGTTACACATACTCTATTGGGTTTTCTTTTAAATAAAAAAGACGAACTTAATCTCTTTTCCATGTTGAGGCCGTATCTAAATACACGAAAGCAAATTATATTTGTGTTATGGATAAAAACAATTTACTTATGAAAGTGACAGCAAGCCATTGTGTACATAAAACGGGCGCCTGTATTCAGTGAAATAATTGCACTCAGTATTAAGTTAATAGAATTCTGGCTCTCCATTATAAAGTGATTTTGGAAAAATGTAAGACGTCTATGATAAATGAAAGAAAAATAATAGATCGTCTATTCATCAAATATTTGTGTCGGCAGATTGGTGTGCACTTCGGCTTGGCCGTTTACAATAGAAAAAAAAATGTGGAGCAATATTCACTATCAAGACACGATGTAACTCTATCTACTTTTAAAAACTGTTTTACCTAACTTTTTTAAAGCAGATAAAGTGGGCGGAATAATGGTCTTAAAAAATGAAATTTGTTTTTTACACTCTTGTAAAACATGCAAATACATCAGGAGAAAGGGAAAAAAAAAAACCATCTCACTTTAGAAATACATGAATGCTGACTCAATTCTATATAATATCATCTCGCGATGCATCATCATATATAATGAACAAGTTATTGAAATGACGATTTATTAAAATTCTGCTGAAAATCACCTTAATCGGACGAAGAAATGCGAAAGTTTTTCTCAAAACCCTGATAAGTATCATTTGAATAAGCCCTGAAGTTACAGTCAGCAGTTATTATTGTTGGACCACAATAATATCAGACAAAACAAGTTGTTATTTTCATGTTGGCCAGAAGGGGGATTTTAACCAGTTGACTGTCGTACTGTGGAAAGACTCATAAAATTGGAAAATTTGACCAGGAAACTCGTCCTTCAAAAATCGATCGATTTATCTAACCCTCATATTGTCAAAATCTCTCAAACCTGGGACTTCTTGAGTCTTTCCAGAACACACCGTTCATTGGTTAACGCGTATATTCTGTTTTATTATCGTAATGATCAAGGCCAAAGAATTTACGAATGAAGCTATCAATAGTGATTTTAACAGTGTTTAAAACTTCGCCAATCCCTATTCATAGGTAATAGCAATAAGAATGCAACAATGATACAAATCGATAAAAAATGTTTTGCCACGTTTCACGCCTAGAAATCGTTCAGATTTCATGTTTGATATTGAAATGTTTTTGTCCAAGGCTATCAGGTCGATGTTTGAATTTAAGATGCTGTGTAGTATGGATGAATTTTAAAATCTCTTCAAACAGTTATAATGAAGGAGAGGTGTGTAATGATACATTTATATCACATCTATTTTTATTACAACAAGCCTCTGTTACCGATTCTTCAAGTTATACATTTTAAAAATATTATTGACACATTTCAGATTTGTATAACTCCAAAGCTATGAAAGATTTCATCAAACGGTTTTTTGCCATTGGTGCAGAATTTATTAAAGTTTTGATTGATATAAGTTTTAACACTGTGCGCCCTTTGGTAGCTGAAATATGACGTCATCGGTAGAAAAGGTAATTTTGACATAAATCGTAATTTACAGTGAGTTTGATTTTAATCATTGACACATTTCTGGTTGGAATTACTCAATAGCAGCTGCAACGACATCATTTTGGTTTTCAACATTGTAATCCAAATTTATCAAAGTATTTTTCTTCTGATATCTTGTGATCGTGTGTTTTCGCAATCGTCCGATTTAAAGCTCCACGTGACCATCATGTGACAATCCACAAGCGTCTCTCCAGTTCGTCCCACATCTTTTGCAGTATGAGTCATGTGACAGAGCGAACGGCTTCTCTTATTTTTTTGTCTTCGGGTGACGCATGTCTCTCACGAGGGTTCTAAACACTCTGCTCTTCACATACCCCATAAAAATGTCAAGTGTGGTTAGATCAGGTGATCTTAGAGGCCAGGAAATTGGACCATCTCGGTCAATCCATCGGTTTGGGACCTGTTCATTTATAACTTGCCTCACAATTAAACTCCACTGAGGGGGAGCTCCATCCTATTGGGAAAAGATGTGAGGTTGAGGATAATCAAATTGAGGGACTCCGTATGATTCTAACATGGCCATATAGTTTGTTGTTGTGACATGTCATCAAAAAAAAAAAAAAAGAAAGGACCGGTCGATCTTTCCCTGGTCAGTTCACACCAGTCATTGATTTTTGGTGAGTTGCGACGACACTTGATAATTTCATCTGGTTTTTTGTTTCCTCCAATGCCGAAGATTGTGTTTGTGTACATGCTCGGACATGTAAAATGTTGCTTCATCTGAGAAGACAATGTTTTCAGTGAGTTGTTTGTCATGGTTCGAGACTCATGTCGGAAAAAGCCAAAATAAATTACGATTTACCCCTTTCTACTGGTGACTTCATTACTCATCTACCAAAGAGCGCACTGTGTTAAACGTTATATCAATCAAAACTGGAATAAATTCTGCATATATGGCAAAAAAAAAAAAACAACCCGTTTGATGAAATCTTACATAGCTCTGGAGTTATTCAAACCTGAAATGTGTCACTTGACTTACTTGACTTAGATGACTTTCGCGTCTCGACCGAAAGATCGGGTCGCCTTGGCTGCTTCCAGTATTTCCTGTGTGAGGTGTCTCCAATATTGCCGGTCCTCTGCTCGGGTTCTCAGAATTTTCAAGGTCCCCTGCCGTTATGAGACTAATGCTTTGTCCAAGTGTTGTGAGGTTTTTGTTTAGGATCACAGGGAGTGTTGTGATCGGTCTTCCTCTGAAAAGGTTCCCGTGTTTTTGGAAGTATCCCGACATGGCTTGGTTAGCTGGTATGTTTTTGTCCCTGCGTAGTATGTGACCGAAAAGTTGCCATCGTTGTTGTAAAATGTCAAGGGAGATTGGTCTTTCTTTTGTGATCTTATAGAGTGATTCATTTGAGTTTTTTTTGGGTATTTGATGTCCAGTACCCTTCTTAGCTGTGTGCGATGGAAGGCATCCAGATGCTCTTCTTCGGATTTTGTCAACGCCCAAGTGCCACAGTTATACAGAAGTACCGGTTTTACAAGATCACGGTACAGTTTCAGTTTGGTTTTTTCTCTTTATTTTGTCACCTCTAATCCATACATTGGTGAGTTTGCTGAGTGCGGCGTTTGATAGCTGTTTTCTTCTTTGTACATCCTCGGTGTCTCCAACTAGTGAGCCGACTTTCTTTGTTCTTTTCCATTCCTCTTTGTTCCTTGATATTGTTGTAAGTTCGGTTCTATTGGCATTGACTTGGAGGTTATATTTCATAAGGGTATTTTGTATGATGTCTATATTTGCTGGTGTTGATCCAATAAAATCGACATCATCTGCATAGGCGATTTCTCTAGGGATTGCATTCTCAATATGAGTCGTTGGTTTTGGAATGACTTTTCGAACTTCTTTCAGAGCGTGTTCTAAGTATATTGTGAACAGAATAGGGCTCAGACTATCTCCTTGGGGGGTCCCGATGTTACTTTCGAACTGCGTCTGTTTTGTGGCCCCTTGGTATATCCTTGGTTGTATCTTTGTGATGCTGAGGAGAAATCGGATTATTCGGAGCTCGTCTTCGTCTACAATGTCTGTTAATATCTCCAAAAGTTTTCCTCTGTCGATCGTATCAAAGGCTGCGGACATATCGATTCCGGTTATTGTAATGTGTCAACAATAATAAAAAAACACTCTAGTTCACGATTCGATTGACCCCGATCGTGTAATATTATTTATGTTATGGTAATCGCTGGCCATTGTCATACATCATCCCGGATCTCGCTGTGCTCTATTTTCTATCATAATGATATGCTTTAAGCAAAATATCGCTCCCTGATTTCCCGTTGCTCTCTCTTGTCCAACAAAAATTTCCGGTAAATCTAAATATGATTATCAACATTGTGTATTTATG
Organism: Berghia stephanieae; assembly: GCF_034508935.2. Classification (NCBI taxonomy): domain Eukaryota; kingdom Metazoa; phylum Mollusca; class Gastropoda; order Nudibranchia; family Aeolidiidae; genus Berghia; species Berghia stephanieae. The sequence goes on from NC_088363.1 coordinate 85,817,555, forward strand.
GGTAAGTCGTATTCGTTGCTGAATTGATTGATACTCGTAAATTAAATATTCGGAGGACTTATCTGGACTTTCCACAAAACCAAATGGATTAGATAATCATCAAGCACATGATTATGTTAAGTAGTCTCAATTTTCAAAAAAGCCAAATGGAACTTATTTGTTTCTATGTATGACAAGAACTATCAGTTTGTTTACTGCGAAACACTATTTATATTTGGCAGTTTTAACTCTCTCCGTATCAGGTATTTTTAGAATTTCCTCCGAAAATTCACACCCATCCGACACAAAAATAGACTTTTCCTAATCAAACAAACAAATACAAAGTGTATTCTATAAAGAATGTTATTCGGCAAAATGAGCTCTACAATACAGTGTTTAGTATTTATAACTCTAATCAGAGCATTTCTTTACATTTTGTGATGTACAAGATAATTCAGAATGAGAAAATTGTCTGTTGCATCGTAACGAATGTGACGATTTTCCTCTGGGTGGTAAGGAAAGGGTTTAAATCAGACGTAGCTATCCATTCACTTTCAGGCGGACATACATAGGTATCTTTTTGCTTGTGACTAGTGGAATGGTCTACCTATTGAGCTACCGGTAATTAGAGCCACTCGTCTATGGTGACCGTAACGGACAAGTTCAGGTGACCACCGATTGATAGTTGTCTCTAAATGAAAAGCGCGGGATCGTAGAATGAATTCGGGACATGCAGCTTTGTCATCTTGTTCTTCATTCTTTCCAGACCAAAAAATTCTTCTTCTCTAGTTGAACCCAAGAGCATCACAAGCTGAAGGTACAAGTCAGCAATTCAAATCCACATGTAGTCCCATCTAATTCCGATTATCTAATACCTACAACAAAAATAACAATTTCTTTCTTTCGTTGATCGTATCCCATGTTAGTGACGTGTACTAATGATATCACCAAAGATACAAGAGGCATTTCTATACATGGCATGATAAGTCAGAAAACCAAGTTAATTGATTTAAGTCCTCAGTTGCAGACTCTCTATAGAGTATCTGCCAGATTGTCAAAAAGATTAAACGGTTGATTGTCTTGTCATGAATGTTGTCCCACGAACAAATAAATACATAATGAATGACTAAATGGATGAATAAACAAATAAATGTTAAATGAATGAATAAATAAATAGATAAATAAATAAACGAAAACAAAGATAAATAGATATATAAAATTCCCATTATTTATCTTCGGAATATATGACTGAGGTAAGCCAGTTGTAGAGGGGGTTGCCTGAAGCCTGGGATTGTTAAAACAATAACACAAAGGTGGAACTGGAAAGGCTTTGGATGGACACGCTGCAACCAATGGACGCGTACATCAGGGAAACCTCTAAGTTGTCATAACATTGTTCGTTTTCTTAGTAGCCGATATAGACGTCTAGAGTTAGCAAGGCTCAATTTCTCTAAGAAATTGGTGACTTAACACTGTGTTCTATTTGTAATTACAAACAGAGGAAATAATATGTTAAAACAACGAACCTGTTGCATTCCTGTGTCCATGCTTACAGATAATACATCCATACTATAATTAGTCCTGTATCCCGTGACATCATACTGGAACCACCCGGTCAATCCTTCAAAGCGTACCTGCGATTGGAAGATTGGAAATATTGGATTCAAAGCTGGTTCTTGTACACGCGAGGGTTACGATATCTCAATTGATAGAACATTTCCCCACAGCAGCAATATCGGTACCAGTTGCAGTTCAGGTGCTTCTTTTTTTCCCTGACCTATCAGTCAATTCACAAGTGACTGGATAGGCAGCTCGGTTATATCGAATTATTTTGCAGGAGAGTATCCTGTCCAAAAGGTAGGAAACTCTCTCTCTATCTATCTATCTCTCTCACAAGGACACACAAACACATACACACACACACACACACACACACACACACACTCTCTCTCTCTTTCTCTCTCTTTCTCTTTCTCTCTCTCTCTCTCTCTCTCATTCTCTCAAGCTGTATTATGCATGTCTTGGTTTGCGAGAGTGGATTAAGTGCTGCTTATAATTTACAGAACGAGAAATAATTGTGACTCTGATGTCACTCCAATTATAGTTCCTGTGAGGTTGAGCTCACTAATTATTACTCGTGTAAGTAAAATATCTACCAGACAACAAAGCTTTAAGGTATGACTGATAAAATTGGCTAGAAATTGGCAGGATTAAATAATTCATCAAAGTCCTAATATTAATCATATCTTTCACCAACTTTCCAGTACTACAAGTTATATCGAATCAAGAATGTTTGCACGATTCTGTGGCTTGAGAATAACTTTGTAGTTGTCCTTCAGCCTCGCTCGGCGCATAGTTGAGTCCTTGGTGGAGACTCTTTACTCACATTCTCTCACCGTACTCAGGTGTAAAATGAGTACCTGGCCGTTAAAAGTGTTGTCTTTGTCCGAAAAAATTGTAATATCTTCTAACAGACGTCATGTCCCGTCCTCCATGTTAAATGCCGCTGTTGGCCATGGACCCCTTGTAAAGAGGTTTTGAGCACATTTAGTGGATATTGCGCTATATAAAAATGCTCAAAAAGCACAATCTCCGGCTTGTCAAAAAAAACAAACAAAATCAATAAATCAACCCCCCCCCCCCCCCCCCCCAAAAAAAAACCACACTCACACACACACAAAACCCTGACACCCCCCCCCCCCTGCACCAAAAAAAAAAAAAATAACAAAAAACCCCCCAAAAACAAAACAAAACAAAAACAAAACAAAACAGACCAAACAAACATCAAATCCGAGACTTGAAAGAAGTGCCAGGTTTTTGGGACTTTCTGGCACGTCTGGAGTCGTCTTTCTAAATACATGTTTCCTGGTCCAAATAAAGACAAATGTTTTTTGTTGTTATTTTCTTTTGTCAATGTAGGTCTGAGAAAGAGATAATTGACTCACCTTCTTTAAAGCATCGTAGATGGCTCTCCCGTGCATCCAGGGTAACGGGGGTTTGTGGTTACACGGAATCCCCTCAGTCGTGTTCATGTTGTAGATCTTTTTCCGCCTGAATGTTTGGTAAAACACTTTGCGATTGTCCTCTACCATTATGACCAGGGCCCTTTTGATACTTTCAATGGCATCGACTGATAGCGCAGCATCTAGCTATTACATGGAAAATAGACACGACATGAAAATAGGAATAAAACTATTACCCATAATATTTTATTACATTGTAATTGTAATTGTAAAAATGGCACTTTTCAACGGTTGCAAATTTAAATGGGCTAGATTATTATTATTATCATTATTATTATCATTATTATTATTATTATTATTATTATTATTATTATTATTATTATTATTATTAATTATTTTATTATTATATTATTATTATTATTATTATTATTATTATTATTATTATTATTATTATTATATAATTATTATTATTATTATTATTAGTTATTATTATTATTATATTATATATAATAATAATAATAATAATAATAATAATAATAATAATAATAATAATAATAATAATAATAATAATAATAATAATAATAATAATAATAATAACAATAATAACAATATTTGTTGTAACTAACGCTTATAATAGACGAGGAATAGAAATGAAAAGTCGCTTAAACCTTGTACTTCTTGCCTTACCCTCAACTCACCACCCGCTCCCGGCCAGACCAGCGGTGTCAATCGCCTCCAGTGTTTCAAAAAGTCTTGGACATGTGGTGACGTGGCTGGAATCATCTGGAATCCAGTCAGATTGGCCCCGCTGTGCTCAAATCGTGATGTGTCTACGGATTCCATATCCTGACAAATAGATACAAGAATGAGGATTTTTCCTTAACCATTACACACATGTTTTGTTAATAGGATTAATAAGGTTTATCTCCCTATCTTATAAATGACAGCTCTTGACGCAAGCGATAAAAAGAATTAATTGGACAAGCTTAAAAGACTATCGCAGAAAGACATTCGTGCGCTATCCTCTCTCTCTCTCTCTCTCCTCCTCTTCTCTCTCCTCTCTCTTATATATATATATATATATATATATATATTATATATATAATTATATAATTATATATTATATATATATATACATTATATATATCATATAATATATATACATATTATTATATTATCTATCTATCTATCTATCTATCTATACTACTATGATTATATATATATATATATATATATATATATATATATATATATATATATTATATATTAATAATAATATTAATAATATATATATATATTATATCTTCTAGATTGTTGCATCACGTTATTGTATATAAACCGTATAATTTAGAATGGTATGTTACTTTGCAGTCTGAGAGGACAGCAAAATAATTATCTAATTGCAAAAAAAAAAAGAAATTATTAAATAATTTGGGCAATTATTGAGCCTATTTAAGAAACGATGTTACATGCATTATTATGTATTATTTATAATAGGCATTGAGGAACACCTAACTATCTGAGCAATTCGTAGTATTATCATTATTACAATAATTTCATAAGAGGGATTGCCAAAGTCAGGATTTCAAAACTTCAAACGAATATAATATATGGAAATCGGAAAATTGTACTTTTCTGAGTCGCTTGCAAAGTCAACCGATTAAGAGCGGGGTTAGAAAATAACATGCTTTGGTGGTTAATATAAGATCAACCTTGAAATGATTGGACAGGCCAAACCATTCAGTGCCCACCTACCAA
>NC_088363.1:85827254-85862254 GCF_034508935.2 Berghia stephanieae
TAGAACGAATGTTTGGATGAATCAATAAATTTAAGAAAAACATAAATATTTCGTGGTAACAATATGTGATGTGACAACAAAGTAAATTGTCTGTTGAAATAGAAATGTTTTGTTTTGTTTTTAAGGGTTTTACGGCGCTTGCAACACATTGAGGTCATATCAGCGCCAGTAGGAAGGAAGAAATTGGGATAGTAAAAAGTTCTAGAATGACAATTAAAAAACCCAAGAAAAGGTAAGAAAAAGGGGAATTGGTTCAAATAGGACACAGATGTAGATTCCAAAAGCACACTGTCAAAGTAGGCCTACTTAGTTTGAGATCACTAAAAGTCTCACCAAGACACAAGCACAGGTCCCCACTAAGAGGAATGCACTCAGATGTTTTACAAATCATATGTAATATAACGAAAACATAATACAATGCACGAGAGATGATTTACAAGGAAAAAAAATATCATCTTCCAAAACTAACAATACATTTGACTGTTTCCCTCCCAGCCAGGGTATCCGGCCAGGGCCAAGACAAAACCAAGTAATCTCATTCCAAGACAAAGACAGAAAGCATGTTGGAAAACAGACATAGGGGGATAGAAGACATAGAATGTACCTCCCTGCCCACAATGGAAGGTCAGGAACCCCACCCAGATGAAATAGAAATCCCATTTATATTGTAGTAATAGTTTAACCTTTGTAGCAATTAATGTTTGTGCTCTCTCGACTTGTTTTGTTCACTGCTTTATATATTTGCCCTATTTTTTCTTTGTTGTATACGAGTATAAAGCAATAAACATTACTGCTTAATTGGTTTTCTGTTTAGTGAAGATCCCACTTTGGGGTCTTGTTGAAACCCTTCCTTACAAAGGGTCAAAGGGGCGTTCTATTTCCCGTCCCATCACTGCTTTTGTTAATTCACCTTAACTACGCCATTCACACATATCTCACTCGTCCTTAGTCTTTAATCCATCGTGTTTTGTTGATAAAGAAGAAACCCGAAACGTCTACAGTATCCGTCTTTGCCTAATAAATTAAGCTTCCAATTAAATACTTCTCTTTTTATTTTTCCTTCGAGCTTCCACCAGCAACATTTTCATTGTGTATAATATGATGATGATGGTGACGATGATGATGACAATATTAATGATGATAATGATGATGATGATGATAATAATAATAATAATAATAATAATAATAATATAATAATAATAATAATATTATATATATACAATCATAATATTAAATTTGATAATGATAATAATAATAATAATAATAATAATATATAATAATAATAATAATATAATATAATCATTATTATTATCATTATCATTATCATCATGATCATCACCATGAGCATCATCATCACATCATTATATTATTATTATTATTATTATTTTTTTTTTATTATTTATTTATTTTTAAAATTATGCCTTTTGCGCCACGAATCATGCATCGTCGCCTAGGCATTCCACGAAGGAATATAGATAACTCATCAAACAAGATGTCTGATGTCAACAGGAATCACCCATGTTGTCCAAGTGAGCAAATTTGGGGTTAATAATCTTGCTCAAGGAAAAAAAACGAAAGTGCCTGAAGCGGGGCTCGAGCTCGGGTCCTTCCGGATCACAGTGCAATGCCTTAACCACTCGGCCACTTCGCCCCAATTCTTCTTCTTCTTATTGTTGTTGTTGTTGTTATTGTTGTTGTTGTGTTGGATTGGAATATTTAATTATTATAAAGCAGGAAGTCACTAAATTCACTCACAATTTATATCGGTGCAGGGCCTTGAATTTCTGTCAAGCTATTTTCAATGTATTTGTGGAGGAGGTAAATGAAAGCTTTATTCGATAAATTATATCCGTATTCAAAGTTGTGTAAAACTGTCTGTAAATGATACAATACAAGCTATATGAGATTCTGTAATTATAAACTATTGTATAAGGCATTTAAAGGATAATTCCTCTTAAGCCTTTAATAAAATAAGATAAGATATAATCAAAAATACATATATGCAACAAGGACAAACCGGTTAAAAGCGTACTGTTAAATACCAAAGATCTTTTGAACTCAGTAGCGAAGAAGAGAACTCAACCCATTTCAAAATGGCTACGCCTAAAATAGACTGGATTCTTATGACAATAACATGATACAAAACAACGTATTTTGTCTGACTTACCTACCCTGGTGACACATCAAATTCCAACTGCCTTACATTGATACAATAACTTTTTGCAATTTAGCCAGTTTTTCTTCACTTCAAGTAGATAGCGACAAATCAACAATAACTACTAGTCTAAAACCTATTAGCTGTAGAGACTTCATCTCTCGGGTATTAACGTTTGTTTTTTTTTTTTTTACGAGATTTATCTTAATTTATCGATAATTTAAGCAAAATATTTTTTTTTTAAATTGCGGCTTAAAGGGAAAGAAGTCTTTTGTGAGTGCAGGGCAGTGTACTCTAGAGGCATTCTTTTCCATGTTAGTTTTTCGGCCTCATTTCCCCGTAATCCACAGGGAGGAGGATTAGTTGGTGGGTGGGTAGTGGGTAGTTCTATATGCAAATGTGAAGATGGCTGTTGCTCTCAGATAAACAGATTGAGAGATAGTGGCAACACAACCTTTGTGTAACTATGACCTTAACTTGTTTTGTTTTTTTGTTTTTAAAATAATGTTGAGAGTGCCGGCGAATGCTCATTTAAAATCCTCATTTGCTGTGGTCACGTTGTTATAATGGTAGAATCTTCAAACCAATGTATCATATGGAGCTTTTAAAAATTGAGCTTTTATGTAGCGTAATATATCCACTAAATGTGCTCAAAATACTTTACAAGGGGTCCATTAACAACAGTAACATGTGGCATGTAGAACGAAACATGACGCCTGTTAGGCGATATTACAACAGATACAACTTATCAACGGCCAGGTACTCATTAACACCTGAGTACGGTGAGAGAATGTGGTACAAGAGCCTAATCCAATGGACTCAACATATGCCGAGCGAGGCTCGAACCCGGACTTCCTATCCGAAAGCGAGTGTCTTACCACAGAACCACATAGCCGCACGAACATAATATGTTATAACACTGAAATAGTAAACCCATGTAGCGTTATGTTATAATCTATTCTTTTTAAAAAATAGAGTTGGGGGTCAGAATTGTTCCGTGCAGCAGACCATGTCAAATTTTTGCCAACAAGCACATAATTTAATGGCAGAACTACAAATTATACAACTATTTTTTGCAGACTGATATAAAAGTAACTTGCAACGCTTTTTTATTGATGTTAATTCAATCATCCTTTGACCCCAATGATTATTTATGACATCTGCTATGATCGGTCATAAGTTGACGTTGGGAATCGTCATCTGCCAGATTCATTACCGGACATCGACAGACTTTATTTCATACCGATATTGAAAGCTGATTGCTCAAAAGACTCGTTTCGATCTATGTTAATTTACACAATACGGTATTATAATAAATACCATAATTGAATGCTTGTTCGTAATAGCCTTTATTTACCCACAAGTTGTTAGAATTGAAGAATCCTCAAACGAACGCAATTTATTATTATAGCACTGTAATATTAAACCAAAGTAGCGTCAGGTTATCATACTGGTAAATGGAAGCACACATGTGAAAACAGATCAACATTCTTGCCAATGAGATCACAAATTATAATAGTGCTGTATTAGTCCTATCTCATATTTGTGGAAGCGATTTTGGTGACTTTGATTGAATCTTACGGACATCAAAATATTGGCCAAAGACGCGAGGTTTTATAGAGCACAGTTTCCACAAAACCTGCACATTGCACTTTACAAGGGGTCTCAAGCCAACAGGAACATCTAATATCTATGACGATACATGACGCCGCTATTACTTCTTTTTCGACGGAGACAATACTGTTACTGTCCAAATACTCATTTTACCCCATGAGCACGGTGAACAAATTCGAGTAAAGAGTCTTTTCCATGATTAAACTTTGAGTCACTCATGGCAAGACTACCATGACTGACACAAGGCAATGTCATGTCATAATAGGAAGAAATAAAAGAAAAACACAAAAACTTAAAAACGGGGTACCACAAGGTTCAGGTTTAGCACCAACTTTCTTCAATATTTATATCTCCGACGTGCACTCAAATTTAGATACACTGAAGACTGGGCCTTAGCCTATCAATCGAAAACCTGGAAAGAGATTGAAGAAGTTCTAAACAAAGATGCCACCCGCCTGAAACGATACTTTGATAATTGGTACCTAAAAGTGAACACCACCAAATCAGTATTCACAAACTTCCACTTAAATAATCGAGAAGCAAAAAACAAAACAAAAACAAAACAAAACAAAAAAAAAAGAAAGAAAAAGAATTGAAGATCATAGCCGGTAAGTCAAAACTACCCCCAGACCCCAATCCTAAATACCTCGGCATCAATTGGATGGACAGTTAAATTACCGGAAAAACATTGAGGGAACTGCAAAAAAATCGCAGAAAGAATCAGCCTGGTGAGAAAACCTGCAAGTATCACATAGGGAACCACACCACAGGTACGAGAACGACTTCTATGGCACCTTGCTACAGTGTGGGAGAATACTGTGCACCAATTTGTATGAGGAGCTCACATGTAAACCGCATTGACATCCGATTAAGAGAATCAATGAGAATAATAACAGGATGTCTCAAGTCAACTCCAACTCAGTGGCTCCCAACACTGAGCGGCATTGCACCGCCAAGTCTTAGAAGACAAGACGCTAATCAAAGAATGCATGCTAGAATTGACGAAGCCACAGATAATACCCCTATAAAATAATAAAAAGGGAGCCCCTTCAACAACAAGGCTCAAATCGAGACTTCAACATGGAAGAGAACGGGAGAGAATTGTGTAACTGGGAAATACCAAGAAGAGGAAACATCATAATGGATCCCACCAAAAGAAGGCCTCCATTCCACAATGCCAGGAAATACTGGGTTTCCTCAAGTCGCTTCTTAACAGGACATGGTAGAACTGCATCAAATACGTGCAAATGGAAACTTGGGAACAGTAATGCCTGAAGGAAATGTTAGGCAGCTCCAGAGACTAGCGGTCATATCGTCCTCCATTGTCCAGTTACTAAACTTGCAGGTGGATATGAAACAGTTCTTCGGGCGGAGGAAGACTTTCGAAGCTGGACTACTATAGCAAGACTCAAATCATACAGGTTAGAAGTCTTGCGTCATACCACTAGAGCCGCAAAGCCTCACATGGAACACCTTGTTGTCTTCCTAAAGCATCGGTTTTATTTTTTCTCTCTCTTTCATCACAGAACAAACATGGGACATGCCAGTCGCATGATTTTTTTTTGATTCGTTTCATTTGTGTCTTTCTATTTTTGGTTACAAACACTGTTGTAGTTGGTGACTTCATTATAGGAACGTAGGCTTGATGACATTAAGACTATCAATGCTAATGTCATGCTTTTCATAAAACAAATTGTTGGTTATATTTTGACATTTACCGAAAAAAAGCTACCAAACTAATAATAACAAAAATCGTAATAATAGTTGTAATGGGCCATCCTCATTAATGCCGATAGATGACTAAGTATAGATACGAAATTATATGATAATGTACTGAGCTAGATATTAATTATCATTGAAGTAGAAACCTCAAACAGCAATTAGATAAGGAACGTGCATTTTGAAGCTGCCACAGACACCCAATATGACGAGGCCAAAGAGTGTGAGGACCTGTGTTGCCTCCAGCTGAATAAATCAAGACAATGCCCAACTGTCACACACTAACAAAACACCTTTTTTCATTTTGGACAGAAACATTTCACTTCAAATACGTAAATTAAGTTATTCACAGCTTGCCAAACTTTTTTGAAGAAGAATCATCTTTGAAGTCTCAGGTTTAAGGAGATGGGGGTCGTTGTAAATGAGTGATATACTAATTTGAAGGATTTTTCTCAAAATTTCAACAAGGATTTTGTCATGCAAGGCAATAGTGTTTTTTCTTTTTTATTCCAGATTATCCTGACGGTTGTTCTGGGAAACATGTCAAAATGACATTTATTTTGTCACGCATCACCGTGCTTGACTTTTTTTCGACTTCGTTTTTTTTTATGAAGAGGTCATAGAAATGACAACTGCAAATGTGGTAGTCTGACCAACTGCCTGCCCAGTCACAAATTAGGGAGCAGGCACTGGTGTTAAATATCGATCTGAAAAAATGGTGTATGAAACAGTGCCGCATGGAGCGGGTCCCAATTGCTCACTTGGGTCCCCGGGTGCAGTCGAACTTATTCCATGACCATTTTGTTCCCCCATCAGTGATTCGGTAGCTGGGTTTGTTAGATCTAACTTAAAGTATTAGGTACACTGTCGATCTTCACCTAGCTTAATTGGATACAATAGTCTGATGTCACGTCGCTCAGCAACGGCGAGCAGCCTGGTTCTAAACAAAGAAAATGGGTACTTTTTATTCTTCATGCTGGCTAGAACTTTTCATATGTCATGTGATCAGAATGTATAAAAGTCAAAACATGATCATATTTATAATGTTTTTCTCCTCTGGATACACTTTTATGCTCGTGGGAGAAATATTTCATAAGGGCGTCCGCCATTGTTCCGATAGTTTAGAGCCAGTTGCTATGTTACCATGCGTCATTACGAGGGAAGTGACGTCATGACTGTTGAAGCGTATTAGTGTGGATTTCCAAGCTCATATACTTGTGGAGTAGCACGGCATACAATAAGTCCCTATTTCTAGTGACACGGTCACTTTTTTCCTCTTCATAACTCATTTAACAGTTAAACCACAACTTTTGACTCACACGTGCAGACCAGAAATTGCCATTCAGATTAAGTTGTAGTTATAGCCACGTATTTTGAATGATAGGGTAAGTCAGTGGGACAAAGTGTGTGTTAAAACACAAGCAATTCATACGACGATACTAGCAACGCAACCCTGTCAATAATTTCATGTTCAATTCAATTCAAAGGTTTCTTTTGGGCAATTGGCAATATGAACCATGCATTTACATAAAATGTCAAAGCAATACAGGTAAAAGGAAACGACCAAAATAATTAAATAGATAAATAAATATATAAATATGAATATAATCAATAAAGACATAAATACATGAATTAAAAAAATAAATATCCATAAATTGACCATAGTTATATATAAACACATGGAAATTATTTTTCAGGAAACAAATTAAATAACATATATAAAAATTTGTCAACAATAAGTCATCGAGCACAAACAATGACAGAAAAACATTTCTAGGAAAAAATAGAAAAATAAATAAATAAAAATAGAAATAAAATAAAAAAGTAAAAAATCCACGTTCCAACAAATAACAAGTGTACAGATAAGTCAACGGTCATTGAAAACTGAGTCATCAAACACAGGCAATGACAGGAAAAATAATTTTACCTTGGCAGGCAAAACTTATGAGGATTACTCTGTTCGTTTTAAGTGGAAACACACCCGGCCTGAAACTTTTCATTTTTGGTTTTACTTCAAGTATCGATGAAATAAGACGATCCTCTGCTTGTAAAAAAAACTCATCTCAACCCCGAAATTCCAAAGAGGTCTGAGATTTTAATAATCTAAAAAAATGTTTAGATGTAGTAGTCTATCATAATTCATCGAATATTTTAAGTAATTCTTCTTCACGCCAAAATATAAACTTCATTTCTGACGATAGAACAGTGGATTGTGTAATGATTACAAATATAGAAATTTCTCGATTAACTACGAGTTGTTCAAAATCAACTTCAGATTGATTGCAATCCTTCCCTTCATCGATGTTCTGTCTCCATAATCCCACGTTCTCTCTCCCATTCTCCCTCTGTATGTATGTATATATATATAATATATATATATATATATATATATATATATATATATATATATATATATATAAATTCCTTTTCTTATTCAACTGATTTATTCAAACCCTTCATTTTTGTTGTCTGTCTTTTTCGGTATTGTGATTAATTTATTCATTTATGCCCCCTTCCCTTTTCTATTTTAGAAAATTCATCGGTGCTCCCGCCTCTCCTATTCCTTTCATGATTTCACGTTGGTTATGTGTCTTTTCCCCCTCATCAATCATGCTTTCTTTATTCCTTCTATTATTTATTATTGAGAAAAGGTAAAATCGTTTCAATGTTCAACTTAAGACTCTCTTCCTATTTGCCTGGACTGCCCCCCCCCCCCCCCCCCGGCCGTCTCTCTCTTCCCTCTACCCTTTTCTCTTTCTTTCTCTCTCTCTCTCTCTCTCTCTCTCTCTCTCTCTCTCTCTCTCTCCCTCATTCTCTCTCTATTTCTTTCTCACTCTCTCAAGCACACACACAAGAACACACACACACACACACACACATATATATATATATATATATATATGTGTGTGTGTGGTTCAGTGGTATGCTCTTTGCTTCGTACCCAATCCAATAGGTATTGAGTTCGACTACCCGCCTCGTTGTGTGGCCTTGAGCAAGTTACCTAGCCCTAGCTCACTAGAAGCGCTGCGCTGCAGCTGACGCCTGGGTTATTCCAGTCTTCCCTTGGAATAGACCTCAAAGCCAAATTTCCTCTTCGGGGTGAATAAAGGGAATTTTACTATATATATCCTTTCTTTAAAAAATATAGCATTGTGGAGAACATTGTGCTTATTTGAGTCAATAAAAAAATTGATACGGCGCACAACTCTACTGAAAGATTTGAAAATTAGAAATGTATTTTTACAGATAGATAAACAGATAACTTGATTTCCTTTTATAATTTAAAGTCAGTTTGAAAGTTCGTTGAGTCAAACAGATATAATAAAATATGTACCAACGACGACACTTGACTCCCAAAATCAACTAATTTTGACACTGTAAAAAGTTGTCAATTTGCGTCATCTATTTATGACATCAAGTATTATTATTACTTCCGTTGTGTTGTTGATTTAGCGGTGATCAGTGTGTATGTTTGTGTGTGTGTGTGCGTGTGTGTGTTTGTGTGTGTGTGTGTTGTGTGTGGTTTATACATGTGTGTGTGGGTGTTGGCATTTTTCAGCAAATCGTGGCATTCATAGTGATATTATTCACTTGATCACATGAAGGTATTTCAGTCGCCATTTTGATTCTTTTTTTACTATTAGGGTTAGCTCGAGATCGAGGGTATTCTTTTTCTATTAAGGTTAGTCATAAGTCTTAGTAAAGGTGCTAGGATGTATGTTTTTCCATAAGTTAAGTAAAGGGGAGACATTCCGAAAGCTCCTACATCCCCAGTATTCTTTAAATTTGTATTTTCACCTTTGATATTTTGTCAGGCATTTATTTATTCAATCTGTCATTATATCTAGAAGTATTTTAAAAACTCTAGAACAAACCTTGATAGATTTGTGAAAGTTTAAAATTTCTTAATTTGACCATTGTTTTGATTTTCAGCCGCCATTTTGATTTGTTAAATATTGAAAGGTAGTGCAAAGCAGTCCGAGAGTTGTTTTTTTTTCTATTAGGGTTAGCTCGAGAGGTTAGTCATAAGTCTTATTAAAGGTGCTAGGAAGCTTGTTTTTCCATAAGTTAAGTAAAGGGGAGACATTCCGAAAGCTCCTACATCCCCAGTATTCTTTAAATTTGTATTTTCACCTTTGATCTTTTGTCAGGCGTTTATTTAGTCAATTTGTCATGATTTTTTCTATTACGGTTAGCTCGAGATCGGATGATTTTTTTTCCTATTAGGGTTAGTCATAAGTATTATTAAAGTGCTAGGGTGTTTGTTTTTCCTATTGGGGTTAATTAAAGGTACTAGGTTTATTTTTTTCTTGGGGTTAGTTAAGGGAATATATTATTAAATATATTATTGGGCCACACAGAAAAATCAACCAAAGATATACCAAATTACACAGACAACGTTGTTTACCAATCTGCCCTCATTAAATGATGGTGAGTACAGTACCGAATGAAAATAGTTCTTTCCCCGCGAAATTGCGGGCTTTTTACTAGTATATATATATATATATAATAATATATATATATATATATATATATATATATATATATATATATATATATATATATATATATAACTACTAACCTGCAGGTACATGCTTTCAATATGTATCCATGTCCCAATCACATCCTGAATCCTCGCCGTTCTTTCCATCTTGATAGATCTAGTTCACTACTTACTGCTGATAATCTTGTCATGATGGTCTTGATACTGATACCGTCTCAAACTGACAAAACGCCGCTTCTGTTTTGACCAGAAACGTCTTAACTTCATATATATTGATCCGTCTTGAATTGTCAAAACGTCTCATACCTGACACTTCTTTTTAAATTGTCTCGGGTTTAACTCTCTCCTTACCGGCCATTTTCCGGATTTTACCCAAAACTTCACACTCAACCTATACAAAAATAGATTTATTTCACTCAAACCCAAAAGCTGTTAGTTCTTGATATACATATTATGTCTTTGTGCTAAACGAGTTCTTCAACGCAGTGTTGATATACTTTAACTATAATAAACATTTTTGTTCAAATATATTATGATGTAAGGAATCAGAATAAGAAAAATGTTGGCTGCATCGTAACTGAATGTGACAATTTTCCTATAGGTGGTAAAGAAGGGGTTTACGGCCTTTTGAAAAGTTAATGGCTTTTATAATTTAGTGATATATGATGTAAGATAAAGAGTAAGGTCAGAAAATAAAAGTGTTTTTCTCAGTGTCAGACAGACAAACCTATGTTGTCTCAATCACTGCAGCACGCAATGTGTTTTTGAATACTGTGGTTCTTCGCCTAGCCCGATCCCCGTGGGTTTCCAAGCTCATAGACTCGTGGAATATCACGGCATATAATTTGTCCCTATTGCTAGACGGCCCTCCAAAGTCAACAAAATTATTCTGAGATGAAAATCTGGTGGTAACTATGGCAATGATACAAACAAAACAGTTCGACAACAATAAACTCCAACTTTGAATCTTAATTTAAAAATTCCATCCGTTGCTTCAACACGGCATTATGTCTTGGTGGATCAAGAAATTGGTATAAAGAGACTTTAGATATCGCTGTATGGTGTAGTGGTAGGGTATTCGGTTTGTGATCTATAGGTGACAGGCTCGAGTCTTGCTGTGGGCAGCGTTGCTACCTGTGTTGTAAAACCATTACCTGTCTCTTTTGGCATCTGCCTATTTTTAAGCTGAGACATATTGTGTGGTTATAAACCTCTGTGTGAAACATTCAAGTGTGTATCTGTGCGCACGCGCACGTGTGTGTGTGTGTGTGTGTGTGTGGGGGGGGGGGGTTGTGGGTTATGGTACAAGAAATGCATTAAAAAATTTTCTTTTAAATAACAATGTAAAACGCATTGAGCATTATACACACATGGGCAAAAGTAACTTTAAACTTGTTTCGGGTTAATTCATTTGAGTTTTTAAAAATGATAAAATTTGACAAATGTTATTTATCACAGAAATGGGCAATATCTTTAATATTTGTGAGCCAAATTTTATCAGCATACAAACATAATCACAAATATAACGACGACCCAAGTTGGGTCTCAATGATTCGGAAAAAGAGGTGCCCAAAACATCAGTCAACTCGACTGAGGGGTCGAAGTTCAGACCTGATCACCGGCCAGACGTGCTACCATTACACCACAGAGGTTCCCGATATTTGGGACAATTTTAATTCCTTATCCTTCACAAGGGTATGCGATTTACGTTGTGAACCCTCGCTTGCATCGCACAACATAAATATTGAACACGAGAGGACGAGGATGAAAACATTTGAGTTACACCGGTGCCTGCACCCTTGTTTTTTAATACGATATTTTCGGAAAAAAAAGAGGAAAAATTCGACGCAACAAAGTGCCGACAACGTGAAAGTCTAACAGTCTTCAACCGGAATTTAAAAACCAATCTTTTTCATTCTGTTTATCGTGATTCTATGTGAACTTCGAACATGATATTGTGTGACTGTTGTGGTGATTTTGTGGTCGAATGATGAACTTGTGTGATACCAAAAAAAAAAAAAACTATTGTAAAGCATCTCTGAGCAGTATTACAAAAATTCCCTTTATTCATCCCCAATGGGAAATTGTCTTTAGGGTCTATTCCAAGGTGAAGACTGAAATAACCGAGGCATCAGCTGTAGTGCAGCGCCACAAAGTGAGCTAGGGCGAGGTGACTTGCTCAAGGCCACACAACGAAGCGGGTAGTCGAACTTAGTACCTTTTGGGTACAAAGCAAGGACCGTACCGCTGAGCCACTCTACCAACGCTATTTGTAGATACTGGCGCTATATCAAATAATTATAACAATGATATAATAATAATAATAATAATAATAATAATAATAATAATAATAATAATAATAATAATAATAATAATAATAATAATAATAATAATAATAATAATAATATTGCTAACTACTCATATTCACATCTGACTCGAGTTGGTTGAGGAGTGTAATCATATTTGAATCAAGAACACGATGTTGGGGTCAGAGTCCGCGATAATTATAATAATATAATAATTGAGCTTTTATATAGCGCGATATCCACTAAATGTGCTCAAAGCGCTTTACAAGGGGACCCTGGTCAACAGCAACATCTAACATGTAGGACGGGACATAACGCCTGTTAGGTGATATTACAATTTTTCTGACAAAGACAACGTTGTTAACGGCCAGGTACTCATTTTACACCTGGGTAAGGTGAGAGAATGTGAGTAAAGAGCCTTTTCCAAGGACTCAACTATGCGCCGAGCGCGAGGCTCGAACCCAGGACCTTCCGATCCGAAAGCGAGTGTCATACCACTAGACCACATAGCCGCACAATTATCACACATTAGGTTACTAACCATGCTAGGTATCGCTTGATTTTATTACAAGATAAGACCAATGTGCTTTTCTTTCAAGGACTCAACTACGTGGGACTCGAAATCAACACGAGCAGGTCATAAGCCGACTGCCATACCACCACCTGACCCCAAAGCCACTCAAATGATATTCTGTACTCACCCTCATCTGAGTCGTAGATGTATTCCACACGTTTCCATTTATAATACTTGATAAGATCCACAACAGCATCGGCATAGACAGGTCTGGCAAACAACATGTACGGGGACGGCTCTGGTGGGATAGGGCCTGAAAAAAAAAGAATGAAAATTAAGACATGACAAATTATAGTATTATCGGACTTACGTACAGTAACGAAATACCTCTCATAATTTTGATTACACTTCAAATATCGACGAATTTAGATGACTTGTCGAAAATCTTTTATGCAGAGACTTAAAGAAGAATTATGGGCAGCTTAATTCAATGATTTTGAAAGGTTATATACATTTAAACTAAAATAGAATAAGGCGTTTGATTAGTGTTGGACAATCGTAGTCAGAGCTTCTAATTTTATTACAACTAGAAAATTTTGCTTTAATCGATTGGTTCAACTTGTCAAAAGTCTCGATTCTGATACTTCGGGTAACTGTGTGGAGCTGTGGATTATTCAATATTGGACAAAATATAACGGAAAAAAAGAAGAAAAAACGATCACGAAACGAAAATGACAGTTTCAAATCTTGCCACTTAAGCCAACAAGATTTTTGGCTTCTTTCGAAGGAACTTTCAAATAAAATCCATCGCACTGAGAAATAAAGCATGTAAAGCGTTAGTAAGATCCCTGTTTGAATAATAATGATATGGCATGGCAGCACTGTTTGGGATCCCTACGTGAAATCCCAATAGAGATGATCCAGAGGAGAGCTGCGAGATATACACAAAGGAAACTACAGTATTACCCCGAGCGTGTTAAATGAGCATCACTGGCAGTCCTTTAGTTAAGGAGAGGAATTTGACGTTACCCAATGATAAAACCGGTTTTAACAGTATATCCAGCCCATACCTCCAACTCCCAACATGCTTCACACAGGTGGTGGAATATGTCTTCATGTCAACGACAAATAATATTATTGTGAAAATATAAGTGGAAATAATTTAGAACTCTTGTGTGTGTGTCTTTGAGACAATTTTATCAGCCACGAGAATTTCCCGTAATTTACGTCATCGTTGTCTATATCATATCACCAGACGCAAACAAAATCACTGCCCAAGATATTATTGATGAACAAGCATTCTGTTGTCTACGAAAACATCAAGATGCACCAGTCATTATCCTTGGTAACTTTAAGCAGTGTCCATCACTCAATTCTACATTTCATCAATTTGTTAAAATTCTGACTGGCTATAATAAAATTTTGATAGACGTCTATGTGCAATAGCAACATCCAGAACGCATACAAAAGCATTCAAAAATCATACGAACACCTGATCACACAAGCGTACTTTTACTAACATCATACAAGAAGCGATTAAAACAACATAAACCTATAGACATTTCAACTCGAAAGTGGTCAACAAATGATAAATCAGATTTACAAAGATGTTTTGACTGCACACAATGGGATGTATAGATGACGTGTGGACCAACGAGGTGACAGACTACATTACTTTTTGCTATGATCTCTGTTTAAAACGTAAAGTTGTCAAGATATATTATCTAAAAACAAGCCGTGGATTACCAAAAGCCTCAAATATTTGAGCAATGAGAACAAATTGGCTCACATGGCTGGCGATCAAATCAAACAAAATGAAGTAGAGAAAAGTCTTTTAAAAAGCAATCAAATAAAGGAAAATATCTTATAAAAATACAATGGAAGATAAAATAAGGAATTTGAATGCTGCTGAGGACTGGAATATGATCCGTCAAATGGGTGATATTGAAAGGAAAAAAAAGGTCCCAATCTACACGGTAACACTCTAGATGTAAACAAGCTTAATGATTTCTATTGCACATTTAACAACTGTTCTACAGCCACCAACGATCACACTGAATCGAGCAACATGGAGGAGCCAATACGTTTAGATGAGGAAGAATTCAAGAACCTATTTAAAAAGTCAGGAAGATAGAATGAGAGAGAGAGAGAGAGAGAGAGAGAGAGAGGGGAGAGAGAGAGAGAGAGAGAGAAAGAGAGAAGGGGGGGGGGGGGGGGGGCGGAGTGAAAGTGGTAGAACGGGAGAGGAAGGGTGTGTTTCAAAGTTATATATTTTTTTTAATTTAAAACAAATTAAAATAATAGAAAAAATACAACAACAACAAAATATATTATTCTAAAATATTATATCAAAGAATCGAGTAAAATAATGAATTGCAAATCGAAAAGCAATAATCAATACTACATAAGAGCTGTTGAGAGGAAACTTCAATCCCCGAATTAATCATAAGAATTGCGCGATCACGCGCTGAATTATTCAACTTGACCATCTTGAATAATAAATCCACAAATAAAAGTTTTCGTTAAAATATCAAAAGCAATACCTCATTTGGATTGTGTAATCACTAAGTGTGTTTTGAGTTAAAAACAACACTCTGGATGAGCACGCTTTTATTTTATAATTCAAAATACGATTTTATCGACTATTCCATATGGCAAGACTATGTGAGTTGTTTTCACTCTTAAAGACAACACAGCAGAAAATTAGGTGAACCACTCGTTGGAACTACGAGTAATTAGGAAAACGTGTAAAAAAGCGTGAGTGAAAAATTGAAACACATCAATATTGGACATAACTTTTGGAACACAGAATTAAAAGACCCATAACTGGAGACTAAAATATGTATCGCTGTCTTCGCCTTTACTATCAATGTTATACCTCTCCAACTTTCCAAGCTTTTATGCTCCTATCCGAGTGTGTGTGTGTGTGTCGGGGGGGGGGGGGAGTGTAGGGACGTGTGGAGGTGTGCGTGTAAGAGAAAGTATGAATGGGTTTTCGAAACTGTTAATGTCATTTTCATTTTGATGTTTATATCATTTATCATTTTGATATAATATTATTATATTATTAATGTATTTTTGTCTATCAATCTATGTATTGTATTTCTAATTTCAAACAGTGTAAACCAAATGCCATTTTTTGGACAATGAAGATTAAATTATTATTACAGTCGTGGCCATAAATTTAAGACCAAAATAAATAAATTAATAAACATAAAATCTAAACCTTGTGATACAAGGAAAAATAAACAAACTCACTTCAAAGGATTAAAAATATTATTTAATACCTTTACTGGATCTTTGAACCATATTTCAGTATTTTGTATGTCCAACTTTTGCTTTGAGGATAGCTTTGATCCGTCGAGGCATGCTGGAAATCAGGCTTTGGCAGTATTCTGGAGAAAGCTCTTGACTCCAAACATCGTTGATTGCTTCAACAAGGGCTTTACTGTTCGCTGGATGTTTGTCTGCTATCTTGTTTTTCATGTAGTGCCACAGATTCTCTATCGGATTGCGATCTGGACTGTTTCCGTGTCATTCCAAGGTCGTGACCTTGTTCTTCAAAAGAACGTCCTGAACAATTTTTGCTCTGTGGCAAGGGGAACCGTCGTGCATGAATATATTACACAGGTGTGACTGCAGATTAGAATGTAGTTTGTCTTTCAGTAGTTCCAGGTATTTTTGGCTATTCATCGTTGTTCCAGGATCAAAAAAATATAGACCGGCAGTTCCTGACTTGAAAAATGCTCCCCAAATCATTGGGCTTGGCGGGTGTTCCAATGTGATAAATGCTTTTGAATTTGAGTTTTTACATTTATTTTGTGTGTTGTATCTGTATGGCATTTCCACAAAAATCTTGAAAATGATCGGTAAGGAGAGTTAAAATAATACAATACGTAAAGCACGGCGCTTACTGAGATTAAATTATGGCTCCGAATAATATAATATGCAATTGTTTCTCTTTAACGCTTCTTAGTGTTGGGATGAATGAGATCAACATCAAAAAGTGACAATTTTGATATTAGAAAATCATTGAGTAAACGAAGCTCCCTTTGACATTATTTGACATTCATGATCGATAATTCTCCTTCACCCATTGATAAAAATATCACCCAGCAGACATCATATCGCGTGATAAATTATAGACCAGTCAACAATAATCAAAACATCTTTTCAGGAAATTATAGATCTCTATCTCCCTCTCTCTGTCTCTCTCTCTCTCTGTCTCTCTCTCTCTCTCTGTCTCTCCCTCCCTCTCTCTCTATCTATCTATATATCTCTCTCTCTCTCTCGTTCTTTTCAAACTCTCTCTCCATTCTCTCGTTATATGTGCGGCTATATAATCTATGACACTCGCCTTCGGATCGGAAGGCCGTGGGTTCGATCCCGCTCTAAGCAATGTTTAGTCCTTGGAAAAGGCTCTTTACTCCCATTCTCTCACTGTACCCAACTGTACAGTGAATACCAGGCCGTTAACAGGGTTGTCTCGGTCGGAAACATTGTAATATCGCCTTACAGGCGGCATATCCCGTCCTACATGTTAAATGTTGCTGGTGACCAGGGACCCCTTGTAAAGCACTTTGAGCACGTTTAGTGGATATTGCGCTATATATAAGCTCATTTTAAAAAATAGGTTCCATGTCTCATCCTGCATGTTAATTTGGTTAATGGTAGCACGTCTGACCAGTAATCAGAAGGTCTGAGGTTCAATCCCCAGTCGAGATAGACTGATTTTTTTGGGATGTTTTTTTCTCTCCTTTATTTTTCTTCCTTGCTTTGTCTGGCACCTTTCATACACAACACTTGTCAGATCTTTATCTGATACTGGTGCCTGCTCCTTAATTTCTTTATTGGAAATGTTGATGATTCATATCTAAAGAATTCTGTTAGATCACCACCCCGAATACAAAATACGAAACGTTTTACCAAAGAAACTCTGCTTGTTGCTAAATGTGTTATAATTTAAGTTACATTGCGGGGTTGTTTGGTTTTGTTGGGAATTTATTTACCCTTTTTTCTTTGTGCGGCTATGTGGTCTAGTGGTATGACACTCGCTTTTGGATCAGAAGGTCCTGGGTTCGAGCCTCGCTCGGCGCATTGAGTTCTTGGAAAAGGCTCTTTACTCACATTCTCTCATCCGTTGTCTCTGTCGGAAAACAATTGTAATATCGCCTAACAGGCGTCAAGTCTCGTTTTACGTGTTGCTGTTGGTTAGGGACCCTTTATAAAGCGCTTTGAGGACTTTTAGTGGATATTGCACTATATAAAAATCTCAAGTTTTGTTTTGTCATTAGTTTTTAACGTAATCTTAATCGAGGCTGAGCATGCCGCTTCCCTCGAGTCTAAAACACATTATGTGTTTATGTTTTAGAATTGCATCTCCTTTAAAAGATTTATTGAGGTTTGATGACTTCCCACGCCGTGTTATCAAGGGAAATTAAATCCTTCAGCTGCACATCTAATGGAATGCCATTAATAAGGACAGCATCGCCATTTTCCCTGAGACGCACCACCATTTTCGTCACATGGCATTTCTAAATAACTCGATTTTTTTAGTATTAATGTCTTATGGGCGATAACTTATTGAAATTTTATACACTTAGCATTGCCATTCAAAAAAGCAAATTTTATTATTTGATAAATATAAACTAAAGCCGTGATACGTAAGAAATATGAATATTATATTCACATAAAAATAAAATCAAGGGCAACAACTCGTACAAATTGAAAGGAATTTTCTCAAAACTGTATATGTGAATTGATCTCGACAAATTCAATGTTTGTTCTTTAAAAGGCTTTAAATTCTCAAAAGTGTACAAGAAATTAAATGTTAGTGTAGCTGACATAATTTGAACTTGAGTGACCTCTGAATGACCTTTAAGCAGTCTGATTGAAATTCCAATTAAACACGTTCTCAAAGATATTAAACTTACCAACTGTGAAGAAAGATAAACTTTCTCACCAAAGTCAATCACTAGGTTTTTTTTTCATAAGGCAGTGTCTAAAGACATATTCGACAGCCCGACCTTTGCGTTCCTCCAATGACACCACCCGTTTGGCTATCCCACGCATTCGTACAAAGGCGGAACAAGGTCCTTTCTATTTTGGTCCGTCTGTATGGAACACCATTCCATAGAGCATCAGAAAATCCAAATCATTGTCTGTTTTCAAGAAATCTCTGAAAACATTTCTTTTTTGATGTCATGTACTTCAAATATTGTTTTGTGATGAAGAGGTTTATAGCGCCAAGAGCCTATTGTTGAGAATACCGTGCGCCCTATAAGAGCATCTATTATATTATTATTATTATTATTATATATTAATTATATTATTTTATTATATTATTATTATTATTTATTATTATCATCATCATCTTCATATTATATTATTATATTATTATTAGATTATTTTATTATATTATTATTATTATTATTATTATTATTATTATTATTATTATTATTATATTATTATTATTATTATTATTATTATTATTATTATTATTATTTACTAGTATGGGGGATAACTCAAATTAGCCTAAACTCAATCAAATATTGATTGTTTTGCTTGTAAATAATTTATATTCTTGTCATTTTTCTTCTTCCTGCCTATCTGCAAACCACCTGGGGTGTATTGTCGCAGGCTTTGTTGTGCATGTTACTGTTTAAAATGACACAGAAGCGATTCTGTCTCTGAACTGTTTAAGATTTTCAGAAATAACTACATCTACAAACAAGAATGCTGTTCCAAATTTTTATTGTTGATGGAAAAACTACGGCTCATGACATGTCACTGGCATCTAAACAAGCAAAAAATTCTAATATTTGAGTTGTATAAAATACAGTCTGATTCGCAAGTTATTTTAAAAAGATAAATATTTATCTTTTTTCTAAAAATCAAATCATGGGCGGTAACTCCTACAAATTTAAGTGAATTTTAAGAAAACCTTGTTTATGAATTCTTTAACTCT
This sequence comes from Berghia stephanieae, assembly GCF_034508935.2. Taxonomy (NCBI): domain Eukaryota; kingdom Metazoa; phylum Mollusca; class Gastropoda; order Nudibranchia; family Aeolidiidae; genus Berghia; species Berghia stephanieae. Next base: position 85,847,034 of record NC_088363.1, read on the forward strand.
AACAAAATAATGTAATTCAAGAATATCAATCTTGCCAACTGTGAAGATAATTTAACTTTTACACAAATGTGAAACAACTTGATATTTTCACTAGGCTGTGATTCCACTATTTTGGCGAAAATCAAACTTGCCCAAATAATATTAATTCTAAAGTAGCAATATATAACAGATAGAGGGAACGCATTGTTTATCTAGATCACCTATGATATCTGCGAGTCTATCTATGTCTTTCTCTACCCCCCCCCCTTCTCTCTCTCTCTCTCTCTCTCTCTCTCTCTCTCTCTCTCTCTCTCTCTCTCTCTTCCTTTCTCTCTCTTTGTGTGTTTGCACGGGTGTGTGCGAATGGTCAAGTATGTGTGTATGGTCTGTATAGATAGAATGCGCTTGGCCAAGGAGTTCACAACATTGCCATCCGGAAGTATAACGGACCAACACACAAACTCTGTGTAACCATGAACTTTTATAGTCTGGTTAATACAGTTTAGTGAGAACAACTCATAAACGCTGATGGCAAAAACAATAACAAAGGCCTGAGTGACGTCATCTTCGAACTATCTATACGTGTATGAGTTTGTGTGTGTGTGTGTGTGTGTGTGTGTGTGTGTATGTGCGATAAAGAGATAGATAGATAGATAGATAGAGAGAGAGAGATAGATAGATAGATAGAGAGAGAGAGAGAGAGAGAGAGAGAGAGAGAGAGAGAGAGAGAGAGAGAGAGAGAGAGAGAGAGAGGACTATGATTGCATTGTGATTTATTTTAGCAGTGAACAGGCGAGTGAAATGTACAATGGAAAGTGTGTTAATGAGGATATAAAATTGGACCAGGCGTAACAGTTAAGGTTAAAACCAATCGTCTTTTCCCCAAGTTTGCATTCTCAAAGGAGTAATGGTTCTGACAATTTAGGATTTTTCAACAATAAGCCGAGAAAAGTACGAATCCAAATCACCGTTCTATGTTATAAAGAATACTGGGTAATGTAAATGTTGCTGCTCGAAGCTCGAAGAAATAAATAACAATGTGAAAATGAATGTAAGCTTCAATTTAATTACAAATACAGATCAAATAAACATTTCGGGTTTCCTCTTTATCAACAAACAAGATGATTGAAACACTACAGATGAATGTGATAATGTGGTAGTGGCGTTGTTAAACACATTATCACATTATCATTCATCTGTAGTGTTTCATTCATCCTGTTTTGTTGATAAAGGAGAAATCCGAAACGTTCATTTGATTTGTTTTTGTAATTAAATTGAAGCGTACATTCAATTTCAAATTGTTACTTATTTTAGAAAATCACATTAAATGAATCGAGAAAGGGATGTTTCAAAACACCTTGAATACATTTAATTATAGCTTCATATGAAAGCTCAGTCTATATTAAAGCTATACATGAGATGCTTTAAGGAATAAATTGCATTATTTTTGTGTATTAAGTAGAGCAGCATTATTGACTGATACGTGTGTTTTTCCATTTCTATATTGTTTGAGATTTCTTAATTCCTCTTTGGAGTAGTGTCTCCCTTTAATTCTTGTTACCGTGTCTATTGTAGCATTTCGAGATCAAAACTAGAATTAATGCCATATCCTTGGCCCTTATAATTCTGGTAGAAATGAATCGCGGGGAAAGAATAATTAGTAATGTTACCTGTCAATTTATTGGTGATAAAAGGCATATGGAACTTTTCACTGTGTGCTTGACACGTCACGTGGGAATGTTGAGACGTCGAACCAAACATGGCGAATATTCCCGTAGACATTAGAGAACACACTGAAATGAAACGAAATGAAATAATATATTATATTTTGCTATGTTTGTCTCAATAGTGTTTAAAGTGTATCTTTGTATTGTGCGGTTATATGGTCTAGTGGTATGACACTCGCTTTCGGATCGGAAGGTCCTGGGTTCAAGCCTCGCTCTGCGCATAGTTGAGTCCTTGGAAAAGGCTCTTTACTCACATTCTCTCATCGTACTCAGGTGTAAAATGAGTACCTGGCCGTTAACAGGTTGTCTTTATCCGAAAAAATGTAATATCGCCTAACAGGCGTTTTGTCCCGTCCTACATGTTAAATGTTGCTGTTGACCAGGGCCCCCTTGTAAAGCGCTTTGAGCACAATTAGGGGATATTGCGCTATATAAAAGCTCAATTTTTTTTATCTCATAAAGTAATATCAATTTAGAGTGAAAGGTTGATATATAAAGGATGAATGGACCGGCAATATTGGAGACACCTCACACAGGAAATACTGGAAACAGCCAAGGCGACCGATCTTTCGGTCGAGACGCGAAAGGCATCTAAGTAGTAAGTAGAATGGATAATATTATAGAGGATGTAGAGAGGTAGATTATTGTTATGGCTGGTTTTCTGAGATAAGAACATTAGGCTCAGTCATTTGTTGACGATTGTTCAATTAAATAACGAAATAGTAGTAGTAGTATCGTTCGGCTACACTTCTATGTTCAAGATATCAATCCAGGTTCTGAAGTCATCATCACATTTGTTGATGGTTTCAAATCCCCCTTCAAGTTTTGTCTCTGGGCAATCTAGTACGAGGTGGTTTGCATCTTGTGGTGCTTGGTTGCACTTTGGTGATTCTTGGAGCCCCCATTTGTGCATGTTGGCAGCTGTTCTTGTATGTTTTGACCGTAGTCTGTTTGCAGCTACCCAGTATTCTTACTCAAACAGAAAAGCAACAAGAACATTCTATACATAATATTATTGTTCGGCAATATGAGCTCTATTACAGAATGTCAAGTTTTTATAGCTATAGCGAAAAGAAATGAAATCTGGATGAGAATTGTGACGGTTGCATCGTAACAAATGTGACGATTTTCCAATAGGCGGTAAGGAGAGGGTTGACCCATTTTTGGGTTGTCAAAATTTTGTTCTAGTCGGAGCAAGGCTATGTTAGAATCCCATTTTTATCTTATACTTTCTTAATTTCCTACTTTGATATTATTTTTAAATGTATAAACTTCAATGTCTAATATTACAGTATGCTATCATTGTTTAATTTTACGAGCAGCCTCCACTACCTGTCTCATTCTCTGTTATGAATGTACTCTGTAATGTAAATGTTGCTGCTCGAAGCTCGAGGAAATAATAAATAACAATGTGAAATTGAATGTGAGCTTCAATTTAATATAAGAAAACATATAAAATGGACGTTTCACTATTTTGTTAATTCATCTTAACAACGCTACTACCACATTATCTCATTCATCTGTAGTGTTTCATTCATCCTGTTTTGTTGATAAAGGGGAAACCCGAAACGTCCATTTTATCTGTTTTCGTAATTAAATTGAAGCTTACAATCAATTTCACATTGTTATTTATGAATGTAGGCTGGTGGTGATTGATCAATAAACCAGAGCATAGAATGAAAAGTGTAGTTTTTTACATCTCATTGATATAATATCTTAATTTCGTTATTTGCAGCTATGGGTCAATTTCAATGAGTCAACCCTCTCCTTACCGCCTATTGGAAAATCGTCACATTTGTTATGATGCAATCGTCACAATTCTCATCCAGATTTCATTTCTTTTCGCTATAGCTATAAAAACTTGACATTCTGTAATAGAGCTCATATTGTTTCGAACAATATTACGTATAGAATGTGCTTGTTGCTTTTCTGTTTGAGTAAGAAATGTCTGTTTTTGTGTTGGGTGAGTGTGAAGTTTTGGGGAAAATTCTAAAAATGGCTGGTAACGAGAGGGTTAGTCATTCTTAATGGGTTGTGTTATTATAAGTTCTTTGACCTCGTAATTGTCTGTTTTTTCAATGCTCGAACCACATTGTCAAGACACCGGTTTACTGTTTAATTTAACGACTATTTAATGGTATATCGTCAATCCCTACTATAACACGGCGCAATGACGCGCTGAAAAGGTTTCAACAGTCGTGACGTCACTTCCCTCGTAATGACGCATAGTAACTTAGATACTGGTTCTAAACTGTCGGAAGAATGGCGAACGCCCTTATGAAATACTTCTCCGAAGAGCATGAAAGTGTATCCAGAGGAGAAAAACAATATAAATCTGATTATATTTTGACTTTTATACATTCTGATCACATGACAAATGAAAAGGTTCTATCCAGCATAAAGAATGAAAAGTACCGATTTTCTTTGTTTAGAACCAAGCTGCTCGTTGCTGGGCCGACGTGACATGAGACTATTGAATCCTATATATCATATCCAACTCGAATAATAAAGCCACTATACAAGTTTTAGCAAAATTTTGGATATTGTACTCACAAAGTGTGTTTGTGTTAAAAACAACACTCTGGATGAACACGGTTTGATTTTATAAGTCAAAATACGGTCTTATTGACTTTACCACATAGCACGACGGGGTGAGTTGTTTTCATTCTTCCAGACAAAACAATGTCGGAAGAATTGGGCGAAAAACTCATCAATATTGGACATAACTTTTAGAACACAGTATAGATAGAATGCGCTTGGCCAAGGAGTTCACAACATTGCCATCCGGAAGTATAACGGACCAACACACAAACTCTGTGTAACCATGAACTTTTATAGTCTGGTTAATACAGTTTAGTGAGAACAACTCACAAACGCGGATGGCAAAAACAATAACAAAGGCCTGAGTGACGTCATCTTCGAACTATCTATGGATAGTGTGCGCTTGGCTTAGAAGCTCACAACATTGCCATACGGAAGTAAAACGGACCAACAGACAAAACTATGTGGAACTTTTAACGTTTATAGTCTGGTTAATACAGTTTAGTGAGTATTAATCATAAACGTGGATGTTATTATTATCATCACTGTTATTGTTATTATTATTATCATTATTATTATTGTTATTATTATTTATCATTATCATTATTGTTTATTATTATTATTATTATTATTATTATATTATTATTATTATTATTATTATTTATTATTATTATTTACAACTGACAGAACGGTGTTACGAGCCAGGGACTTAATAATTCATTTAAAAAGAGCATTTATGACAATATCCACTAAACGTGCTCAAAGCGCTTTACGAGGGCAGGGTCCCTAACGAACACTAACACTTTTCCTGTAGGATGAGACATGACGCTTGTAAGGCGATATTACAATTATTTTTCGGAGAGAGACACCGCTGTTAACGGACGGCTACTTATTGTATACCCGACACGTTGATCGAATGGAAGTAAAGAGCATTTTTCAAGGACCTAACCAATGTGCTGCTCAGATCGGGATTCAAACCCTGGACCTTCCGGTTCGAATACAAGAGTCGTACCACTAGACCATATAGCCGTACATTTGAGGATCGGTTTTAACATGTGAATAAAGAGAATTTTCCAAATTTCAAGTTCTCTCGGTCTAGAGCGGGATTCCAACCTTGATCTACTGGTTGAAAGCCAAGTGTCAAACAACTACACCACCACAAAGTCACCCGGATAAAAACAGTGACGTGTCCTATGAATTTGATGTGTGTTTTTTTTTTCATTTAGTTTTTATGCATAACTAGGTCAGGTTATCGATGCCTGCTGAGGACTCGGGCTTCGTTCTGTCGATAAAGATGCTAAATGACCGTGATTCAACGTCGGCGAAGCAATGGAGCAATTGTTTAAAGCCTTTTGTACGATGGGGATGTAGGATGCCCTTGGGTTTAATCCATCACGGGTAGAGACGCTTGGGTAAGACATAAGTGCATCTCATTGAACCCGTCACGTCAGAAAGAGACATCAGCATTCATCCATAGAATGAGATCTCGACAGAATAAATTTCAAGTATCGAAAGTCTACACTAATCGAAAGACTCAATCCACACCACCCACACGCGCGCGCGCATAACACATACATACCTAACTACATATACATACATACAAACAAACATACAAACAAACATACATACAACATACATACATACATACGTACGTACATACATACATACATACATACATACTACGTACATACATACATACTACATACATACATACATACATACATACATACATACATACATACATACATACTACTACATACATACATACGTACGTACGTATACATACATACATGCATACATGCATACATGCATACATACATACATAAGCATACATGATACATACATACATACATACATACATACATACATACATACATACATACATACACATCATACACTCAAGAAAAGAAAGTCATAAACTAAAAAAAACATTTGTTAGTATGTACATATTAGTTATACAGGGTAGTGTGTCCATAATGTCTTTCCCTGATTTCAAAGACATTATTCTAAAACGATTATAGATATTTCCATCTGGTTTTCACCATCTTCTAAAGAAAAGTCATACATTTCTGTCTATAAGTCATAGACGTTCATGGTATCACTCAAGTTATCAGAATGAACATGAACTCATTTTTCTTTCATTCTATTTCTGAATCACAACAGACAGTGCGACAAAATTCTCTTGGTGTGATGTAACGAAATCGCCATGAGTAGATCAACAACGTTTCATAGCCCATTTTGGCAGACCATTACGGGACAGAGATGAAGGAAGAGAATTATATGATACCGTCAACAGACGAAGAGAATGGGCGGACTTTTGTCATTACAGAGTGTGGACAGCCAACGTCAATGAGGACGACGCTGGATAGTGAGTGAGTGAGTGATTGCGGGACATGAAAACGATGTTTAAACCCAAAAACGGGTATTCTAAATTTGTGATGCACAAAGTGAATGTTTGGTATCATCAGATGCGCAAAGGGGCTATAGGACTATCTTTCTTTATTGTGCAAGCGATTACTGTAAATGCCTATCTAAGGATGCTAGAATGTTATGCTGCATCCCATCTTTATAAATATCGGCTTTATATAATATTTCAGTAAGATATTGTTCCTCCACCTTGGAGACAGGCCATTCACGAATTCTAAACAACACATTTTCAGACAAGTGGATTTGGAGAGATGGTATCGATGTCCTGGCCGCCTCAATATTGAAACCCTACATTTTACATATTTCTTCAAAGACATAGACGGATAAATACCGTTGTCACAACAGACTGTTAAATAGAATTGCTTAGGTAAAACGACGAAGGATAAATAGATGTCTTAATATAAATATATTCGTTTTATGATACAAATATGGTGCGAAGATGATGGTCATACAGGTCTCAGGTCTGAAACATCGATGTAGACAACAATACCGTGGTAAATATTGTGATCATATATATATATATATATATATATATATATATATATATATATAAAAAATAATATATACAGATTGATTGATTGATCGTTTGAGAGTTGGGTGGATGGATAGAGTATATTACATACTGTGTATTAATGAATAAAGGAGTAATATGGCAATTCTAAAACAACCAACCATGGCTCTTGATCACAAGAAATATTAGATGTATTACCAGCGGCCTTTGAGATCCACACAGACTTGGTGATAACAAATGGTCATGAAGGATTTTCTTGGTCTTTCTGCCAATACGAGATGAAGAATATTCAAAACCCGCCAGATTTTATGCTATGCGCCGCTCACAAATGCGCTTTAAAATATAATTTATGAGAAAAGGCAACACTTAAGAGGATCGACAACGGGTGTTCAAAAATAAAACGAATAGAACAAAATAAGAAAGAATGAGATTGCCAGTTCATTAATAGAAGGCAGAAGCAGGAAAGAGAAGGGTTTGTGTGGATTGGAGTATGATCGAGGTCTTCTTTTAAAACACGTGGGGAAATAATCAACATAGTCTAGATCAAGACGCGGTTACACCAATAAAAAGTCGAGAACTTCTGGCCTGACCCAACCCCATACTCAAAGAAGCTGTACGGCAGTGAGGACGACCTCAGGACCACTGTGGGCTTCATTCACCAGACCGGACTGACCATTTGACGTAACGGGAACGAAGAAGAAGAAGAAGATATGACGTGAGGCCTGTAGAGGAGCAAAAACACTTAACTTCATCAAGTGTGAATGCACCTTGTATCAGAAATATGAAGGGTTTTTCACACCTTAAACAGTCATCGCATTACCATCTAGATAGAGATAAAAATTATGCTCAATCTGAGAAGTTGGTTACTCATCAGTAAATTCATCATTTACTGAGAAATGCATGATTTTTCAATTGGGCTCGAAAACTTACCTTCAAATATTGTTTACTAGAGATCTATTGTGTTTGAAATAAAGTATAATATATATACTAATATATATATATATATATATATATATATATATATATATATATATATATATTGAATCGTGTTTGATACAAATATGGTACGAAAAGTGCTCGACATGTAGTAATGGAGCGAATTATTATTTTAAAAATATTTACCACAATGTTTGAGACAGTCTACATTAATGTTTCAGGCTTAATTTGCCGTCGTCAGGACTGATTTGTTTTGTTGACTTATATATATATATATATATATATATATATATATATATATATATATATATATATATATATATATATAGCAAAAACGCCTTCAAAATAGCAAACAATTAAAATCAATGGAAGACCTTATGAAATTAGCATCCACAGCAAAAGACCGTGAGCTTTGGAAGGAAATGACACAGATGATTAGAGAGGCAGCCGAGGCGTCCCGATCGGATAATAAGGAAGCGAAAGGCCTTAAGTAAGTAGTAGTAATTTATATATATATATATATATATATATATATATATATATATATTACATCTGAGACTCCAGGAAGTATACATTTTATAGTAATGTTACATGTGGAAGCCCATCTTGAATCAGAGGTATATCTTGACTTTAATCGTAATTTGAGGTTTTCAAAAAATGTTATGTTGTTGTACGCCTTATTTCTCCACACCTGTGTGTCGCTATGGTGTAACGCTAGCATGTCTGAACATGACTCAAATTAGGTCCGTGGGTTTGAACTTTCGATTAGACACCTTGACGATAAACCCTATGGAAAACATTTTAAAACAGCTTCCTCTGTCTATAGATAGAATGCGCTTGGCCAAGGAGTTCACAACATTGCCATCCGGAAGTATAACGGACCAACACACAAACTCTGGGTAACCATGAACTTTTATAGTCTGGTTAATACAGTTTAGTGAGAACAACTCACAAACGCGGATGGCAAAAACAATAACAAAGGCCTGAGTGACGTCATCTGCATACTATCTATACGGCAAAGATGGGGTAACTGGATCTGTTAGATATCTATTGGAGCCATATCAAATCAAGTTTTTTTAAAAAATGTATTAATTGATTAATTAATTAATTAATTAATTTTATTTATTTATTTATTTATTAATTTATTTACTTATTTATTAATTTATTTATTTAATTATTTATTTATGTTTTTAAAAATTTCTTTAGTTAGTGTACTTTATTTTTAAAGGTCAATATCCCTATGTCTATGTTTATTGTCGTATGTATAAGATGAAGATTAAACTAAACTGGCCAAATGACGACAAACATTGGATGTCTCTCATTCCTGAGGGTAAAGAAAAAAAAAAAGAGAAAAAAAAGATCTCGGAGAATTCTTGGCGATAAAATAGCGTCTTATCCTAAGGATGGCAAGCGGTTTTTAACAAACTGTGTCCATTCTCATTTAGGCTCTGAAAGATATTACAGTCTAAATCTATTTATACTGTTTATTCAAAACAGCTCATAGAAATAGATTTATAAGGACCGACGTTTACATTGAGGTTCAGACGGATAAAATATTATGATAATGATGATAAAGATGAAACGAAAACAAATAGAATAATACATCTGGTGGTAAAGTATAAACAGGGTCTCGATTGAAGGAGGGGGTAAAGAGATAACATTGGAGGGGAGAGCCTCTTTTTTCTTCCATACTTTTGTCTCCTGACCAAGCTACTATCAAAAACAGTGATTTCTTTGCCTGTTTATCTTGGAACACTATTCTATCCTGGCACATTGACGGACCTGTGCTTGTGTCTGGGTGAGACTTTTAGGTGATGTTAAACTAAGTACACTGATCGTGTGCTCTTGGAATATACAACTGTTTCCTATTTGAACAAATTCTCCTTTGTCTGCCTTATCCTTGGATGTTTTAATTGTAATTCTAAAACTTTTTACTATCCCATTTTCTTCCTTTTTACTGGCGCTGATCTGACCTTAATGTGTTGCAAACGCCGTAAAACCCTTAAAAACAAACACAAACAAACTCGTTTTTTTCATTTTGACCAGAAAGCAATAACTTCAGTTATCGACAGATTAATATGATTCCATCTTGTCAAAAATCAATCCAATCAATTTAGACCGGTCTATTTGAATTCTTAGGTTTGAGAATTTGTGACACTTAATCTTAGTTGATCTGCATCAATTTGAAGAAGAAGAAAAAATGATCATCAAAAAGATAAGAATATTTTTTTGGTCATTGTTCAGCAAAGCGACACAATGTTTGTTTCGTACAGATAAGGTGCCGAGTTTGATAGCGACATTATTATGAACAAGGGCGAGTCTATTTGCTTTCTCTTTTGCTACATTTACCAGTAAAGATTTTCAGTGGCCCATCTTTGAAAGTAGAAAACAAATTCATCAAAACTATTTTTGTTGGGATAAGGTGTCTGATTTCCAAATTCTTCTGGTTTCATAATACTTTGTACGTATAGGTTGATAGACCTGACTGGACAATATCAACGTCTATTAACACACATAATTTATCTTTTATACTTTCAGAATCAGAAATGAAGCATTCACTAAAAGATATCCCCATAAAATTTGCCATTTTAAGGATATCTTGCCTACCACAGATTAAAATGTTTTGCCCGTCCAACCATTCACTCCATTTAATCAAACATCAAATAGTTTAATCTAATTTCCAATATCATCACAGTATAATTAATATTATTTGATCATCATCTGCATGAAAGGATATTAAAGATCCAACTTCTTAATAACATTTGACACTGGCTGCAAGGAGGAACACCAAATCTCAAGGAACACAAATCGGATTTGACATCACTCAGTACTACAGTCTGGATGCGGTCAGTTTAATACACCATGTATGTTTTGACAAAATGAAGGCTGCGGCCGTATTTTCTGAGATCTTCAACTCGCTCAAGATCTTCGATTTGCAAACATGTATTCGACCCTTAGTTCAACTATGTGCTTCGTACACAACATTCACGAACCACAAGTCAAAAGGACTAAGTTGAAAATATCACGTGTTGTGTGGTGTAAATTATTATATTATATTATAATTATTATTGCTGCGTTCAGGATTGATAAAAACAGGACATGGGACCCAATGCTTATACCTGGATTTATATCGGGGTGAACCATGGATTAACCATGTCTACATCATTCATAATGCTTAGTTCATTCCCATAAGAGGCCTTAATATGGGACAAAATGATCATGTTATAGTACAAGTCCTCTGTTTGATGTCTTTTGTACACAAGCACTTCGTCACTGACTGTGATCAGCTATACACATCTATTCACACCTGAGTCTAGGGACGTAATGAATGTGAAATATCGCACCAAAGCCGGTGTTTTCTTTAATTGCTAACCATAATATGATTACGGACCACTTATGGAAAAAAAATGTGGGTACCTCCATATCATAGGTTTTAGGTCATGGTATGGGGTCGTGTTGAAATATTATGAAGAACGGTTGGTCGTGTGGATGACTTCACTTTGGAAGTTGTTCTTGATTTGACAGTTGGTATATTAAGTATATTGTATATATATAATTTATATATATATATATATATATATATATATATATATATATATATATATATATATATATATTATTACATCGGATCACATTATTATCTCATAAATCCAATTCTAATAACTGAGTCTTTATTATTGTTAATAAATGTAATATCACCTAACAGGCGTCACGCCTCATCCTACATGCTGTTGCTCTGGGCCTTGGACACCTTGTAAAGCTCTTTGAGACTTCGAGTGGATATTGCGCGATATAAAATCATTTTTTAAAATTAACATGTAAGTCCACTTCCTGGACAATCAAGCTTACCATTATAGAAGTGTTAGGTCCCCCCATCGTTGCTAGGGACGTAAACGATTGGAAGAACCGAACCCCCCGCCCCCGGTTGTTAGGTGTTCTGAGTTTACCAACCAATCAAAGATTCGAACCCGTCACTACTAACCTGACTGACGAGGAGGAAATAGGAGAGGTGAATTTATCTGACCACACCGCAGACAGTGGTCTTTTTGGACCTGTTTTCCATATCATGGTGTTCATAATTCCAGGATGAGAGATACGTGTTCGAATATAGATAGTATGCGCTTGTCAAAGAAGTTCACAACATTGCCATCCGGAAGTATAATTGGCCAACACACAAAACTCTGTGTAACCATGGACGTTTATAGTCTGGTTAATGCAGTTTAGTGAGAACTACTCATAAACGCGGATGGCAAAAAACAATAACAAAGACCATAGTGACGTCATCTTCGAACTATCTATAGAGTGGTGAGTATAAAGACTCGTATATTTCTTACTATTCGTTCTCTGTTGTTATTGCCTTGGCCTACGGATAGAGAGGGAAACTTATAACGGATTCCAACTACTTTCTTTTCCACCGTAAAAGCTGGAGATAGCACAACACACACACACACACACACACTCTCTCTCTCTCACACACACACACATGAACTCTCTCTCTCTCTCTCTCTCTCTCTCTCTCTCTCTCTCTCTCTCTCTCTCTCTCTCTCTCTCTCTCTCTCTGTCTATCTGTCTGTTTATCAATCTATCTATCTGTCTCCTGTCTCTGGTTCCGGCAGAATTTGGCTTTACCACAAAAGCAATCCATAAGAGTGGACAGTCTGATCTTAAGTGTGAAGTCATTGCATGACCAACTTTTCTCTTTATCACGTGACATAGGGTCCCCGACACCAACAATAAAATCAAGGCCATCATCTCCTCCATTTCTCATCTGAGTATCGTTTGTTTTATGGTAACTATCTCGAAAGAAAGTCTAAAATAGAAAAGGAAAGGGAGAAAAGTATAATTGTGCGTATTTAACCTGATCTCTTACAAAAATTGTCATAAATTATCGACTTATCCTATTATCAGTATGAAATTTAATACATAATTGCTAAACATACTGATATCTGATTTTTCCAAATTCCGAATTCTTTTTTCGACACCATGGAAAATACCTCACGTATTTAAGAAGAGATGTGTGTAATTGCCAGGATACAAAGTACGATTGTTGCAAATTTATAGTAAATAAGAAGAAAAGTACCAGTATCTATCTAAATGCTTGTGACGACAGCATCATAATATATTCACGAAAAGCTACACAAAAATCCCTTATCCAAACAGAGAGCGTGTGAGAAGCGAATTGGCTATTGAAGAGCTGGGAAATGAATTGTGGAAGATAGAAGTAAATATTATTAATCGGGGAAATTATTACAGTAATAGGGAGTAGTTATTATGCATTTTTCTTATTCCTGCCGGAGGGCCCAATATATAGCCTATATATCAGGTGTCTTTCGAGTCTTCACAAAGACCATTGTGTTTGGAGACGTGCCAAAATGAGATAAATAGAGTGAATATTGTGTAATATCTGGATCTGAAGTCCAAGTAAGCATCATTCGCTTGGACAGAAAAAGGAACAGAAATAAGACATAGATTTCCCAGTCAGTTTCAGGCTAATACATCGGATTAGAAATAGTAAATAAATACTAGAATTTAGTATTTATTGCTCATTAACATATTCATGGTTTATCTTGATTTCTGTTTTAAAAGTATGGTTTAAATATTTTATAGTTAAATTAGTATAAGAATCAGACAACTGAAATTATTTTAAAAAACCCATTAAACTAACATTAAATACATAATATCATTGTTTTATGATTCATTTACCTTGTACAATTATTTGTCCAACCCGGCTAACTTGTAATATATTTTAAAATCGTATGTAACTATTGCGATTGACTTATACGAATTATAAGTTGTGTTTTAAAAACAAAAGATGATTTTGATGACGCCTCCTGAGTTTGGTAATCCTATCAGTCTTTATAGGAATCGTCATGTGGGTGAATTTGCATATTCCTGGGGTACCCATTGTCCAACTGTTTATTCTTGAGTCTCTCTCTTTACTTTGATCCAATATTAACTTTGTCTTATGATTCTAGAGTTGGCTGAATGAGAGTTGATCTAAGTTTATCTTGTATGTACTTTTAATTTATTTTTAGCCAAACATAAAGTATCAGTGTAGATATCATATGCTACTCTAAACACACAATTCTCTTGTACATAGTTTTATCGACACGGAGTCGTTTGAACTCCAAACACGAAAGTTCACAAAGAAAAAAAAATCAACATCAATAGTAATTACCCTGAAACAGAATCTCTCTACATATCAGACATTTCTGGATTCAGATGAGGCCGAATTAATCCCTGAAGAACTAAGAAATATCGCAGTGGCCTCCGTACAGAAGTCGCAACAAGATTTTGACAGCCTCGAAACTCTTGCCCAGGACCGTGACCAATGGAAACAATTAACAACACGGTGTTCTGGTTAGACCAGAATTGTTTTTATTGATTGTTTTTGTATTGTTCGTTGCTAAGTTGTCACTGTCAGTAGTCGTCACCCGCTACTTTATTGTTATAACTTGTTGTTATTTATAATTATTTTTACGATCGTCCTTCTTATAGATAGAATGCGCTTGGCCAAGGAGTTCACAACATTGCCATCCGGAAGTATAACGGACCAACACACAAACTCTGTGTAACTATGAACTTTTATAGTCTTGTTAAAACAGTTTAGTGAGAACAACTCACAAACGCGGATGGCAAAAACAATAACAAAGGCCTGAGTGACGTCATCTGCATACTATCTATTGGTATTTATTGTGTGAACTGTTATAACATTTTCGCGCCTTTAATGAGTATGGATAAACTGATTCAACATTCTTGGTCAGTCTCTCTCCAAACGTTGAAAGTGAAGGTTGTTACCTTCTCAATTTTCATCTCGGCAGTTTTAACTGCATATTTTAAAATATTGTTTCTATATTTTCTTGGAAGTTTCGGGTTATAGCCCATGTTATTTCGTAAACTGGATTGTCTTCACATTTTAGAACTTAACGCACCAGAAATGTAAGTTATTCTTTCTAATTAATAGTTATTATGATTCGTGTGTAAATTGTCTTAGATATGTAGCCCCATTTCTTCGCATAGACATACTCGTATTCATTGTATTTAATAATCTGTTATCCTTCCATATGTTCCATCCATATTTCAAGAGATATACTCGTAGT
>NC_088363.1:85867254-85872254 GCF_034508935.2 Berghia stephanieae
TCAGAAAGGTTTAAGCTGAAGACATCGTTGTAAGGAAAGCAATAAATGAAAATAAACCCTAAGGTGACGGCAATAAGGAAATTCCATTCAATAGTCTTTACTCACATTCTCTCCCCGTACTCAGATGTATAACTAATGTAAATGTTGCTGCTCGAAGCTCAAAGAAATAAATAACGTGAAATTGAATGTAAGCTTCAATTTAATTACGAAAACAGATAAAATGGACGTTCGGGTTTCCCCTATATCAACAAAACAGGATGAATGAAACACTAACGTTGTTAACAACGCCACTACGACATAAATCATTCGTCTGTAGTGTTTATTATGCTTATCAGACCATTAAAATTGTCATATCAAACTGTATTGAAAGCTCAATAATAGGGCAGTAGTTAGTCACTCAGCTTTGGATTGAAAAGTACAGATACGAATCCCGTGATTATGTTTGTGGCATGGGAATTTGAATGTCTGTGTCCCAAAGTATTGACTAAAGATGGACTTGCCACGTGATGCCGCCTTTGGAAAGGATTTAAAAAAAAAACAAAAACAAAAACGTAACCTCTTAAATAGCGCAATATCCACTAAACGTTCTCAAAGCGCTTTACAAGGGTCCCAGGCCAACAGCAATATTTAACATGTAGGACGTGACATGACGCCTGTTAGGTAATATTACAATTTTTTTTCGGACAACGACAACGATGTTAACGGCCAGGTACTCATTTTACGAATGAGTACGGTGAGATAATGTAAAGAGTCTTTTCCATGGACTCAACTATGCGCCGAGCGAGGCTCGAACCCAAGACTTCCGATCCGAAAGCGAGTGTCATACCACAAGACCACATAGCCGCACGTGATAAGTCTGACTAAACCTCAAATCGTATTGTAGGTATGTTGGTGAAATGTTGCCGTCGTGTTTTCCAAAACACATCAAGATGACTCACAACTTGTCAGAAAGTATCAACTCTGACGCTTAATAGAACTCTCGATTATATTTGCTTCATTATAAGAGATATGCGGCTATGTGGTCTAGTGGTATGACACTCGCTTTCGGATCGGAGGGTCCTGGATTCGAGCCTCGCTCGACGCATAGTTGAGTCCTTGGAGAAGGCTCTTTACTCACATTCTCTCACCGTACTCAGGTGTAAAATGAGTACCTGGCCGTTAACAGCGTTGTCTCTGTCCGAAAAATTGTAATCTCGCCTTACAGGCGTCATGTCCCGTCCCACATGTTAGATGATGCTGTTGGCCAGGGACAGCTCGTAAAAGTGCTTTGAGCACGTTTAGTGGATATTACACTATATAAAAGCTCAATTATAAGAGATGGAAATATTATGGAGTAAATGTTTTTGGCCAAAATGTAAAATGCGATTTTTCGGTGAAGGCAGAGAATAAAAGAACAATCCTTGCATCTGCTATAAAAAGAAAAACAAAACAACAACCTCATCTCCGTCATTGATTCTATGTGTTTAGGTAAAATACAACATCCACCAGCCAAATCAAACATAATTTACCATCACACAAGTCTAAGTGTAACCTTGAACGTTAAATAGTCTGGTGAGAACTAATCACCAAAATGGCTGTTTAAAAAAAATAACAAAGGGCCGAGTGACGGCAATTTCGTTCTTTTTATAGATAGTATGCAGATGACGTCACTCAGGCCTTTGTTATTGTTTTTGCCATCCGCGTTTGTGAGTTGTTCTCACTAAACTGTATTAACCAGACTATAAAAGTTCATGGTTACACAGAGTTTGTGTGTTGGTCCGTTATACTTCCGGATGGCAATGTTGTGAACTCCTTGGCCAAGGGCATTCTATCTATACATCGATCGTATTATATAGATAGTATGCGCTTGGCTGAGGAGTTCACAACATTGCAATCCGGAAGTAGAACGGACCAACACACAAAACTGTGTGCAGCCATGAATGTTTATAGACAGGTCAATACAGTTTAGTGAGAATTACTCATAAACGCGGATGGCAAAAAAAAAAACAATAACAAAGACTTGAGTGACGTCAACTTCGAACTATCAAAAGTTGATGTATTCCCTGATGATTTCATTGAAGAGGGTCTTTGTTCTGGAATCGCGTGTTCTACTTTTTTTGTTTAGTATTCTTTGCATCTTTAAAAGAATCTAGCCGTGTTGTGAAATATTGTGACCGTTACTGTATCCTGGTCCTATCCATAAATCAACGCCGTCCCACGGACACTCGAAGACATCGTAGTAAGGGGCCTGTTTATCGGACAATCTGTCTTGGGACAAATTAGATTACCTCGATGACCCTAAAACGTTTGAAGGCGGCCGGAAACAACTGATTTAGTGGTTCCTCACGCTTACTCAAAAGGAAAGATATAAAGTTAGAGAGGACGTTTGTGACCAACTGAAAACAACGCAAACTCATATCCTTCGAAAATCAAATAGACGTCTAGTTGTCAACCAGTGAAACGCGTTTTCATTTATTTATATATTTATTTATTTATCTATTTATTTATTATATATTATTTATTTATATATTTTTTTATTTGCTTAAACGTGTTATTGTAAACCAAAGAATTAATTATTATATACAAAAACATCGAGTTGACGGAATTTATTCAACGGAGTGACTATTTTATCATTGTACTTAAAACCCAATGCCTCACTGTATATAGATAGTATGCAGATGACGTCACTCAGGCCTTTGTTATTGTTTTTGCCATCCGCGTTTGTGAGTTGTTCTCACTAAACTGTATTAACCAGACTATAAAAGTTCATGGTTACACAGAGTTTGTGTGTTGGTCCGTTATACTTCCGGATGGCAATGTTGTGAACTCCTTGGCCAAGCGCATTCTATCTATATGGTTCATCCCGCGCGCGCGCACACACACACACACACATACACACACATTCACACACACATTCACACACATACTTACGCTGAACCAGAGAAGAGTTGATCAGTGACAATTTTTCGATAACAAAATTATTCATGTTGCACAACAACTGATGTTAAAATGTTCGGCCCGATTCATACTGATACTGGTGTCTGCCTTGCAGGTAACACAAAAGTAATATGAAGTAATATTATACCCTTGTACCTTTAGGTACAATGACGTTATTTTTTAATCTTATGGAAGATACATTTGTATCGACCCATTAACAACTTAACTGTCCTACTCTAGAAAGAGATGAATTTTTAAAAAAACATCGGTGCCCAGAAAACTCACCCTTCAAATATTGATCAATTTAAATGACCCTCGCGAGGTCCCGGGTTTGAGAGTTATTGCCAAGGTGAGAGTCATTAAAATTGATATTTGAAGGACGAGTTTTCTGGTCAATTTTTTTTTTAATGAGCGTCTTTCCAGTGTAAAGCAGTTAACTTGTTAACTGGTTAAGCCGTGCCTCAGGGTGTCTAAAAGTCTCAAAGAAGTGTGAGGCGTCCGGATTGAGGCCTTTTTCAAGTGTAAAGCAGTGAACTGGTTAAGGTTTGTCCCAGGGTGTTTAAATATTATCTCAAAGAAGTGTCAGGAGTCAGGATTGAAGTTAAAGATCTTGCCAAATAGAAAATAAGAGGATTGTTAGAGTACAGCAGTACCGTTCGGTAGAGCGCCATTCTGTGAAAAGGATTAATTCTATGGTATCAAATAAAGAGAGGAAACGACAATAAAGGGGTCGCCGGCAAACATTATCCATAGTGTGGATGATTCGGGTCGTCTGTGCAAAAAAAAAAAATAAACATGATGCGTGAGGAAAACAATGAAGGAAAATCTAATAAAAGAGTAATTAATTACATCTTTAAAAATGTATTCTTGTTCTCTATCTAGGTATTTTTAGACTTTTTTCCACATTTTCTTTCAGGTCTGTAGTCAGGAGTTTTTCTTTTTTAAAAAATCAGTATTGACTTACTTGTAGAAGACATGTGGAAAGGGCTGTGTATATTGACTGTCTCTGAATACACTCTGAACTTGATGGCATTGTCTGGGTTGCTGTTATGGGTGGCTATGGCGTACATGAGGGCTGATCTTGCCGCTGGATCGTCATCCATCCCGAATATGGTACCTGAAAAACAGCGAATGACTATTGTTAATGGGCATGATCTATATTACATTTCCATGTGCTCGAGGTCATTGGTCACATTGGAATATGTGCTCAAAGTGACCCATTTAGTGAAAAGAGTTTTTTGAAATATCTAACATGACGATTGGTCATTTCGTTCAGCTTGACACATGGGTATGTTTCGAAGTTTTATTTTAAAAAAGCAGCGTGTTGACTTTTTCTGAAGAAATATCCAATCGTTGGACAGCAACACATCATGTGATTGATGACTTGGTTGGACGAAAACATGAATATAAATTGCTCCCATTGTCTGGGTCACTGTTATGGCGTACATGAGGGCTGATATTGCCGCTCTATACCGAATATGGTACCTGAAAAACAGCGAATGATTATTGTTAATTTTTGAAAAATATATTATATACCTTCGAAATCATTGCGGCTACCATCTCAATATTTTATATTTATTTATTATGCCCTTCCGCCACGACATTATAAGAGATCGTCGCCTAGGCATTCCACGAAGGAATATAGATAATTCATCAAACAAGGTGTCTGATGTCAACAGGAATCACCCTTGTTGTCAAGTGAGCAAATTAGGAGTTACTAATCTTGCTCAAGGGAAAAAACGAAAGTGCCTGAAGCAGGCTCGAACCTGGGACCCTCCGGGTCTTAGTGCAATGCCTTAACCACTTGGCCACTTCGCCCCCCCCCCCCCGCCCATCATCTCAACAATATAAAGACCATAATATCTGCCACGAGGGACAAAGCACTTCCTCTCAGCTTGACCGGAAAAAGCGTCTTTGAATCGACAGATCAAGATAAACCTCGATTTGTCAAAAAATGCATTTATATGACACGTTTAAGGCAGGGAAGAGACACAGAAATAAGAGACCAAATATAATGTGAGGCACTTCATTCACAAGGCATAAATAAATTTCTTGAGCAAATTATTCCTTCAGAACCAAATAAC
>NC_088363.1:85879754-85884754 GCF_034508935.2 Berghia stephanieae
TTAGCACTTTTCTACTCACTTCATTTCTTGTTGGTAAAATTTTATGAAGCGCATTTAGCATGGTGTATTCATAGAAACTAGGTTTACAAACTTGATTTCATTAATTGATTTATATCATTTAATCCATGAAGTATTAATAACCATTATTTCACTCATTAGTTTAAAATCCTACATTGATTATGATCGTTGAAACTCGCAACATTGCAACATTAGGTTACATTATTATAACCATGGATGAAAAGACATTAATTATCTACCACATTATATCATACAAAACACAAGCCACTCCATAATATTCCCGTTCACTAGTCAACCTCAATCATCCTCCGTTTATTCAATTACGGCGCCCCCCCCCCCCTCTTCCCTCCCCACGCTCCACCCTTTCATGTCTGTAAAAGCATTCTATTCTAATTATTCTAACTTCACATCAAGTCAATCAAATCATGTTATAGGACATTGCGTTCAATTTGTTGATCATTCTCTGTGTCCGGTGCTCCTTGGCGGAATGGAGTACAAGAGGAATCATTTAATCAGTTAACTGCCGTACTCTGGAAAGACACACATTTGAATATTTGGCCAGAAAACTCGTCCTTCAAATATCGATCGATTTAAATGACCCTCATCTTGGCAGAAACTCTCAAGTCTTGGACTTGATGGAACACCTCACAATGTCCCAGATTTGAGAATTTTTGCCAAGATGAGGGTCATTTAAAACGATCGATATTTGAAGGACGAGTTTTTTGGCCAAATTTTTAAATACGTGCTTTTCCAACGTACGGCAGTAAACTGGTTTGTCCCATCTTATCTGTTTACAAAAGCTAAAATACAAATAGATAAAATGCTTCAAAAATATAGTAGATCTCGATATCTTTATTGTGACAGCATACGACTATCTAGGAACGAAACCACCATTGTCGGACCGGTGTGCAGACAATATTTGTTTGTCTGAGCCCTCGGTCCAGTGAGCAAAGGTTTTGGGTGACAGAATCTGTTCGATCTACGGAAACTATTTTTTCGCCGGAGACCAGCTTCTCCCATACGAGCCGAATCCGAAATACCTGGGGGTTAAGCAGTACCGCAACCAATCGGATGCATCTCGAAGGAGTTGCCAGGAAGATAGAGAATGCTGTCTTTTGAGGAAACTGGTGGGATCAACTTGGGTCAAGCGCTCCCGTGGACGTCCGCCCTGGCACTATGTAATTACCGCTCCAGTGTGGGGTAGAAGCAAGAAAGTTGAGAATGAAGATGTAAAACTTCGCAAATCCATGCACATTGTAACGGGAACAACGCCTAGAGAATGAGGCCCGATAATCGAAGCAATCCAGCCTCCCCCCCCCCCACCCCAATGTTCGGCGGGAGATGATACAAACAACTGGCTTAATATTATCAAAGAGAGAGAGGAATGGGGATAGCCCTCTCAAGCAGATAATGAACGGTGACCCTGTTTCGAGCCGAATAAGTCCCGGTAACCCTTGTACGTAGCTACCCTGACTTCGGACAGAGCTGCATATATGAGATGCAAGTCGGTTTGGACAAATTCAATCCCCCAAGGGGAGCGGGGACATCGACTCCTCAAAACCGGGGGGGGGGGGGAGGGGAATTGCCAGGCTTTTCCACACCAGCAAGAGGAGAAATTGGGTGGCAGCCATTCGGCTTCGATGGAGAACCTGCTTAACGGCACGCTCATTTCATCAGTGGGGGCTTGTCACCTGTCTAACATGTACCCATTGTGGTCAAAATCCAGAAACCGGAGACCATCTGGTTGAACGGTGCGTTGTGACGAAGCTTCCGGGCATGTTTGCGACCGTACACGATTACGGTGATGGGTTTGCGTCCTGGATAGATCGTCATAACATAGTAGTAAGAGAACCATTAGAAGCTGCTGCCATAGACGTGCATCATAATATGTAAAAGATTGCATCTTTAATACAAATACAATGGGAGACTGAAAAGCCTCGACGCGGTTTTTGTGTTTTCAAAACTATAATTGATACGAAATTGACATAGGTATCGAAACAAAGCTCAGTTTATATCCATTCCGAATATTATTTCAAATTTCAGCATTGTCACTGTTCCCATCCACACAGAGCCACCAACGATCCACCAGTTATTTCATCGCGTCGAAGAGGAATTAACGTGATAAACTTCGACACCTGTAGTGATCTATTTCAAATCCCTCCCAATTTTCTCGGGATTTTAAATAACTTAATACATATTTTTTTTACCAGCGTCGCCCCATACTTTATCATTTTATAATCCCAGCATAATTAATGTTACCGTCTACTTGACTTACAAAGACGCCAAAGTATGACACTGAATAAATTATCGGCCAGCTGAGAGACGAGAGATGCCATATGGCTGCAAATTAATCGACCGGTCCCGCTGATCAAAGCGGCTGTAAAATGTTCCTGTTTACACTATGACGCGTGAATTTATTACCCGACGGGCCAGCAGGAATCGCATACGCGGAATATGATTGGATTCGACTAAGTGACCAGTAAATTTCTGGCACTAACGAATCCAGGAACATCATTGGGATTAACTAAACTCCGGTCATATTTCTACAAAAGCAAAGACTCAGCTAATTCGGTTTCTCTCTCTCATCATTGTTTACCTATCTTTCCCCATCCCACTAACCTATCTGTATCCTGTTAATTAATGATGATGACTAACAACATTTAGATCAGTGTTGATGTCAAGGGTTTGTTAATTTGAAATCCTTACGATATCACAGGTCATAGGAATACAAAAATGTTGCAACTTGTCAAAGATTTGCTCCTACCTGTATTTTCACATATCTGGATAGCCAGGTCTGCCTTCGAGATTGATTCATGCACGCTGTTCTACACCAAATTTAACTTGAATCTCCTATGAAATTGGACACAAAGTTCTAAAGAGCATATTGAGACAATGCACTTTTATCGAAGTCCCGGCTGGCTAAAATCAATAACAAAAAGCCGACTGACGTGGATTTCGTTCCTTCTATAGTTAGGAGTTCATACCTTGCCATTTTCATTGCAAATGTTGTTGACACACTTTGAGATTTTGTCTGCGATAAATTAGAGATAATAGCTTGCCGTCATCATTAATATTTTGGCATATGTATAGTTTGAACTTTTGTTAGATCTTATTCGAGTTTAATTCAAAAGAAATGATTGGTGAAGAAAGTGAGGCTAATGGGATGGGACACATCATGATCAGTTGTGAAAAACCGGGGTTGTCAACTCATACGGAAACATCGGTACAGGGGCAGTGGAGACATGTTTTCAGTCTATTCTGGGATATCAAGACCTGTCAAAGCCCCTAGAGAACGATCCCATTACATTCCAATAAGAATTTTCCGTCGCTTAAGATTATTTTGCAACGATTCTCTCTTTTTTTAAATACTTTTGAATCTGCCCAATGGGGTCTCCATGGATTACAAGTACACTGGAAAGCAGGTAGCTTCTGTGAATGTATTTGGAATTTATGACAAAATTATGCAGTTCTTATTTGTTAAAATGAATAGTTCCAAGCACGGTATACCCAGTCGTATCTAGCAATTGTACTGAAAAAGTGTTTGTCCTCATAGGCTTTAACAGTCGTGAAGTCACTTCACTCGTAATGACGCATAGTAACTTAGTAACTGGTTCTAAACTATCGGAACAATGGCGGAGGTCCTAATGAAATATTTCTCCGACGAGCATAAAATTTTATCCAGAGGAGAAAAACATTATAAATCTGATCATGTTTTGACTTTTATACATGCTGATCACGTGACATGTGAAAAAGTTCTAGCCAGCATGAAGAATAAAAAGTACCGATTTTCTTTGTTTAGAACCAAGCTGCTCGTAGCTGGGAGGACGTGACATCAGACTATTGAATCCAAGTTAAACCCTCTCCTTATCATCCATAGGAAAATCGTCACATTCATTACAATGACAGTTTTCTCATACTGATATCCTTTGTACATCGCAAATTATAAATTAAATATTTTGTTCTAGCGATAAAAAATAGACACCGGACAATTCTATGTAAGGAATGTACTTGATCCTTTTCTATTTGAGTAGAAAAAAAATCTATTCTTGCGTTGGGTGGGTGTGAAGTTTCATGGAAAATTCTGAAAATGGCTGGTAAGGAGTGAATTAACGGGGTTTAGTGATGACGAAACGGATCAAGTCGTCTTCCAAAACTGTCTTCCTTTTGGATTGTATTGAAACAGCAGGTAGTCTGTCTGCAATATACAGAATCACCAAAAACACTCCAACACACCAAGAAATGTTAGTCATCGGTGATCTATTTGTTGATTTGTTTGGTGTCTAGAAATGTTTTCTTTCAATGTAATGTGGGTGAACTTCGACCAATTTGTGTGTGTATATATATATTATTATATATTATATATATATATATATATTATATATATATATATATATATATATATATATATATATGTTGATTCTTAGAAAAGGGATGAATGTTTTAACGTGGACCTCAATTTTAATTGATTGATGATTATTGGTATTTATGCTGGTTCCTATAATGTGGATGACTTATTTTTGCCGGGTACCCATTTATATACTTAAATTGTGATTGATTGTTACTCTTTTATGCTGATCCTTGAAAAGTAAATGATTTGCTTGCGTTATATGCCGTGCCCACTTCGGCAATGAGTGTTAATTATTTATTTATTATCTATTGACCTGTATATTTATTATTCACTTGCTCATTTACTTATTTATCTATTCATTTATCTATTATTTTTTTTGTGCTAAAGCTAATTATATATTTTACCCGTTTTGGTTTGTGGTAACGGAAATTCTATGTTTTGTCGTATGTTTTATATTGGCATTTGCATGAATTCTACGTCTTTGAATTTAATTGTAAAGTATAAAATTGAATTAAAGACGTGAGTGTTATAGGAATATTTAACAAAATACTTCCACATGGCGATACTGTTAATAAATAGGCCAATTCTTAACTGTAATTGCTTTCTAGAAGAATGTTTCTCTGTCGGTGAGCGC
>NC_088363.1:85889754-85909754 GCF_034508935.2 Berghia stephanieae
CGTTGTGGGCAGATAACTTATGACGTATCTATAGAAATTCGTCTTATAAATGCTAATCTGATGCTGCTATTATGGCAACTAGAATCGATCCAGTTCCCTGGCTTTTATCGAAGTATATCAACATTACCGATGCCTAAACACCACACACACACACACACACACACACACACACCACACCACACACACGCCGATTCTGGTTTTACAGCTATTGAAATAAACACCATTAGTCGTCGTCCATCTAGTTAAAAGCAATGACTTTTCGCTTTCTTTTCCTTTCATTTCATTTGTATATTTTTGGGGTTTTTTGTTTGTTTTTTAATGTCGGTACCTTTTTGTCTGATTATTTTGAGGGGTCGGTTTAATAAAATCTTGTCTCGTTTGCTGTGTGTATGGTGCAAGCTACCGCTTTTTATAGATAAATATATAAATCTAATGGCAATAAATAGGTCGAAATATGGTCTTTCCTACAGTAGGAGGAGATTGCCATACACTACAACCTTTTAAATGGATGATACATAAACATGTCGAAAATAAGAACCTACGAGACACACAGAGGTTGTGGAATAAATTAAAGTAAAAGGGAAATCAGCTTATATGCTGGATGGATTTATGCTTTCATTTCTTCTTTCTTTTTTTTTCGTTTAGAGAATTCTTAAATTTGTATTTTACAAATCTTTCTTGTGTTATTTTTTTCTCAGACTTTTCTTTTTTCAGTGATCTTGTTTTGTATTATCAAAAAGTTATAGATAAAAAATGAATAAATAAAAAATGAATAATTATTGAATTTATACATATCAAATTTACTAGAAGAGCTCCCGAATGTTCAGTGGTAGAGCACTCACTCGCCATAGGAGCAAAAGGTCCGAGATTTACTTGGACCACCTTGCCCAACCAGCAGTCATCAGGTAGCTGTCTTTGTAGAACAAGTGGAATGTCGTGGATCAGTTCAAACGATAGCATGTAATTGTCACTGTCTGTTAAGCGCTATAGATAGTATGCGCTTGGCTAAGAAACTCACAACATTGAACATTGCCATCCGGAAGTATAACGGACCAACACACAAAACGATGTGTAACCATAAACGTTTATAGTCTGGTTATTACAGTTTAGTGAGAATTGCTCATAAACGCGGATGGCAAAAAGCCATAACAAAGACCCGAGTGACGTCACTTCTTTCTATCTATAGAAACCGGGATAATGTCCAGCTCCTTGAGCTATACTACGGCTTTGATAGAACATAGTGAATACAGTTTCACATACTGGATATGAGTGGGATATTGATCTATGTTTTGCATTTGCAGACGATGCCAAATTAAATCTTGGCATAATAGTCGTCTTTCTTTACTAAATCTCCAACTATAACGTCATACAAAGACAAATCACATTCATATCTATTGTGGGCGAAAAAAATACTTCATTCAAAGATCGACTAAGTTGACCTTGAACTTGTCAAATTGTCTCAGACTTGAAGACGTTTTCGGACCCAAACCAAAATATAGTATTATTTTGTCAGTGTCTGGCAGTCAATCCATTACAGCATATCGATACACATATCAACGCAGACGACGACTGTGATCGATAATTAAAACTATTAGAAAATGAGGATGAGTGAGGCATGAGAGGAGAGGAGTAAAGAGGAGTAGGAGTAAGAGAAAAAGAAGAAAGATATGGCGGAGGAAGATTTTGGCCGGAAATTTTCAAATACAAGCGAATAAAGATCGTCTAAATTTGTCAAAAGATTCTTCAGCTTCAGATCACTTAGGTGATGAAGAAAAACAAGGAAGAGAATTAAGAAGGAGAATATAAAAGTTTCCGAAGTGAGTGGGGAATCAAATCCCGGTACCTACTACATCAACCCTTTGATTTAAAGTTCGATTGTATTTTTCCTTTTTTTCATTTCCCCCCTTTTATTTATAACCAATTAACTGCCACAGTCTAGAAGACACTTCATTAAAAAGTTAGTCAGAAAACTCGTCCTTCAAATATCGTTCCATTTAACTGATCCTCAATTTGGCAAAACTCTCAAACCTGGGGCCTTGAAAATGTACACATAAAAACTATTGTTTTAATATGAAAGGGCAATAAAGGCTTTCATACAGGAACAAACAAGATTTATTATGATGAAAATTGCACTTACATTTTGAATGAATCTCACAAGTTACCGTGGAGTGGTTTTTGTAACCAAATATACAAAGGCATCACTATAGAAATCTGACAACTCTTGCATCAGACAACTCCAAATGCTACCGATATATTATAGCCTCTAATCCATGTTGTGTAATCAACGCACGAAGGCCGCTGCAATGGTCGATTGTTTTCATCTAAAAGGGAACTAATAAGTACAACGTTGGTTGTGTGTGTATGTGTATTCATAATCTATATCCAAAAATGTGCTAATAATATCGAATAATTTTGAATTGAAACGACGGGAGGGTGGTAAGAACCTCGTTTATTTGTTCTTCAGACAAAAAGAGTTACTTCGGGTGACATATTCATTATAATCAGCTGATCGGCCACGAAATATAGGACGTTGTTGATTATTTGATAATATATTATTTATGATTACAACAATGTTAAATTAAGCCAATAATTGAGTTCGGCTATCAGACCTGAAATTAGAGCACCTATGTCAAATTTCTTTTTTTTAATAACTTCAAGGTTGGCGTCTTACATCACTTAAAAAGATCAAGGTTGGCATGTGCATTCGATGACAACTTATGTCGATTTATATAAGTAAGAACTAGATTTTTCCTGAAAGGAACACGTTTTTCAACACAGTGTAATAAAATTGAATATAATCAATTTCCTTCTACCCGCCACTGGTCAACGCGCCATGAAAATATTTTGTTTTAAATATAACCAGTTCAATGAAATAATGTGTTTATAATTTGTTGTTGTTGCTAATGCCATTTTTGTTGGTGACAATAAGAAAATAACCACAAAAATTAATTAAGAAATATTTGAAACAAAAATGGTGAAAAAGCGATGTTTACGTCTAAGTCATTCAATGATTTTCTGGTTCAATGACGGCTGCACAAGTCCAGGAGATGAACTGTAATCGGGTCACTTCCAATAATTCCAAAAATGATACAAAACATTATACGAGTCGGTGGGCTCATCAAATGTCACAGGACAGAAATAATTTGGGAGACTGCCTTAAAACTTTAGATTCAAAACCAATGTTGATTCACAGCAGCTTTACTTGTTCAGGACAAGAAGTGCGCGCGAGATAGATCACCTAGTGAGAAAAGTTGAAGAGTGGTTTCTAAAGTTTGAGCTCTCAAGTTAGATCTGTTTGCTTTGATCACACTGACAAAAAGCATCAATTTTCACAAAATATACATCAGAAATAGATTTAAAAAGCGTCTTTTTTTATAAACATATACAAAATTTAAGTGGAACAGACCAAAACCTTCTGAGTTATAAAAATAATACTCTCCATTTTTGTTTTTGAAGCCCCTTTTTCTATTGCTTTATAGGAAATGGATGACATGACCTGAAATGTACATGGCGTTTTTATTATCACTCGATGAGGAATTTTGATTTTTCAGCAAGGAAAAGAGATACGACATTCGTTCACAAATCTTCAGAAGAATAATTCTATTAGCTGAGGTTTAGGGATCGTGTTGGTTAGACGGCTGGCCTTCCTCTCCCAATCCAACGATTTGAAAAATGTGATTCCAATCTGTTCCTTACATCCAAACTCCAATGTAAAAGGGTGCCGGTATGACCGGTAATCAGAAGGTCTGAGGTTCGATCCCCAGTTGAGAAAAACTTGATTTTTTGGGGGAATTTTTGTTCTTGTATTGTTCTTTTCTTGCTTTGTCTGGCACTGTGCGGCTATGTGGTCTAGTGGTAGGACACTAGCTTTCGGATCGGAAGGTCCTAAGTTCGAGCCTCGCTCGGCACATAGTTGAGTCCTTGGAAAAGGCTCTTTACTCACATTCTCTCACCGTACTTAGGTGTAAAATGAGTACCTGGCCGTTAACAGCGTTGTCCATGTCCGAAAAAATTGTAATATCGCCTAACAGGCGTCATGTCTCGTTATACGTCTTACGTGTTGCTGTTGGTCAGAGACACTTTGTAAAGCGCTTTGAGCACGCTTAGTGGATATTGCGCTATATAAAAGCTCAAGTTGTTTTTAATACATACTTGTTCAGGTCTTCATAAGTTCAACTTTCTTCTGATTGTCGGTCATTAGTGCTCCTAAATAACGTGTTTAAATTTAAAAGACGCAACGGACCACAAAAGTATATGTTCAGTGTTATGACATCAGATCGTGGATCTTAGAATTATAGTGTATTTCAAAACGGGTATCAAATACAACTCTCGTAATCTCAACATTTTGTGTAAAAAAAAATAATAAATAGCCCCCCCCCCCCCAAAAAAAAAATATGAGTATTTCTCTCTTTAATAATAATTTTGATGCATTAAAGTTCCTTATCGGGAAATTTTTTTAACAATATCCTGTATGAATAAAAGGAAAGTGTTTAAAAATATGTGAGCAGAAAATTACAATTATTTAGGTTACTTACCTATCGGGATTGGACTTAGCTCGGCCGAGATGGCAAGTCCAAATTTCCTCAATACTAACTGCCAGATACACACACTTGTAAAAAGCCAAATGGGTAAAAGAGCCATTCCATTCATTTTGCCAAACCTATATCGGCTATTGGTCGGTCAGGCAAACACGACCGCCATGCTATTACTATCTAATACCACTCGTTGAATCGTCTCATCAGAGGAAAATTTCCTGAACATATAATAGGACATTGGAATAGGAAGCCATCGATGTCTGCGAATTGGGTGGACTAAGTTGATGACGTGTCATTTGATCTAAATTTCCTGTTTCCAAACTAGGATGTTGACTTTCGCGTCACAGGAATTAACACACGTTTAGCAGGAGAAAAAGGTTCTGTCTCAAAATCTTCCATCATCTTTAAAGCGTCGAGTTGAGCACTGAAATTGAGAATAAAATAAAAGTATCATATTGAAGTGAATTTGCATTATAGAGCAGTAAAATTAGGTTCCCCAAACGTAAACAAAGGTCTAGAAGCACATGGCAAACCACATGTTCCTGTCTTGACAGCCCACGTTCCAATGTAAATTATAGAAAAAAATAACCTTTAATATTTGGCTGTTAGGTGGCAAAAGAAACACATATTCATAAATACTCGATCATGCATCAAATAATGTCTATGGATATCTTATGGAACAAAAGGTAAAATTTATCAAAAGTTACTGTCTATCTATTTTTAGACCAGAGCAAATTATTGCGCTGGTGTGAACAAAACGAGAATTATTCGGAGCCTGATTTTCAGAATAATTTAGCCTTATATTATTATTTCTGCAACTGTTAGATTTTATGTAAACATATTTTCAATACTGAAAGTGTATTGCCTACAACTCAAACTACAAAATTGGGAGACCTATATTGTGCGTAAATTTTTCCGGTCCCTAACGAAAATCACTAGCAACTTGTTATTGTTTACGTTTGGGGCACCTAATTTTACTGCTCTATTACACTAGCATACAGATTGCGACAAAAAGATATTAATATGATTCCCTAGATTTTATATGCGAACAGCATATGAACTAATTCCCTTATTGCAAAATGATAAAAACAAGAAATGAAGTGAGAAGGAAAGTGCCAGAAGACAATAGAGAATAACAATTTCGCGGCGGCGATGGGGGCTCGAACCCGCGACCTTACTGGTACGACAACTTTGCCTGGCCGGGGAGAGCGTTACTCTACCGTATGAGCTATCCACGATTACAGAAAAGATCGCTTCTAACCCTAGTCTTTTATTAGGGCCTTCTCTTCCTGACTTATTGAGGTCACAATGGGTTACAGTTATTAACATGCTAACGAAAAGGTGAAGATGGAAAGGCTTCGGAAAGGCTCTTTCCAAGGAATTGGCCGACTAAAAAGTCCTACCTCCAACGTCACTACGGGTACTATCCATAAATAAAAATTTAAACCCCATACATTTGTTTTTAATATCAGCTTTAACAGACATAATGTATTGTTTCCACATTGATTGCCATCTCTAGTGGTATAAGTGCGCCAGCGACCAAGAAGCTGTAAGTTGTTGAAGCTTTATTTCTCTGTATCAAATACGAGCTCAGTTTTTTCCCCCTAAATCACCCCATGTGAGCTCAACATAGTAGTTTCGAGCTGTGATATTGACATGTCGTCTTTTATCTATTAGAGTTGATAAATCGGTCTCTGAGCTTCACTTCAAAGTTTGATCTGTAGCACTCCTGGCACCTAAACGTCGGGCAGTGAACTTGAAATTTGGTTTGATATAAAATCCACGGCAAAACAAATGCATGTATTACAATCTAACGTTCTATCCAAAGGAGTGCAAGAAACTATAGTTACTGTCTGTTTCATTGCACACCAAAAAAAACAAACGTTATGACTCGGGCTTCTAGGGCAATTGATATAAAAGTTTGGATTTTAAATTTATTTTTAGAATGCTAAAAGTCATCAAGTAGAAATCATTAATGGCCAATATTAATCTTTATAATTGTCTTGAAGCATTTAAGGACATTGACATAGTGTTACAAAAGACATACACCGTTCGTTGTATTACAAAGGCAGATATCCATACGTTACCCCGATATATCCTCCATTCGCTCCACGTTCTGAAGAGGCAGTATAAAAAGTCCCCTGTACCTAGAAAATCCAATTATATCTCGCATTAATTTGTTGGCAAAAGGCCCTGTGGGAAATAATCTGCCCATTCGTATGTGTAATGTATCTCACTAGGATAGATATAATAGTGTTTTACGGTTCTTCCTCGGTGGTGTTGGTGAGTGGTATTAAATAAACGACGTCTGAATATATGTCCTTTATTCTTGTCTTTATCCTATCGCTCCATGGTCAGGTGCATTTGAAATCCCGTTGGGTCGGCTAGCCAATATTATTATCGTCCTTCGAGTGTGACCTCTAGTTTGAAGGTCAAACTAAAATTGTACTATTTAATTAAATTCTTAGAAAAGGGGATGGAGTCGGTATTAGGCCAGAGAAGTCATGACGTCACAAATGGGCTCTCTTCTGGTGTGTAAATA
The DNA here is from genome assembly GCF_034508935.2 of Berghia stephanieae. Taxonomy (NCBI): domain Eukaryota; kingdom Metazoa; phylum Mollusca; class Gastropoda; order Nudibranchia; family Aeolidiidae; genus Berghia; species Berghia stephanieae. Next base: position 85,896,832 of record NC_088363.1, read on the forward strand.
GTCCTCCGGGTGGACAAACGATGAATATAGTTTTTAATATCATTGAATAAAATGGCGGCATAAATATTATATATAATATAATTGTTATATATATATATATATATATATATATATATATATATATATATATATATATATTACAGATTAATAAATTATACTATATTAATATAGTAGAAGAATGTATAGGCAGAGTCTTAGGATAGCGGGACGTAAAAGAGCGAGGATGGATGATCTTTATTCAAAACCAGCATTTATTGATATTAGAAAAATAAGATGTCATCACTCTGAAACCAGAAGATCATTTGCACAAATATGTCTCCAGTTCTCCGTAAGATTGGTTTTACACTTTCAATGAGATTGGAACCAGTAGTTTGACATCATATTTTGTTCCCTAATGCATCAATGCTCATTTATAAAAGGAAGGTTAACAAAATAAATCATGGAAGCCCGAAAAAAGCGTCGAGTCCCCTAAATAATCATAGCGTCTCTACCTTGAATGTGTACTATCACTATGCTATATATGCAAATGTGAATTATTACTCTTGTTCCATACGACTAAATTAACTACTTCTATACCACTACTTTGTACTGTTTCTCTACTCCTTTTTAATGATTAAATGTTCTACTCTAACTCAAATACAACTAAATGATATCAATGTGAAACTTGAATGTTCATTGCAATTAATAACTTACCGGAAAAGAAGGAATGTGGACGCTCTTTTAATGTAATTGCCCACTAATAACAAAAAGAATGAAATGAATAAGCTACAATTGAACGAAATGATGATGGTACGTGGGTTTCTTATCAAAACAAGATCACTACAGCATCATGAATATCGGGGTAGGGTGTTATATCTTTATTTGATAAAGGGGAAATACGAAACGTCTATTCTATCTGTTTTCGTAATTAATTGAAGCTTACATTCAATTTAATGTGTTTATCTCAAAGAATACGCAATATGTTATGTCCACTATAATGTTCCTTATACTTTAAGAGCATTTAAGGAACACTCGGCCCATTTTAAAGCCCTATTACTGCTATGACAATATGATATGACGAAGAAGATGAAATAAGTTTTTAACAAGTTCAGTATGACCACAAATCCCATGAGTCGCAGTTTAATCCGGCCTCTGTAGCGTTAAGTGAGCAGTGGAAATTGCCTGATAAACTTTAAATAGGACGCTAGTCTACTACTTTCTGCCATACCTAACAGACGCAACTGTTCAAGCAGTGCTGGATTGTATGGAAGGTCCGACAAAACATCTGGACAATACTAGGAGTCGATGACATTCGCTTTGATTGCGAGGCGAATGCTCTACCATTCAGAACGTAAACATTGCAATCTGTTTCCATGGCAATGGCGTCATCTTAAGGTTCCAAAATTATATCAAGTTTAGTCTCAATATAAATTAGTCAAAATTTAGATAGCAATAGGTTTTCAGATATATGTAAATTGCACTCTCCTCATTCTTGTTTATACCGTTTAATAGTAAATAATGCTTGCTATCAAAATACGTTATTTAGACGGGTATCTCGTTATGATTATGAAAGTCTGCAAAATCTATATAATGAAAATCTAGTTTTTTTTAATGGCTTGACTTGACTCTAACATTCTATTTAGATGTTGGTTCGCATTGTTGATTCTTTCGTTATTTAGGCGATTCTTTACTTTAACTTTTGTTGTGTTTGTTTATTTAATTATTTATTGTTCTGAAATTATTACTATCTTTTTTTCTTTTTTTGCCTAATGGAGTGTTTGACACATACTTGTCGCTGATACAAAACTAGATAATTTAATATCATCGATATGATGCCACTCTTTGTGTACAAATAAAATAAAAAACTTGACAAATTAATTCTTAGGAAATTTGAAAATGTAACTTTACTTTTTGACATGCAGCAAAAATTACCTTATTCAATCCTAGTTATTGCTAAGAATACAAATAATCCCGCACAGCGCAAAGTCCATGTGCCATTTGTGGCATTCAGATACAAAAAAGCACCAACTCACGACTCGTTCTCTTTTTTCGCTAATGCGTCGTCTGCTGGCATCGCGAAACTGCATGCTGTACCGGTCGCAAAAAAACTTCGCGAGAAGGGTGTGGGAAGTTATTGGTTCCCAGAGTACTGAACATTCAGATTGAAAAAAGATGTTACGAATAGCCATAACTAAATTGTATTGCGTCAATTATTTCTTGTTAACAAAATACAATTGTGTAGCATTTGAAATCAGGTTCAAAAATTGTTAAATGTCTGAAAAAGTCTGTATGAAACAGTGACAGACGTAAGAAAGAAAAATACAAGAATCTTTACATATAAAAGTTAACTCCAACAGATCTTAAAATTGATTCTTGAAATTTAGAGAGATTGTAGACTAAGTATTTCTCAAGCTTTTTTGATATTCTGAAAACTTTATTTGATTTAAATTATTTTTTTTTCTTAAACGTTGGGGGGGGGGGGGGGGGGGGAGGGATAAATGAAACTTTGTGAAGCGCATTATGCATGGTAAATCATTTTTAAATGTAGAATCTAACTCATTGAATGAATAAAAGTGATGACTAAAGGTCTAGAACAATGCTTGTCATTTTTTTTAATCGCGCACACGTCCAACCCTTAGTTAAAATCGTGTAGCCTACACCCCTGTCGCCGGAATACTCTTAAAACTGTATCGATCTTAATGGGGTAAAAATACATCGTGGAGTAATAAATATGAATGATATCAAAATCTATCTTAATCAGCGGCTATGTGGTCTTGCGGTATGACACTCGCTTTTGGATCGGAAGGTCCTGGGTTCGAGCCTCGCTCGGCGCATAGTTGAGTCATTGGAGAAGGCTCTTTACTCACATTCTCTCACCGTACTCAGGTGTAAAATGAGTACCTGACCATTAATAGCGTTGTCTTTGTCCGAGAAAAATTGTAATATCGCCTAAATATCAAAAGTGAAGAATATCAAAATCCACTCATGGTGTATCCATAACGTTCATGAAGTTGCTTTGGTAAAGTGAATATGTGACCCATCGTCTCAAACGGTATTATGTCGGAACGAATCAGATGCTTATAAGACGATTTAATGTTAAAACTGGTCAACAATATAAATTGTTGGCATTAGCACCCTAAAATATGGTATCTATTCTCCTCAATAAATCGTATAAACTCAACACAAGTCTGATATTTCTGGCTATAAATTCAAATTTCAACATCTTCACCAACCCGACTTAATACCGTTTTGATTCAAAGGGTCACATATATTGTTTTATGCCGCTATTTTGTTCATACATCCCGATGCATCCTATCAAAATGGTACATCATTTTTTTAAAAATAAAATACACCCGGTTGAAAAGCATTGGTCTAGAAAAACAGTTTACAATGGGGAAATCCTACATAAATGAGGGATAAGCTCTGAAGGGTGAAGAAAAATGACGTTCTTGTTTTTTGGGGTTTTTTTTTGTTTTGTTTTGTTTTGTTTTAAACATAGTGAGAAAAAGTGATGCCTCTCAACATTTCCTTCACTGGGACATAAAAAGGGGGTGGATTAGCCTTTCTCTTAGGAAACCTTTCAGCAAACCAAGCTGTCTCTCTTCAAATAAACAACGGATATAGAGATACGATGATACAAAGTAACAAATGAGGATAAAAGGCTCTATTGGAATTGAGAATATGCAGTGTTTTGAATACGTGTGAGCGTGTGTGTACATGTTTTGGTTGCGTGTGTTTCTGGATTAAAAATAAAAACAACAAAAAACTCGAGCTTTTATAGATAGAATGCGCTTGGCCAAGGAGTTCACAACATTGCCATCCGGAAGTATAACGGACCAACACACAAACTCTGTGTAACCATGAACTTTTATAGTCTTGTTAATACAGTTTAGTGAGAACAACTCACAAACGCGGATGGCAAAAACAATAACAAAGGCCTGAGTGACGTCATCTGCATACTATCTATACAGAGCAATATCCACTAAACATGCTCAAATCGCTTTACTAAGACCAGCAGCAACGCTTAACATGTAGGATGATATTAGGCGATTTTACAATTTTTTTTCCGTCAGAACCAACGCTTTTAACGGACAGGTACTCATTTTACCCTTGAGTACGGTGAGAGAATGTGAATGTGTAAAATAAAGAGCATTTTCCAAGGACTCGACTGTGCGCCGGGCTAGGCTCGAACACAGGACCTTCCGATTCGAAAGCGAGTGGCTTACCAGTAGACCACTTAGCCGCACATATAACCAGTCCTTCGGAGGAATAATAATGAATAGGTTACATATTGAATCATAAGGTGGCATAACTATTTTAGTAGATTAAGGGATGCAATAGAGCGTGGTGTATGATCTTTAATGATGACCAACATTCCTTTAGCCCTACCATCACTCAAAAAAGAAAAGATCAACTATACAATGTAAAAATTCGATGCTCCCAAAGAGCGGTTTTACACTTTCAATGAAATTGGAACCAGTTTTTGTCATCGATTTTATGTTCCGTATTAGTGACACATCACAAAAGCCCTCCCTGACCTGGATCTTACGCAAGAAAAAGCTAATCTAGTTGTTTGTAAACAACAAGGAAGAGCTGGTGTGGTCTTAAAATAATTCTCGAACATTCCATGGACAAAAGCACCAATTAGGCCTTTGTAACAGCGACAGTCCACATCCGGTGAGGTCAGGAGCCGTCTGGTTTTTTTTTCCCCAATAGGATTCAATAGTCTGATGTCGTGTCCGCCCAGCAACGAGCAGCTGGCTTTAAATAAGAAAATTGGTACTTTTTATTTGTCATGCTGGCTAGAACTTGTTCACATGTCATGTGATCAGAATGTATAAAAGTAAAAACATGATCAGATTTATAACGTTTTTCTCCTCTGGATTCACTTTTATGCTCGTCGGAGAAGTATTTCATAAGGGCGTCCGCCATTTTTCCCATAGTTTAGAACCAGTTACTAGGGAAGTGACGACACGACTGTTGAATCCAATTAGGCCTTTGTAACAGCGACAGTCCACATCCGGTGAGGTCAGGAGCCGTCTGTTTGTTTTTCTCCCCAATTATTAAGCCTTGTATCGGCAAACCTCGGAGCAAGTGCTGACACAGGATTCAACATCTCTTTTTTTCACTATTTTGGTTGTGATGTTTAGTTTTTATGTGCATTTTGTTTGTCTCATGACCCAACACAGTAAACAGTGACGGTAAATTTTCCTTTGCTCTCTTTTCAAGTATGTTTAACTTAAGTATGTGCGGCTATGTGGTCTAGTAGTATGACACTCGCTTTCGGATCGGAAGGTCCTGGGTTCGAGCCTCGCTCGGCGCATAGTTGAGTCCTCGGAAAAGGCTCTTTACTCACATTCTCTCACCGTATTCGGGAGTAAAATGATTACCTGGCCATTAACATCGTTGTCTATGTCGGAAAGAATTGCAATATCGCCTAACAGGCGTCATGTCTCGTCCTACATGTTAAGTGTTGCTGATGGCCAGGAACCCCTTGTATAGCGCTTTGAGCACGTTAAGTGGATATTGGGCTATATAAAAGCTCAACTTTTATTAACTTGCCCGCCTTTCTCCCTTTTTTTCTTCTTTAGGTAAGGCTTTTTTTTTCTCTATCCTTTTTATATCTTAATTCATCGACGATTGACCTGACTTACATGATTTTTGCAGACTTTGCCTTTCCTTTTAGGTGGACGAATTCTTCCCAGTTATAACGCTCTATCACAAGATACTTTTCAGATTTGTATAAGTTATTAAAGATATACCTAATGATGGGTAGAATGTCAAAATACTCGCTTAGCTACGTCTCGAATACCTTCTATTCTCAAAGCTCAAAGCTGACATCAAATTAAGTGGCTTCTGGCTCATTCATAAAAAAAATTCAGAAAATAAAAATCATGTAATATGTAACGGGGAAATCATAGGAGTTGTAGACCTCTATATAATCTAATTTTAATAAATAATGCGATTTTTTTGAGTGCAGGAGCTGACAACCTATGTAAAACGTCGCGGGTTGTGGAGAATTATTACTTAAATTTTGTTAAATTTTAAAATTTAACCTCCACCTTAGATACCACATTACAAGGAGGGGGCGGGAAGGGGGTGTCAATCTGGCATTTAATTGGACAACTTTCAGAAACTGTGGCAGTAATGAATGTGAGGAAAAATAGAGTTGGCCGACAGAGCGAGAGTCCACTAGATTAACAACATTGTACAAAAACACTCAATTGAAAAACACCCTTGCGATTTTGTTATGGAAATCTCTTAAATGACAGAAATTCAACAAGGCTTTTTCCCTTCACATTTAAATTTGGACTGTAGAGTTGCTTTGTCCCAAAGGCAATTACAATTAATTAAGGGCGCGTAAATCCCCTCAAATCGGTCGAATAATTTCATTCCTCGTACCATAGTCTATATTTTAATTTAACAGATTCGGTCCTGTCCTGGGCAGTAAGTGCTCGCACTGAGATAACAAACGCCAGCCTACTCGATCAATCATCATTAAAAATGATGTATTGCCGCTATAACTATAAGGAGAGCTCGTAAACAGCGACGGACCGTGATCTTTGCAACTTAACGTCTCAACAAATACAGATAAGCTAACTAAGTGCAAACTACTATTAAATAAAGTGGCAGAAATATATATATATATATATATATATATATATATATATATATATATATATATATAATATAGTCCAGTGTCTACTTATTATCAGGTCTGATAAACCAAGCTGTTTTGGGCTCATTGTTGAAATGGAAATAATCACGAACCAAAGTAAAGTATTGTCCAAGCTCATAATTGCATTCGGTTACCAGACCTGCAAATATGTGCACGTTGATTTGGTCCAATGGTGATTTCATCAGTCAATCATCACAACGAATTGTACAAAATTGTACATTGATTGTATAAACAATCAAAATTAACATGTCCCTAATATTTTGGCGAATTTACGAGGTAGTGGCGTTTTTGACATGTTTAGTAAATAAATAAAAGAATAAAAATAAAGCAAACTAGATTTGCTTAATTCGAGAATCCTACATATTACGGAAAAAGGCAGGAAAATTACAGGAGATATGTTTGATTAAGGTTAATGAAAAAGTTTATTTCAAGATACATTGTAATCAGAATCATTTAGAATATATGGTGCAGCTGTATGTCAGTGATCAATACACTGCAAAAACAGTCCAGAAGTAATTTATAAAAAGAGCTTTCGACTTCTGTGCCTTGAAAACACCAAGAAAACCGGGAAAATAGATGGGAGTTTTAAATTATCATTTAGAAAAAAAAGTCACTAACAGCTGGGTATACCTCATAACAAAGGCCAATCATTGAACAAACAGTACCAGTACTTTGTAAGACATCAATTGTCGTCCGGGCTCCATAACAAAAGCGTTCCCAAATCGAATTGAACGACTTCCGCCCAGTGGCGCTTGCACCGCTTGTCATAATAATATATGACCCTTCGCCTCGAAACGGTATTAAGTCGGAATTTTCAATTTTTAATTTTTTTTTGTTCTCAATCAAAGTTTATTTTATGCCTTAAAATTTGATACCAAATTTATAAAATTCTGATTATTCATTGCCGAGATATGACCGATAGGAGTAGGGAGAGTGTAAAAACCAAGTTTTGAGGAAATTGACTTTGAAGTTGAGGCACCTTTTTCACGCAGTCGAATCAATGGGCAAAGGTAACTCCTTAGACAAGGGCATTGAAAATTTAACGAAAGAAATAAAATTTGGCATGAGTCTAGAACATACATTTAATAATACGCGCACGCATTTTTGCAATAATCCAATCGTTAGTTTTGTAGTTATTTATTATTATGTAAGATGCTCTTGAATTACTAAAAACACCAATAAATGCCAGCAACGTTATGAAATTATTCACTTATTGACGGGTTTTTGACATTTAATTAAACAATCGATGAAATAAGAATTATTAATATGACATTTTTGTTTTATTCAATATAGGACATACGCATTCAAAAATGTTAAAAGTTAAAGAACAGTTAATAATTTAATCGTCTGAGAAAAATTCTAGGATGTGAAATCTTGTACAAATAATGTAACGACTTGGAATTGTTATACCCATATCGGTATTGGATACCAGTAATACATTAACGTACGAGATGCACTTTTGACCGTCGCAATAAATTCTGTCGCAAATGACCTTGACCTAACGCTAATAACTACGCCAGAATTCTATATTATGTCGACTTTTCGTCTGCATTTATTGCGATGAACACAGATGTTTTGCTTCAAAACTTGTGAGACAAGGATGTACTGAACTATATTATTAAATATATGGGACAAAGAATCAAACAAAAGAACAATATTAAATTATAGTCAGATTTTTAATAAATGGCGCGTGTTTTTCTTCTATTTCTCAGCTCCCCCCCCCCCCCTAATGCATAGCTGCAAAAATTTGTATGAACCTCTGAATCAATTTGTCTTAATAAGAAATCTTTTTTCATGAATTTTAAAACAATAGGAAAGGATTTCGTTTATTACAGCTATATTAAAATCGATAACACGTGAGAATCAGAACTCATAGAAGGTTTACATTATCAAAAGAAATGCTCGCCACCCTTTGTATAGGACACTAGTAAATCGTAAAGTACTTTCCACCAGATGCAACATCCAGCTACCCAATCACTGCTGGGTGGACAGGGGGTCAGAAAGGAAAAATAAATTCAACCTCATCCCGAAGAGAATTAGGTCCCCCTACATGTTTACCTAATTTGAAGGAGAACAGGGGATGTTACCCCATCCAAGCTACTCTTGCTCATTGTATGATTAGCAGTTCTGTTTGTTGTTGCTTCTATGATGGCAGTTCAGGGTTCTCTGCAGCACTGTATTGTATTTCCTGGGATACGCTCAATAAGCTTAATCAGTTTAATCATTCCCAAATCCAAACATCAGGTGCACAACTTTGAAATAGACATTTGGGATTGTTTTAAAATTGTATAATGATTCGTTGTAATCTTAACTTACTTTCTTTTTTCAATGGGAGCGATCTATATTCATGTTTTCGTCCAACCCAGTCATCGATCACATGATTTGTTGTTGTCCAACGATTGGACACTTCTCAATAAATGTAAACACGCCGCTGTGTTTATGAAAGTTGTAAACACACCCATGAGTCACGCTGAGGAAAATGACCAATCGTGATGTTGCGAACTGTGAACACTTCTCACTATGTGGGTCATTTTGAGCACATATTCCAATGTGACCAATGACCTCGAGCACATGGAAAGCTAATAATATAGATCGCTCCAATTTTCAGGTGCTCAGTGGTGAATGTGAGTGTGCAGGAGGAAAACAGCCAGCCTGCTGCAAACATGTATTTGGCTTGATGTTTGCTATCAACGATTATAGCCGCAAAGAACTGTTTTTCGCCCCGACAGATAAACTTCAAACTTGATGTTCTGATTAGACCAGAATTGTTTTTATTGATTGTTTTGTATCTATTGCTCGTTGCTAAGTTGTCACTCTTTCGTCACTCGCTACTTTATTGTTATAATTTGTTGATATTTATAATTATTTCCACGATCGTCTTTCTTATTGTTATTTATCGTGTGAACTGTTATAACATTTTTTGCGCCTTTAATGAGTATTGGTAAACTGATTTTACGTTCTTGGTCAGTTTCTCTCCAAACGTTGAAAGTGAAGGTTTAACCCACTTCTCAGTTTACATCTATGCAGTTTTAACTACATATTTTAAAATATTGTTTCTATATATTCTTGGAAGTTTCGGGTTATAGTCCATGTTATCTCCTTAACTGGATAGTCCTCACATTTTAGAACTTAACGCACCAGAAATGTAAGTTTTTATCTCTAATTAATAGTTATTATGATTCGTGTGTAAATTGTCTTAGATAAGTAGCCCTATTTGTTCGCAGAGATATACTTATATTCATTGTATTTAATAATCTATCCTTCCATATGTTCCATCCACATTTCATGAGATATACTTATATTCATTGTGTTTAATAATCTGTTATCCTTCCATATGTTCCATCCATATTTCATGAGATATACTTGTATTCATTGCATTTAATAATCTATCATTCCATATGTTCCATCCACATTTCATGAGATATACTTATATTCATTGTGTTTAATAATCTGTTATCCTTCCATATGTTCCATCCATATTTCAAGAGATATACTCGTATTCATTGTATTTAATAATCGGTTGTCCTTCCATATGTTCCATCCATATTTCATGAGATATACTCGTATTCATTGTATTTAATAATCTGTTATCCTTCCATATGTTCCATCCATATTTCAAGAGATATACTCGTAGTCATTGTATTTAATAATCTGTTATCCTTCCATATGTTCCATCCATATTTCAAGAGATATACTCGTATTCATTGTATTTAATAATCTGTTATCCTTCCATATGTTCCATCCATATTTCATGAGATATACTCGTATTCATTGTATTTAATAATCTGTTATCCTTCCATATGTTCCATCCATATTTCAAGAGATATACTCGTAGTCATTGTATTTAATAATCTGTTATCCTTCCATATGTTCCATCCATATTTCAAGAGATATACTCGTAGTCATTGTATTTAATAATCTGTTATCCTTCCATATGTTCCATCCACATTTCATGAGATATACTCGTAGTCATTGTATTTAATAATCTGTTATCCTTCCATATGTTCCATCCATATTTCATATGAGATATACTCGTATTCATTGTATTTAATAATCTGTTATCCTTCCATATGTTCCATCCACATTTCATGTGAGATATACTCGTATTCATTGTATTTAATAATCTGTTGTCCTTCCATATGTTCCATCCATATTTCATATGAGATATACTCGTATTCATTGTATTTAATAATCTGTTGTCCTTCCATATGTTCCATCCATATTTCATATGAGATATACTCGTATTCATTGTATTTAATAATCTGTTGTCCTTCCATATGTTCCATCCATATTTCATATGAGATATACTCGTATTCATTGTATTTAATAATCTGTTGTCCTTCCATATGTTCCATCCATATTTCATATGAGATATACTCGTATTCATTGTATTTAATAATCTATCATTCCATATGTTCCATCCATATTTCATATGAGATATACTCGTAGTCATTGTATTTAATAATCTGTTATCCTTCCATATGTTCCATCCACATTTCATGAGATATACTCGTTTTCATTGTATCTAATAATCGGCTGTCATTCCGTATGTTCCAATCATCATGTAAAGGCATTAGTCTGTTTAATAGATATTTACTTTCATGTCATGTGAGTAGTATTCATGTTTTAACATATACTACTTTTGTTTATTTTTCTTTCTATATTTCCATTTGATTATAATTTAATTGTCAAATGGGGAGACATTCCATATTTGTTAGCATATTAATTATCATTACACGTATTATATTATGTTCATAAATTTTAATGTAACCAAAATATATATATTTTTAAATATTACATTTTGCTGTCGACCTGCCGTACATGCTACTACTGTACATATTGCTGTAATCTTCTATTCTACATGTTTTTCTACCGTTGTCCTGTCATCCCACTGCATCGTTTTCTTCAATCATCCATCATCTATTAAACATCGTCTTCATCTTTATCAACAACAACGTTCTCGTTTTTCACTTCATCTGTGTGTATGGCAGCGTTCGCCCTGGTGCGATACGTCATATTGTAATACCCAAACAACTTTGCATCAGCCAAAGACTTTTGTAGTGGCACCATCAGTTGCTAAAACTCTTTTTGGTAAGGAGTCGAGTTTCAAAAATTATCAACCTGTGAATTTTGATGTCCTGAAAGGTCTATCCCTTGTTACCCCAATTTTTTCAGTTGCAAGCCACAATGGCAAAGACATTCATGAAATTCAAGTTTTCAAAATTCTTTGGAGCTCCCCTATTTTAAAGAAAACATTTGTGTGAATTTTGATTTCCAGTCGGATAAAGATAAAGATTTTTATTTTTAAAATGTGACAGGGACAAAGTTGGAGCCTAAGGAAATAGAGCTGAAGACTATAAAGCAGTCATCACGTGATGAGTGGTTTAGATTCAGAAATTTACGTCTGACTGCTTCAAATATTTCAACAATATTGAATTCAATCGAGAAAGGAAATTGTGGTGAGGTAGTTGATCGTTTACTTAATCCAAAGGATATATCACACCTGAGACCTATTCAAATTGGCAAACTTCGTGAGCCTATGATTAGAAATATTGTGAGGAGTGACGAAAAACAATAAAATTTACGTAGATAGTACAGGATTTTGTATCGATCCTCATTATGCATTCATTGCTGCATCACCGGATGACCTTTTAACTTCGGACAAGGATAAAATGATTCTTGAAATCAAATCAGTGTTTTTAATGAACCAGAAATCGACATTAAAAGACCTTGCAAAGGAAATGAAGGGGTTCTGCTTAACAGAAGAGGATGGTGGACTTCGACTCGAGAAGAGTCATTCATATTATTTCCAAATGCAGTGCCAAATGTTCTGTACCAATGTGCACAAGTGTCTTTTTGCTCTGTTTCATTCTTTTAAAGAATCTTTATATTATGAAATTATCACTGACCTCATGAGTGACCCTGCACACAATGTTAAAGTAACAATCACCCTAGATGACAACAAGATATGAAGTGAGTAGAAAAGTGCCAGAAGACAATAGAGAATAAAAATTTTTTTTCGCGGCGGTGGTGGGGTTTGAACCTGCGACCTTATTGGTACGACAACTCCGCCTGGCAGGTGAGAGCGTGGCTCTACCGTGTGAGCTATCCACGAACACAAAATATTCGTTTCAAACCCAAAGTCATTTCTAGATCCCTCTCTCACCCACTTCTTGAGATCGCCGATTCGTTCACCACCATCGCGAAATAATTTTGACCAGCAGTTAAGCTTAATAGCCAATATTCTCATCACAAACATATAACA
>NC_088363.1:85914754-85932254 GCF_034508935.2 Berghia stephanieae
CTCTCTCCCCCCCCCCCCCTCTCTCTCTCTCTCTCTCTCTCTCTCTCTCTCTCTCTCTCTCTTCCTCTCTCTCTGGTTGGGGTTCCCGACCTCCCAGAGTGGGCAGGGGGGCACATAACGTGTCTTCCATCACCCTATATCGGTTTTTCTACATGCTTTCTGTCTTTTGTCTTGGGATCAGATTACTTGGTTTTATCCTGGCCCTGGTCGGATACCCTTGGTTGGAGGGAAACGGTCAAATGCATAGTTAGTTTTAGGATATGATATTTTTTGTCCTGTAAACCATCTCTCTGTTGTGCACGGTATTATGTTTTGTTTACATATTATATATATGATTTGAAAACATTTGAGTGTGTTCCTCTTAGTGGGGACCTGTGCTTGTGTCTGGACGAGACTTTTAGGTGATCTCAAACCAAGTACACTGCTAGTATGCTCTTGGAATCTACATATGTTTCCTATTTGAATCAATTCCCCTTTGTCTTACTTCTTCTTGGGTGCATTAATCAATCTTCTTCAACTTATTACTAGGTATCCCATTTCCTTCCTTTTAACTGGAGCTGATATGACCTTAATGTGTTGCAAGCGCCGTAAAACCCTTGATAACAAAAACAAACAAGCAACAAACCTATTCCCGATCGGTCATTTGTTTATAGTTTTCAACCAGGCCCAGCAACTTCTTGCAGTAGTAACGATGCACTGCTAAAACTGTTTTATGATTATTACTTTTATTATGATTATTTGTTATTTCCCCCCTTTCTTTTCTTTTTTCTTTACCTTTGTGTGGTTGAAGAAAATCTAATGCTTTTCAACTAAAATACATAATATACATAGGTTGCCCTATATAGTTAACTAAATTCATTTTCTTTTCAGTCCGAGTGGAACTCGTATTAATATTAGTATTAGGGACGTTTGACAAGAAGATGGATGGGCACGTCAAGGGGCTTTGGTCTTCAGGAGGGATGTCTGACCTCGGATGATGCCCATCACAGAAGCATCTCGAAATGATCGAAGATTTAGACCGATAAGCCGTATAGTAGACAGAAAAGTCGAAATAACTTTTGATGTGGTGACGACGATAATGATGACGACGACGATGATGATGATGACGACGACGACGACGATGATGATGATGATGATGATGATGATGCGATGCTAATGGTCATGTCTTTTTAACTAGTGATGATGAGAATGAATTCTCTCATTGTGTGATTAAAACTCACGTCAATCTAACAGAATATGGTGGTATATATTTTGAGTCAAGTACTACTAAACCATAAACGTTTTACTACCACTGAGAGTAACTGCCACCGACAAAATGCCTTTATAAATAATTAACCTCAAACGAGGATCCCCGACATGTGAAAACATCTTAAACCTCATACTAAGTGGGAGACTTTTTAAAACTTTAAACATCAGTAACCCCAACTGGACAGCTTTGTTAATAATAATAGTAGTGATGATGGTGATAATGATGATGATGGTGGTGCTGATGATGATGATGATGATGGTGATGATGAGGATGATAATAATAATAATAATAATAATAATAATAATAATAATAATAATAATAATAACGACGAGACCGACGACGACGCGATGTGATGATGATGATGCTGTGATGTGGATGTTAATAATAAATCCCATTTAATATCATCACGTATTAAACGAGATACAGCCACAAACCAGAATAAAACGCAGAAAAAGCGTCCCATATTTTCCGTATTTTTTTCTCTTTGTGACGTCATCCAAATAAATGACATCTTTGAAACCGCATAACTTTCTTATAAATTAATGGATTTTCAAAATTCAAAAAGATTTTTACTCAGTGGAGACGGGGCTTGGATTTAAGAGTAATATTTCCTACAAAAATAGAAAACAACAATTTTCATACTCATTGCTACTGATAGGTACTCGCGTCTGAACATACGGTACCAAAATTATGGAAAATGCCATTTTTTAAAAATAACTTGGTCTACGACCAATAAATCCACATTTCCTGCCCCATACTAGTCTATATGCGTGTCTATAGGCCAAGAGGAAAACAATTTATTGCGTATTTATTCCCTGGCCCACGATTTAAAACATGCCGCATGAGGGCGCTGTAATCACTGCAGGAAAATTGGCCAAAAATCGAATATTAGTAATTCATGGATTGCTTCCATTGATTCAGTGATTCTAAAATACTCCTTGGTCCTCTCTTTTTCTCTATAATGATGATGATGATGATTATGATAATAATAATAATAATAATAATAATAATAATAATAATAATAATAATAAGAAGAAGAAGAAGAAGAAGAAGAAGAAGAAGAATCGCGAAGTCCAAGGTTTGAGTGTGTTTTTTTTACCAAGATGAGGGTCATTTAAATCGACTTGCCGCTAGCGCAGTGAAGGGCGGGACATGATGATGATGATGATGATGATGATGATGATGATGATGATTCTGATGGTGTTGTTGGTGGTGGTGCTGCTGCTGAGGATGATGAAATGACTATTATGTTGATCACCACCATCATCATTATCATTATAGAGAAAAAGAGAGGACCATAATAGAATCACTGAATCAAGGGAAGCAATCCATGAATTACTAATATTCGATTTTAGGACAATTTTCCTGCAGTGATTACAGCGCCCTCATGCGGCATGTTTTAAATCGTGGGCCAGGGAATAAATACGCAATATATTGTTTTCCTCTTGGCCTATAAACACGCCTATAGACTAGTATGGGGCAGGAAATGTGGATTTATTGGTCGTAGACCAAGTTATTTTTTAAAATGGCATTTTCCATAATTTTGATACCGTCAGTACAGACGCGAGTACCTATCAGTAGCAATGACTATGAAAATTGTTGTTTTCTATTTTTGTAGGAAATATTACTCTTAAATCAAAGCCCTATCTCCACTGAGTAAAAATCTTTTTGAATTTTGAAAATCCATTAATATATAACAAAGTTATGCGTTTCAAAGATGTCATTTATTTGGATGACGTCACAAAGAGAAAAAAATACGGAAAATATGGGACGCTTTTTCTGCGTTTTATTCTGGTTTGTGGCTATATCTCGTTTAATGTGTGGAATTAGATATTAAAACATGGCAATGTTATGGCAAAAAATTCCACGTATTAAACGAGATACAGCCACAAACCACAATAAAACGCAGAAAAAAGCGTCCCATATTTTCCGTATTTTTTTCTAAACTATTCTTTACCTTTTTTTTTTTAATCATGCGTCAGAGATTAAATAAGAAGAGAATATGCATTCTGAAGTATGGAATATCAAAACTACAAGTATATGGCATTATTATATAGCTTCGACAGCTTTACCCCAGATTCGCTCGGTTTTTATGGTCATTTCTGGTCTAAAGCCTTCGAGTTTTATTCACTTCTCATTGGTTTTTAAGGCATAAACCTACAGTGTCATGAGATTTGGTCCTATTTATGCGTGTCTGCCCAAAAAGACACCAATTCGTTGCGTATTTTCTTCTCTGGAGCACGATTTAAAATGCGCCGCATGAGGGTGCTGTAACCAGTCCATTAAAGGTCCTGAAATCGAATAATAGTATTTCGTGGATTACTTCCCTTGATATCGTGGCTCCACAAAGTAATTCCGCTATGTTTTTAATTCGCTCTACCCCCTGAACTTATAATAATAATAATAATAATAATAATAATAATAATAATAATAATAATAATAATAATAATAATGATAATCGCGAAGTCCAAGGTTTGAGAGTTTTTTACCAAGATGATCTACAGTAAAATTCTTTTAATTTATCAAGTCCGGAAGTCTCAGACACAGCTTTTGGTTGTGATGTATAATTAACAGCTGTTTTCAGTCCATGCCAAGTGTCTTTGTATTTATTTTGATTTCTTTCTTTATTTCAAATTGTTTTAGTTTTAAGTTTTCTTTGTCACCATGAGTGTATAAAAATTTCTTCTCATTCTGCAGGTATTTTAATTTTTTTTGTTACCCATGGTTTATTATTGGGGTAGAGGATTAATTCTTTTTTTGGACATACAATCTCCTCACAAAACTTGACATACTCAGTCACACAACCCATCCATATTATTACAAGAGTCGATAAAAACACTCCACTGTCAAAACATCTACGCAACCTTTCACACACTTTTACATCCCAAACTTGGACATATTTCCTTTTATTGGTTTCGTTCTTTTAAACACAGGGCGGTACTTGGGGAGTAACAAAAGCATGCAGTGGTCCGAGCGACCAAGCGGAGCACGAGACAAACACTGATAACAATTAATTATCAATATTTATTTTTTTTAAAACAAATCCAGCGTCTTGTCTCGTGTGTGAATCCAGGAAACGAAAAGTTTCTTCAGTGATGAAAATCACCCGTCAATTTGATGACCGAGTCGGGTGACTTTGCCTTGCCCTGGATCTCCTTGTGTAGAATGTCCCTGGCTTCCTTCCTGGTCCACTGATGTTAACGGCTAGGTACTCACTTGAGGCAGGGTACTCCCACTATGGGAGGTCAGGAACCCCAACCAGAGAGAAAGGAAGAGAAAGAAAGAGAGGGAGAGAGAGATAGAGAGAGAGAGAGAGAGAGAGAAGAGTTTTATGTTTTAAGGGTTTAACGGCGCTTTGGTCATTTCAGCGCCAGTTAAAGGAAGACAATGACATAGTAAAAACAAATTCTAGATTTAGCTACAATTAAAAACACCTGAGAAATTAATTGTTTATAACGGTTTTACGGCGCATGCAAAACATTTAGGTCATTTCAGCGCCAGTAAAAAGGAAGGAAATGGGAAAGTAAAAAAAATTCTAGATTTACAATTAAAGGACGTGAGAAAAAAAAAAAAGATGTCGAATCCAAAATCACACTATTAGTGTATTTAGTTTGAGATCACCTTAAAAGTCTCACCGGACATAAACAGAGGTCCCCACTAAGAGGAAGGAACACACTGAAATGTTTTAAAAACATAAAATTCAAAATGAAAATAATAATAATAATAATAATAATAATAATAAAATTAATAATAATAATGTTACAGCATATATCAGAGAGATGGTCTATAAGGAAAAAATATCATCTCCCAAAACTTTAACTAAACATTTGACTGTTTCCCTCCCAGCCAAAGACTCCGGCCAGGGCCAGGACACGAAGACAAAGACAGAAAGCAACTCGGAAAAGAAATAGGGGAATAGAAGACACAGCAGGTGACCTCCTGCCCAACATGGGAGGCCAAAAGACGCACCCAGTGTGCGTGTGTGTGCGTGTGTGAGTAAAGAAATTAAAATCAAAATGCGGAAGAACATGACAAAGATATTCTTTATTTATGGTTTTGGTGAAAATACAACAATCAGTAATGATAATATGAAAAGAAAAACATATTATTTTTTAACTGTGGGGAAACATGAGTGTAAGGACAAATTTGACATAAATTGTGATAAGATCTTAACTTTGTTTTCTTTTTAGTACATTGTTTGGGCAAGCGTCATAGAGAAATAATTGAGGAGCCAACTTGCAAAATCTGATGAGTCCAGTTGATCCTATTATTTTTTCAGAAAAAAACAACCTTTTCTTAATGATTAGTTTGCTTTGATTGCCTTACAAACAGTGAAAGATGAACTCCTGGTGGTTAGTGGGTCACAACCAATGCTATCTAGACTCTAGATTGCTATGGTCACAACTCATCAATTTAGAGGATAAGGGGGACAACCACTTTAAAAAAAAAATTCAACTCCGCCTGTTATGCCAGTAGTCCTTTCAAGAATGAAAAGGGAGAGAATTCCAATACCTTGATATTTAACTTTAGCCAAACCTACTACAATCAACTAACAAATATTTGAAAACAAAAATTCAAGCTGTATTACCTGCCATAACACACCACGTGACAATGTTTAACAACGTAGTTTTAATTGGAATCTTGACCTATTGCCGTTAACTAAGAATGAGGTCTTAACCATGACAGCAACATGGAATAGGAATTTGAAATTGCAAACAAAACAGTTTTCAAATTCTTTTATTATAGCCTGCTTCATGTTTGCTACGTCTTCTTTAGATTTATTCTTTTTTTTCTGAAAAAGATGGTTTGGCCTTATGAATTACCATTTATTATAAAGATATCATTTTGCGTCAATATCCTTTTTTTTTTTTTTAAGTAGACTACGTGGGTGCAGATATTCACATTTATTATTGCACACTTAGATTTTTTTCCTTTTTATTTTTAGATGATGTAGATGACATGACGTCATAATCTGTCATTCATTTTAAGCACCTTTAATGAAAATGTATAAATTGGGACCTCTACTTGATACAAGAAATTTATTATCATGAACGTGTCCCGTTTAAAGTAGTCCTAAAATTGGATTTGAGAATGGTATTTTCTATAAATAACTGCCGTACACTGGTGTAATACTTTCACTTTCTAGCCTTGAGAACTTACCTCATACATGTATTTTGGTCGATTAAGATAGCCTGCTACGATTAACATCCAAACATAAAGTAAATGTTTACAATCCAAAATTCAGAAAAAGACTAGTGTATGGCAGATAGAGACAATAATTAATTATTAAACCATATAACTCTCCATCCTTGCTCCAGTTGACAATTGTATCAACACTTGTAGATACCATTGTACTGGGACTGACAATTCCAGTCAATTGAATTTCTGCCTACGTGAAATATTCTAATTCTATGTAGGAAATTAAATGAAAAATGCTCCATGCAGATGGATATGGGGTAACATCAAAAAATGATCCGCACACACAAAGACAACATAATATTGTTACTTGTAAGTTTCACGAATATGTAATTCTAATATGGTCTGAATCATTTGGCCCTTATGTTAATTATAAATTGTAAAACAATAAGTATTGTATAATAATTGATTAAATAAAGGAGTATCAAGCAAGAACATGTGAGAAAACTTGCGATAAAAATTTATCGACTGAATGAGGTAGGTTGCTACAGAGTTCTTTAATTAATTGACCATTTAAAAGATTCTAACATTTGTGGACACTAAATTATTTCATAACTGTAAGTTAAACCTAATGCATACACACACTAATGCTTCTAATTTTTGAAAGGTCACATTTTTGAGAAGTCATTATTTCATTCAATTTATATTCAATGTTTTACAATCATGAGGAAAATGTGTTTAAAAAGTCAATGATTTTCAGAGAATATGTAAGGATAAAGATGTTATAATTGTGTAATAAGTTTATTATATGGTATATATTTTATTTAAAAGTCATTAATTCCTAAAATTCTGATGCTTTTTTTTTTTTTTTTTTTTTACTTTCCAGAATGCCTTATTAATAGTCAGGTAAGTTTTGCTAGGTCAACATAAAAAATAAATCATTTTGTGTCGAATGACCTAAAAATTTTATTTGTCAATCGAATTAAAGGTAATGATAATCTTTGAGAGAAAGAGTTATTCTGTGTGGAAAGTAAAAGGAAGAGGAGCCTTGAAGACTAGAGGTCACAGATAAATAATAAACATGAGTTATTTTGGTTGCAAATGTTTTTGGTCCACTTAATATTAAATGTTTGAGATTGTATACAGTGCACCTCGGATCCAATGAAACAGTGGATTCGACAAAAACTTTTAAAAATCCCCGCTTCTTATCGACTTGACACAACTAAAACCACCTGACGTTCTAGAAAATGGGGTGAGGTGGGGAGATGGCCCTTTAATCTTAATCAACTCCAGTTTATTATTGACATAAAAATCTCTAAATTCTGCAGATAAATTATAAAAGGTATCTGGAGAAAGCCTTTAGCATAAATGTCACTTTACCGAAAATCTACTTTCTTGTAAACAAACAAATTTTAGAATACTTACAAGGTTTAATTATATTCCTATTAATGTAAAAAGTGAGACCTCAGATTCAACGAAACCTCAGTTATAACAAACACTGACCTCATTCCTGTCTACTTCCATTTAGCCGAGGTGCACTGTACAAAATTTCATTGTTCATACAAAAAGCAAGGAAAAATAATAACAGTGAGTGAGAATAAGTCTTACATGTTTAAATTTAAAAAATGACGATCAGATAACTAATTGCACATTGAAGCAGAGAAATAAAAATAGAATATTCTAGTTGCCATTCTTGTTTTTTTACAATGAAAACAATGTAATTTACATCAAGTTGTCACTACAATAAAATCAAAACACATTCATTGATGACAGCATAAGAAAACTGTACACAGGATACTATACTCGTGTCTATTTTGTTTGTTTGTTTGTTGCTTTAGGTCTCTTCCAACACAATTGAGGTTATATGAGAGACCGCTGAAACAAAAAAACAAGCAATCTAACAAAAATAGTACAAATTATGTAAATCAAAATCATAACCTAAAGATATCATAAGCTAAATTATAAATAACCAAGAACAAACAGGCAGAAGATTTACAGAAAAAAAATATATCCCCTGTCAAAAATACAATCACAAACCAAAGAAGCAGGATAGGCTAGTAAAGAGAAGAAGAAACGACATCACTATCGGATCGTACACCCATGCGAACATCATAGGTATATATGATTCAAGGGTGATGCTCCCATCCAACCACCCGCGACTACTCGTGTCTATGATAAGAAGACAAAAAAAAAAAGATCAGTAATGAATATAATTTCTATTTACATGAACATTGAATATTTAATCTATTTACACATAAAGAATGAATACTCTATGAACGTGATAGTAATGGGGTCTTAACTTAATTGTGAAATAATGGCACTTAACAGTTGTATCGGTTTCTATTTTCAAAACAAGATCTACGTAGAACTGAATGTTTAATTCAAGAATCCAACGTTACATTATGGTCAACAACAATCTGAAGGTAAAACCAATTTAACATATGAGGTTATTTTGTTCAAAAGAAAAAAAAAGATTTAAAAAAAAACAATAACAATTACAAGCACCACTCTCCAATGCACAAGTAACACGCTGTAAGCCCATGCAGAATGGGGTGAGGTGCAAAAGAAAATTTGTTTGTCATCAAGTATTATGCTGTAGTATTGGGACCTGTAATAGAAGGCAACTAGATTGTAATAAGAAAAACAAATAAATGTTTAATATTCAGTGATTCTATTTCATCACGTATATAGTTATAATATGTTCATTACACTTAGCAACAAATGACAGTTGTAATTTAGGCAGGAACTTTGCATATTCAAAATCTTGCACGTCAAACCCCTCTGAGTTAAGTCGACTTTAAACCTTGGTTTCTGGTCCTGTTGTTTCTTGTCTGAAGGAGTCTCTCAGTCTCTCAATAAAATTTCCGACAATATGGCCGAAGACTTTTGAATACCACTCAGGACATCGGCCCCTGAAAACAAGGTGGGAGATTTAATATTGATATTACAATATATCATAGATATAATTCACATTCTTAAGTACTGGAGACATCAAGAATTTTTTGACACTTCCATGATTGGAGCATGTAAATGTTGCTGCTCGAAGCTCTAAGAAATAAGCAACAATGTGAAATTGAATGTAAGCTTCAATTTAATATACGAAAACAGATAAAATGGACATTTCGGGTTTCTCTTTATCAACAAAACAGGAAAAATGAAATACTACAGACAAATGAGATAATGTGGTAGTGGCGTTGTTAAGATGAATAAACAACGCCACTACCACATCTCATTTGTCTGTTGTGTTGATAAAGGGGAAACCCGAAATGTCATTCTATCTGTTTTCATATATTAAACTGAAGCTTACATTCAATTTCACATTGTTATTCATGATTGGAGTAGGACACAGACGACTGACAATCATCTGTGTCCTACTCCAATGATGTAAATGTCAAATTCTAAACACGCAACTATGTTTGTCTTAAAACTAAACATGAAATGGCATCCAATGATTTGAGTTGGACACCAACATTAGGATATAAGACCTAAATAACTTTATGCTGAGAATAGCACTATCATTGATATTTACATTTGAGTCTAGATATATGGTGAATATAATAATAATTTCTGATTAGGGTAGAGCTTTTTAAGAAAAGCATTTTAAACAATTTTCTATTTTAGGTAATAGTGAATTTCAATCTGGTTAAAATCTTAATCTGAATGTTACTCGAAGTTGACTCAGGTCTTAGTATTTGTCTTCGAGGATGGAGACATTTGTTAAATGTGGTATCCATTGTTGGTGTTTAGGCTGAAGTATTTTGATAATCTCTGCTTGAAGGTGTCTAAATCTGTTGTGTTTACACATGTTTCGGGAAGATCATTACAGTATTAGATGGTGTAAGGTGCCATGAATGAATACTTGAAGATGTTTGAGTTTGCAGATTGGTGTTTTAGCAACAAAACAAACAAACAAAAAATGAACGTCAAAACTATTTTTAAATGAAAACAATTTTTGTTGACATGAATACAAGACTTTTAAAGACTATAGTCTTCTCTGATTTCCACTAAACATAGAAAAGATTGACAATTAATTTCTTGATTTGTATTGTAAAAACTATGACGGGCCTTTGATGTCCTTACCTACTATCCATGCGGGTGACATGTGTAAGCCTTGAGCGTCCTGAGCCACAAGGCTCCATCAAGTAGAGAGAGCCATAATCAATGGCTGCCACGCCCTGAATATCCTGTACATCGGCATGGTCCACAGACATGGTGATCAGTGTACAGGCACCTTTGCTCAGATCTGTGCGCCAGTACCTGCATTATAAAAACATAAGGAAAAACAGAAAGAGTAAATTATTAGAAATTATAGAAAATAATGTCATAAAATGATGAAACTGAAAAATGATTTAGGTTATAAAGCATTAAGGTTTTCAATCCCCAGAAAGGCTGAATTTTTTATGGTGTTGCATGACTTGTATTTGTTAATGAAATTCTGTGGTATTAAAAAAATAATAAATGCTTAACCTTCAAACAAATTTTCCTCATTTTCAGTTTTTGCTACCTGTGTGCCTTCAAAACAAAGTAAGAATTAAGAATAAAAGTTGAAATAGAAAATGTAAAATAAATTCATTCGATGAATAGAAAGTGGAGGGTTTAATAATAATGGTGCCACGCGAATATCTCTTGGATAAGGTGCAGTATTTACCTGAGGACACAGAAGTGTCTAGAGGGATGCGGTGCCATACTATTCAGGACGTACTGGAAGATGTCAGAGTGAGCGTCAATCCTTTCAACCACAGACCAACTCAACAGATCCTCATCCCATGCATGCCTGAAATCAGACCGGAAAAAAAACCGTTGGTCAGTATTTTGATCTCATGAGACAGATTATACTGGCATTTTGGAAATTTAAAATCAACTTCAGAAAAATTCTATAGTTTGAAAAAAAAAACAAACAAAAAAACAACAAAAAAAACAAAACCACAATGGGTAGACAGACTTCTATTGTCAAAATAAAAATTAGAAATGCAATTGCTCCACATTAATTAAAAATTTAACAGTTCTAATTTGAAAAGGAAACATTTCAAAGAGATTCATTACAATGCCCAGATTAGTGAAGTCCTTAATAATACACTTTAGGATTGCACAGAATAATGAAGTTTACTAATCAAACAAACTATAATGCTTTTTAAATACTCGGATGTAATCAATGACGACATCAAGAAGGTAAAGATAAATCAATCTAGAAGTTTGTCATCAATATGTCTAATTTTTAAAACACCGATTTATGTCCCTTTGATAACAAAATAAAAGTTAATTTTGGTGTCTTCTCCCTTTGATCACCACGGATATATAGGCTTTATGAGAAAATTAGAAGAGGAACAAGATGTGGGCAATTATATTTTTAGGTTAAAAATGATATAATGATAAAAATCTGAATGGCTTATATACTATTTCAAAGAGTAACAATCTGATAAAACATTTTAACACTGCTGAATAAAGCAAAACCTAGTAAAACCTATTATAAATTTTTACTCCTCCCTGCTCTCAAAAAGTTTAATTTTGTTCATTTATTGGATTTTCGAATTACAACATATATTCGAAAAACATGAACATAGGCAGAAGAAAAGAGAAAGGAGTTTAAAAAAACAATTTATACTGCAAATAATATTGGCAACAGTCTAAATAGAAATCATGCTTTGTGGTGGCACATCGGGGAGTGAATGAATTAAAATCTCACAGTAAAAATTCTTACAATTGGAGGAAGCTGAAAGATGTTCAGACTTTTTAACCCTCTCCTTACCACCTTTTGGAAAACCGTCACATTTGGTACGATGCAACCGTCACTTTTCTCATCCAGATTTCGTTTCTTTTTGCTATAGCTATAAAAACTTGACATTCTGTAATAGAGCTCATATTGTCGAACGTCGAACAATATTATGTATAGAACGTGCTTGTTACTTTTCTGTTTGAGTAAGAAATGTCTGTTTTTGTGTTGGGTGGATGTGAAGTTTTGGGGAAAATTCTGAAAAAGGCTGGAAATGAAAAATCACCTTTCATGCATGATCCTATTGAGCACTTCAATAGGAGGGGCATCCACGTCGACAACCAGCTTCCATTCCTTGAGGGGACAATCATCCAAAGGTTTTCGATGACTGATCTCAATATTACTCACCGACATTACAGGCAACCAGCCACGGTTTTTATCGTGAGCCTCCTGGAATGCAACAATGTTGATACAGACATAAGAACAAAAAAACCCCAAAATAAACAAAATAAAAACCTGATAATCTTTTATTAATAGTAAATAAAACTTGAAAAGTGCCGACTGTTGGAACCTTTAAGCACTGCACACAAGTATGAATAACACATACTTTTTACAAGCATCCAAACAAACATAAACTCAAGTAAAACAAAACCACACATATAAAAAAAACTTATTTTAAATTGAAATGAGTTTGATCTAGCTTGTTGCAGTATGTTTTAAAATATTTATTGAAAACTGCATTATTTGCATATTGCATAACTCTTTCAGAGCTAAGGCTATATTCGCATTTCCATCACATAATGGCTGACACCTGATTGAGGCAGCATGAGAATGACAAGCTAAGACAAAGCAACATTCGAATTTGGTGCAAAATCTCAATTAGAATACCCCTCTAGGGCCAATTGAATGTTCTGATAAAAGAAATGATATCATTGGTTCAAATTTATAGTACTTTTGTAGAAAGTAGGATTGGATTACATTATTATGTTTGCCTTTCAAGACCGTCACACTATGCGGTCATTGGCCTGTAGAACAGATTCTGCTCTGGCCGCATAGTGCGACCAATGGCGCTGAAAGAGTTAAATTAATTTGCTGAATAGACTGAAATCTGGGTGGTTGAATCATAAAAAGGTTGAATATGCAAATGAACTAAGCACCAAGTTGTCAATTTAGGCCACCCATAATCCTTCTTTACGATGAACACCTTCATGCTAGGGACTAATACAGTGCTTTGTTGTGCAAACTCTCTAATCACATGAAATGATCCTGGCCTGTTTTAGTACAATTTCATCTGACTGTGTGTTCCAATCAAAATTTCCACCACTCATGAGTAAAAAAAACAAACTCATAAGCTCATTAAGTGTGATTTAGACTGTTTTCATACATAGACGTACATAAATATCATACTGTTCGATTCTTACAACAGAAAATGGAATTTCTCATAAATAATTCGAATCATTTTTTAACAGGTCTATCGCAAATATTTTCCGATAAATCTATCGGACCAAATTACCCAATTCTTGCAGAAGTCAGAAAAAATAAATTCCGTTTCAACTGGGGAAAAAAAATTGCAAATCACTTGTAAGGCCAATGCTCTAAATTAAAAAATTATATCTTTCAAAAAACAGTACAAACCTTAAGAACTTTCTGTACTCTTTCTTGTCCAAAGGCTCTGATCTCCTCGCTGATGGTTCCTTCCTCTCCAGTCAACTCGAACACGGGTGATACCTCTTTATTAGCCAAAGACTGAACTTGCACTTGTCTGAACAATTTTGGAGGTACCTGAAATTGTAAATTATAAATAGTAAACTATGGCATGGAGAGTGGCCTAGTAGGATCAAATATCACACTTTAACTAAAAAAATAATGATAATAAAAATCACGCCCTTTCACTGCAGCATCCTTAAATAATTAATCTTTTTATTAACTTATCAATCTTGTTTCAAATTATCAAATGCACAATGTAACTGTGAAGGAATTTCATTGTCTTTTATTATCGTTCAATGTAATTATAATCCTTAACCTCTGAATACATTTATTTTCAACTTTGTTGTCTTAAATAATCTAGTATCTGCCTGTATACACATCAAGATTATATTATCACCATCTCTTCTCCCCTCTTCCCCCTACCTCCCCACATACACACAGAACTTTTACACACACACACACACACACACACACACACACACACATGCATACAAACACACACATAAAAAACTCACTGTAAAAAGTTTCTTGCATTCTGTGATCATTAAAAGCAGGCAATCTTGTGAAGTTTTTTGTTCCATTATCTCCCTTGGATCAGGAACCCCTGGTGCAGAAGCTGCTGCCTTCCGACTTCGCTTGGGACTATGGGATAGCGGCGTCTGCTTAAATCCCAACATGAAGACAGTGGGGGTGAAACATACAGCCAGGTTTGTGGCATTCATCTGTGTGACGAATTAAATAAGCAAGCATTTTGAAAATTGTCAATTATAAAGTGATGGTCATAGTAAATATTGAAATGGTGCAATGTGGAGTGTGAAAATGAATTTAATTGTTACAGTATGATTACACTTTTTGTTGATAATTATATATCACCTCAATTTTTGTCTTAAGGCTTAAGGATTATCAATATTGGGGCTTTCATGTTTTATGGTAAATCAAAAAAGCTAGTAATAACACATAATTTCGAACTGCAATTCATTCTCTAAAGGCTTTCAAAAAGATGTTATATGGCTTCCAAATTACTCAAAAATAGTTCCCAAACCGTCAATCCCTACTAAAACCTCGGATCAAAAACTCCATATTTACTGAATGAATGTCAGGATTTCAACTACATGGCCCATCCATGGTAAGCCTGACAGATAACCAGGCTGTCTCTGAGCTTTCATCACCAGCTAAGGAGGGCTGATTTTTTTTTTTTTTTTTTTTTTTTTTTTGTTGTCTTTCTCTTCTGTTTAGTACAGTACCATACGCAAATTTTCTGATTTTCATTTTACACCAAAGCGGGATAATTAGAGTTAGAAGATTGTTGTTATTTTTTTTCAAACCTGGTGATCGGCCTCGTGCATAGAAATATCACTCAAGAAAAGCAGAAGTGACTGAAGAACTTCTCTGTTTTCATCTGGCAAGAGTAAAATGGCTGCCTGGATGGCCTCCAAGAGTTGGGGTTTAGGCACATCTGAAATGTTAAGGTTTAGAAAAAATGTATACATTATAAAGCTAAAACCAGAAAATATTTCAAATCACCATCAAATTTAATGGAAAAGAAAAACCCTGCTTAGCGCAGGTCTGACAAGATAAAAAATAGTAAAATATATAAAACACAATAGTCCTAATCAATTAAATAAGTGGACACATTTCACCACAAGATATAATGAGTAGACGAAATGATAACCAATACACCATTCACGTCAAGTGTCCTTAACAAAAATAAAAATCCCTGAATTATGGGACATTTGGGTGAGTTACAATGTTGATATAGTATGCTTAAATGGAAACCATGATTGCATGAAAATAATAAAATCTATCACAGAACAAACTGTTTGGTGTCAAAAATTTGTTCTGAGAAGAAGACAGAATTGCATATAAATTTGAATTGAATCTATTTGTCTATGAGTTATCAAGTTAAAGTTTAAAAGGGTTAAATTGTCTTCATATTCTATATGATTCCAAGGTGGTGCACCATCCCATATTAAGACTATAATGATCAAGGAAATATATATTTTTTAAAAAGAGTGTAGAATTAATAAAAAATCATATCAATATTGACATTTAGTTCTATTAAAATTTCATACAGAAGCAGTTATAAATTTGTCTATTTAAAATATAACAATGGCAAAATGGTAAAAGTTTATGACTATAACATACGTGTGTAGATGCTACGGAAAGTTTCAGACAGTTTGTTGGTGAGTAGGCACTCCGGCAAATCCCTGAAGAAAGTTTTAATCATGTCAGCGACATTGTAAGCATTCATGTCTTCGAAGTCTGTGGTATCTGAAACAGAATAGAAAATACCAATCAAGATATTGAACAAACAGAAACCGCTAAGCTGATAGCCAAAATAATTAAAACAAAGAAAAATGTTTATGTATCTAGTCTTTCATAGCTGATGCAACTCGCGATGCTTGTAAAAAAATGTAGTGAATCTAAACTTTAATTTGATTGACAAGACAAATGAGGTGAAATGTTCAGGGCTTCACCTTTATCAACAAAATAGATCAGTGATGATACTCACAAAAAGTCAAAAAGGAGGAAAAGTCTCGGAAAAACGGAAAACTCACCTAGAACATTCTTGCACCACAGGAAAGTAGGCAGGATGACTTCTTTTGAGTACTTGAAGAGTACTAGTGTGTTTTGGGCCTCTTTCTAGGTGGGGGCCCAACCTGTTTGGATTGCTTCTTTATATGAAGCTTATAGGCTGTTTTAATTGCCTTCTCCCGGACTGCCTTTGCTTGCTTTTTTGTTTCCGCCTTTACAACTGCTTGATCAAACATTTGTCTTTTTCTTTCCTTTTCCTCTTTCTGTTTTTGCAACTCAGCATGATACTTGCTGCGAGATTTTTTAATGCAACTTATCAGGACAGGATCAATTTCACTGTGATCTATGTCTTTTCTTTTGAAGCATTCCAGGGCAGTGGCATTCCTTGCTTTCAAAGAATACTTCACCGTCTGTATGGCAGAGAATGTTGAAATATTCATGTTGCCACACTTGTCTTTAAGAATATCCTTCATTTTATTGGTTTTTTT
The DNA here is from genome assembly GCF_034508935.2 of Berghia stephanieae. Classification (NCBI taxonomy): domain Eukaryota; kingdom Metazoa; phylum Mollusca; class Gastropoda; order Nudibranchia; family Aeolidiidae; genus Berghia; species Berghia stephanieae. The sequence goes on from NC_088363.1 coordinate 85,931,580, forward strand.
TGTTTTTGTTTTTAAGGGTTTTACGGCGCTTGCAACACATTTAGGTTATATCAGTGCCAGTAAAAAGGAAGAAAATGGGATGGTAAAAAATTCTAGAATTACAAATAAAGCACCCAAGAAAAAGTAAGACATAGGAGAATTGGGAACAAATAGGGATCAGATGTAGATTCCAAGAGCACACTATCAGTGTACTTAGTTTGAGACCACCTATTAGTCTCATCCGGACACAAGCACAAAATCCAACAAAGAGGAATACACTCAAATGCTTACATTAAACATTAAAAATAACAAATATAATAATACATAACAGAGAGATGATTTACAAGGAAAAAAATATCATCTCCCAAAACAATAACTATGCATTTGACTGCTTCCCTCCCAGCCAGGACTCGGGCCAGGGCCAGAGCAAAACCAAGTAATCTCATTCCAAGACAAAGACAGAAAGCATCTTGGAAAACAGATATAAGGGTATAGAAGACACAGTATGTACCTCCCTGCCCACTATGGGAGGTCAGGATCCCCACCCAGTATCCTTCATTTTAGAAAAGGAACCCTCTACCTGTGGGCCATGAAATATGGATAAGCAAGCCCTAGCCAGCTTTTGAAGAATAGGAAAGTCACTATTTCTATTTTTTTTTAAAAAGGAGGTATTTTTTAAAGATTTATTATATAAAA
>NC_088363.1:85937254-85942189 GCF_034508935.2 Berghia stephanieae
CCTGCGAGAAATTGATATCATCACAAGTCGTAGTGTCCACGGTGCTACAACTGCCACTGCTCTTCTGTCTTTGAGAATTATTGCCATTGTTGTCTTTCAAATAAGAATCAACACTAACACTATGAGAAAATCCTTTCGGAGAACCCGAGGTACCACAGTCTTCAGAATTTCTTTCTGATTGGATTTCAGTAAGCGGCAAAGAGGGCGAGGAAGCTTCTTTCAAAATTTTATCCCTGAGTTCCTGATAAGATGCTTGACCCGCACTAGACGAATCACTTTTTTCAGTTATGTGCAACGCACCGTTGCATGAATCAACAGGCTTCGAGTCATCCTCGTCAATTTCACTCAACGGTTGTGAACATTTATTATCCGAGGTACGTTTGGATACTTCCGAGGAGGTAGTAGAGAAGTTGTCATAAACGCTGGCCCTATTGTTACCAATGGAATCAGCAGCACCAAGACGATCCGATGGATTCATTGAACAGTTCTCACGCACAAATCTTGAACTGGAAGGAACGTTTCTAGATTCGGTTTCTATGTAACCGTTTTGAAGGAGACGTGGGAATTTCCCAGGCTGGTGGTCCTGTGGTAACAAAAATATTTCCATAAGGCCAGTGTCATTACTGTTTTTCCTGAACGAATTTGAATGACTGCTAGGATGAGCGGATTCCAGCGTTTTGAGAAGTTGTGATTGCGCAGTGTAAAACTCCTTTAAACTGGAATCCGTTGCGGGTCCGTTACGCTGGGTTTCGTGTAAATTCAGCCCATCAGTGGACTTTTTATGAGGAAGATTTTTGCTATGAACATTTAAAGACTTTTCACGCACTGACTGGCTCTCTAACGCAGATCGAGAACGAAACCTTAAGGGCAAACTTTCATTCTCCGTAGAAGTGTCAAGTTTTTGAACAGTTTGTGTGAAGGTTGGAGGTTTCAGTCTTTCGTCAGCAGAGGAGCTGTCATGTGTGGAATTCAACGAAGGTGGTGGAACGTATTCTGATGTTGGTGAAACATCAACACAATTGAGTCTCTGCAACTTGGCTTGCATATTTTCCTGATCAGCAACAGCTACTACAGGATCGCTGATTTCCATGATATTCCTCGGGTGTCTCCGCGACTTTTTCGATTTTAACCCACCTTCCATTTTCTTCCATAATGTTTTCGCGGTTTTTATCCTTTCACTAGCAGCTCTCCGCAGCCGTGGGGAAATTGGAAATCCTCCAACGTGTTGCTGATCCCCAGTTCCAAGCTGTTGTGTGACTGGTGCACCGCCATCTACGTGATCGACTCCACTTTCATTAACATTTGTGCTTTCCTCATGAGGCATTCGTGAGTTCAATAATGGACTATCTCCAGTCTGACTTTCGTTGTCCTGATCAGCCAGTAGACTGTCATGACTCCCTCGTGTATGAAGTTCAGTTGTCTCAGCTGTAGGCACGATTCGAGGTGAAATAGCAAGGTCCTTTCTGGACCAACGTCGGACAGATTTCTGATATTCCCATCGCTCACTCAGAGCACATATGTCGTCTTCCTCCTCCTCCTCGCTAGCAGCCTGTAATTAAAGAATAAAAAAAATAAAATCAACTGTAGAATCATTCACAAGTACAAATAAAATCACATTATGTCTCTTACTGACTCCATCGTGTCTACAGGCGAAAGACAGGGGGAATTTTAGATATCGTTTTAGTCTCCAATTTCCAATTTGTTGCAGATAAGACCGGAGCTTTTTTGGACAAGAGGTGTGGCCGCCATTTTAATCGATCGACATGTGAATTACAATTATCCTGGCCAAAATGAAAAATACCGCAATTTTATGATTTAAAAAATTGTATGTATTTATTAATTAATTAATTTTTTTTTGGCTGTTTTTCTTTTATTTTCCCCCCTCTTTTTTTTTCCAGTGCCTTTTCTGTGTGCGTATATTACAATACGAGAGAATGGGACTGAATCTATGTGCGCATATTTGAAACTGTGATAACTGAACGTATTTATGTGCTTGTTGTAATGGACGATATTTTGCGATAGTTTTAGAGGATTTCATTACAATGAGCTCATAACAATTCGGGTTATCAGACCAGCAAATACGTACACGTTTGGCTAAATTAATGCAGGATCATATTTTTGTGTAAAAAAGAACATTTCGCCAGCAGTGGATGTTCACCATGTCTATTACCATACCCCCCCAAAAAAAGTACTGGTCAAGAGAAAAAAAATACCTATACGATCTTGAAAGCCATTCCTGTCAGTTCACCTTCCTCTCAGTATCTTATCTATAATTTATCGCCCACTTTCCCAGATAGATGGAAAAGCCAAAACATCCACATATATCATAATATTGTGTCTTTGTCAACTAAATTAGAAGTTACGTTAAAGGCCTCCATTGTTTTTGACCCCCCCCCCCCCCCCCCCCCCAGCTTAAAAAGCAGCAACAGGAGGAGGTGAGTGGGCAGGTGCGTGCGCGCGTATGATCGATGGTATGCAGACTATGTGTGAATGTGTGTGCGTTTGTGTGTGTGTGTGTGTGTGTGTGTGTGTGTGCTAATGTGCGTGCGTACGTGCGCGTGGGCTGGTGTGTAGTCCTTATCAATATTGACATTTTGATGTGCAATCCTTTCATTACAATTTACACACCAGACAACCCAGTGAATGGTATTGCCACTCCTTCGAATTATCATATCACCCTTTGAATCGAATGATTTTATCTTATCACAAGTTTTTATGTTGTCTTATCAAAGCTTTTTCTGTTCTCTAACATTTTCAATTAAATGACATCGATTTAACCAATTAACTATCGTACTCTGGAAAAACTCGTATTGAATGAATGAATGAATGAATGAATGAATGAATGAATGAATGAATGAATGAATGAATTTATATAGCGCCTAGAGCCACAATGTGCTCAGAGGCGCTTTACAATGCAAATAAAACACAACAATAAAATGATGATTTAAGCATAAAATCTATCATATTGGAATATGATTTTTAAAAATTGGCCAGAAAATACATATTATTCCAGAGAACGGCAGTAAACTGGTTATTTCATAGTTACATGGAGATAAAGTAATGTGAAATTGAATGTAAGCTTCAATTTAATTACGAAAACAGAAATAATGGACGTTTCGGGTTTCCCCTTTATCAACAATAAAACACCACAGACGAATGAGACAATGTGGAAGTAGCGTTGGTTAACAATTTCTTGGAGCTTCGAGCAGCAACATTTACATGCAGATAAAGGAAATATTATGATTCTGATATTTTTACACAAAACTACGATAATTCGGTATTACTGGTAAAACTACTTGATTTTCTTAGATGTGATAGGGTCAGAAACGATGAAGCGTAAAACTACCTGAAAGTCTAAAAGGCGCTTCATCGTTTCTGACCCCATCACATCTAAGAATTCAAGTAGTTTTACCAGTAATATCGAATTACCGTAGATAGTTTTGTGTAAAAATATCGGAATCATAATATTTCCTTTATCTACAAGTGTTTGTTGTTTGTTGTTTGTTGCTTTAGGTCTCTTCCAACACAATTGAGGTTATATGAGAGACCGCTGAAACAAAAAAACAAGCAATCTAACACTAACAAAAATAGTACAAATGTAAATCAAAATCATAACCTAAAGATATCATAAGCTAAATTATAAATAACCAAGAACAAACAGGCAGAAGATTTACAGAAATAAAAAAATATCCCCTGTCAAAAATACAATCACAAACCAAAGAAGCAGGATAGGCTAGTAAAGAGAAGAAGAAACGACATCACTATTGGATCGTACACCCATGCGAACATCATAGGTATATGATTCAAGGGTGATGCTCCCATCCAACCACCCGCTACAAGTGTTTCGTAACAAACAAACAAACAAACAAAAAAAAAACCCAGAAAAAAAGACGGTTTCTCATTTCTTTTTTCATCCAAATATAAGGAGGGAAAACGAAATAAAACAACTTAACAATCAACAATAACAACAAAAATAGAGAGAGGGGAGGGGGTAGAGAGAAAAAAAAAAAGAAAGAGAGAGAGAGAGAGAGAGAGAGAGAGAGAGAGAGAGAGAGAGAGAGAGAGAGAGAGAGAGAGAGAGAGAGAGAGAGAGAGAGAGAGCGAGAAAATGATTCTAAAAATCTGTACCTTCTTCCTTTGATGAGAATCAATTTTCATGCCAGCATATTTGTTGAGCGTCTCCAGTCTCCTGTTGAAGAAATAATAAAAAGAATTATAAAAAAATCCGCTTGTTTTTAGTTTTATGTCTTGTCAACGCCTAAGAAGATAAAAAATAGTACACAACACTGTGGACAGCGATAGAGATTTACAGTTGGATCACTTGGATCAAAGGCGCCTAAGAAAAAGGAATCGAAAAGGGCAAAGGTACGAAGATCCCAACAGTAACCCATCCTTGTACCAGGCCTAAGCCACTGTGTCCTCCAAGTACCACTTCACCCACAAAGACTAAAGACCCCATTTAGGGTGAGTTTATTATTTTGTTCACATTTTAGGCTGATATTAATTTCCTACTCCAAGAGTCAATGAATGGAGAATAATGGAGAAAGTCGCAACATAATTGTATAAAATCTGCAGTGATGGGCAATCCGCATTTTGCAGATAAAGCCGTTGAACTTGACGTCATTTCTTTCTCTTTATCTTTATGTCGTACAAAACTTTTTTTTTTTTCTCATCTTGGCCATGACCCCTTGTAAAGCGCTTTGAGCACGTTTAGTGGATATTGCTCTATATAAAAGCTCAATTAAAAAAAAAGAAAGCATGTTTTGTTGTGTGTTATTCTTTTCTTACTCCTGTTTTTTCCAGGATACAATACAATATAGAGGTTTTCACAAGGAATGCACCGTGCACGGTGTGCAATATACGCCGACGACGGCACACAGACACATGTGTCAACGAAGTGAGAGACAAGCAGTATAAATGAAAGCAATGAATAAC
>NC_088363.1:85942288-85961863 GCF_034508935.2 Berghia stephanieae
TAAAACGATATAACGGGGAAAGTCAGAGGAAGCCAAAAAGTTGGTTACAGGAGGCCAAGTGGCCAAACCAAATTTTGGGAGGCCAAATGGCTTGGGAAAAGGCCAAATTTCTCAAATTTGGCCACCAGGAGGCCAAACTAGCAACCCTGGCCCCAAGTTTTTAAAAAAGTTTATTGGGAAAAAGATACGGAACAAAGTGTCCATAGATAGGTATGCAATTTGGTGCATTAGTGCTTGGCGCTGGCTTCCGGCGACAACAGACGTGTTGTGAATATTTACCTATTTTCTACACATATTTTTATTCATTTATCATTCAATCGTCGGAATTTAAGCCTAATTTTTATTCAAAATGGATGTGAAGTATATATTGTTCCTGATTTTTATATTTATTAGTATATTTATAAGCATAAATGGTGTTTTAGCCTGTGATTTTACTGCCAAAATAAGCCTATCGATAACTTATACTCCAGAGACTCTCCGATCCCTCCAACCCGTGTCACCCCCACCACCCACTATTGACACATCGTTTATTAAAGTAAGAAAGAGGGGGAGAAAGGGAGGAATAAAAACAAAATTTAACAGACGGCCTTTTCGTCCATTTTTACCCTGTGTAGTGACAGGTAATGTAAGATCACTGAAAAATAAAATTGATGAACTGTTTTCACTGTGTCGTTTTAATAGTGACTATCGTCAAGCCTCCATAATAGCGTTAACAGAGACTTGGCTATCTCCTCACATACCATCATCATGTTTTAATATTGAACAATATTCACTATTTCGAGGAGATCGGACTAATGTAAATAAACGAACTGGGGGGTGGGGTGTGCACATATATTAACAACAAATGGTGCCACCCCAATAACTGTCAGATAAAGAAAATGTATTGTGACGATTATATTGAATTTATTACTGTTTCGTCACGACCATATTACCTACCCCGGGAATATACTCATGTCATCATCATCAACGTCTACATTCCACCATCATCAGACAACACCACAGCGAAAAATATTTTGAGGAAAGAAATACAGGACATTCAAATTAAGTCACCCGATGCCGTATTGATGGTCACTGGCGATTTTAACCAATGTAACGATTTTACTCTCCCGGACTTCATCAATACGTGGACTGCGAGACAAGGGACAAAAAAAACATTAGATTTATTCCTGTGTAATATTAAAAATAGTTATAAATGTTTACCCCGTGCCCCATTAGGTTTATCTGACCACTGCATGCTCTTGCTACTCCCCACCTACCGCCCTGTTTTTAAACGTGTAAAAACAGTAAAGAAAAGTGTACAGATCTGGAACGGAAGTGTGTGTGAAGATTTGCGTGGTTGTTTTGAATGCACTGACTGGAATGTTTTTATCGAATCGTGTGATAGTGTGGATGAGCTGAATGACTGTGTGAGTGAGTATTTAAAATTCTGTGAACAGCTAGTGTCTTGTAAAAAAGAAATAAAATATTATCCTAACAACAAGCCTTGGATAACAAAAGATCTAAAACTTTTATTGAACCAAAAGAAAACTCTCTATACTAGAGGAAACAAAAAAGATCTGAAAACAAAACAAAAAGAGATAAAGAGGGTAATATCTAGTGGTAGAGACAAGTACAAAAATAAAATTGAAAAATGCTTTTCTTCTGGGGATATACGGGACACGTGGCGGGGCTTAAAACTGCTGTGAACTATAATCCAAAGCCCACGATTATATCAGAAGATATCGAAATTGAAACTTTAAATAAATTTTATTCACGTTTCGACACAGCAAACAAATTTGATATTGAAAATGAAAAACATAAATTAGACAGGGCTTTGGAAGATGAAATGGCTGTTGAGGTCAGTGAAGAGGAAACGAGATTCGTATTTTCGAAACTAAACGAGAGGAAGGCTGCTGGGCCGGATGGATTGAAAGGAAAACTATTAAAAGAATGTGCCCACCAGCTTTCCCCCATTTATACACATATTTTTAACTGGTCCCTCCAATGCGTTTCAATCCCTGAAATTTGGAAAACTTCGAAAATTATTCCTGTTCCAAAAAAAGAAAAACTTGAAACTATGAACGATCTCAGACCTGTTGCACTGACTTCAATAGTCATGAAATCTTTAGAAAAACTTGTTCTTGTTAAAATTAGGAATCAGTTTATGCCATTGAGTGATAGTCATCAATTTGCTTACAAACCAGGACGTGGCGTAGAGGATGCCATTTTGCTGTTTACAAACAACATCTACAGGCATCTAGATCACGCTAGGAGCTATTGCAGATTGCTTTTTGCAGATTTTTCTTCAGCGTTCAATACAATGCAACCTCAGTTGGTTGTTCAAAAATTGACTAGTCTGAATTTAAACAAGTATATAATTGCTTGGGTGCTCGAATTTCTTACGGAGAGAGCACAATATGTTCAATTAGGGCAAAACAAATCTTCCTGTATAACTACAAATACTGGCGCTCCTCAAGGTTGTGTATTGTCCCCTGTATTATTCACAATATACACGAATGACTGTAGAAGTCAAAACCTGAGTGTACCTTTAATAAAGTTTGCAGATGACACCGCTCTTCAAGGCCTCATAACAAATGGCAACGAAGTGGCTTATAGGCAAGAAATTGATAGATTTGTGTCTTGGTGTGATGCCCACCATCTAGAGCTTAACATAAGCAAGACAAAGGAGCTAGTGATTGACTTTAGGAGAGTGAAGGAACCGATAGAACCGTTAAAATTAAAGGACCAATTCGTCCAGCGAGTTCCTCACTACAAATACCTTGGTGTAACGATTGATGACAGGCTCAAGTGGGATGAACACTTGAAAATAATTAGGCATAAGATGTGCAGACGTACATATTTTTTATCGAAACTCTCTCAGTTTAGAATAGATAAAACCCTCTGCACATTATTTTATAGAGCAGTAATCGAAAGTGTTTTGTCATTTTGTATAACAGCTTGGGGAGGCAATTGCTTAGCAGTGGAAAGGAACAAAATAAATTCAAATATTAAAAAATCCATTAAACGCTATATAAATGATGTTGACGATGTAGATCTTTTATACGAGAAATTTTGTATAAATAAAATAACTAAAATATTAAATGACCAGTATCATCCACTAAGACCATCAATTATTATGTCAGAAAGAAGTGGTCGCCCTTTCTCTATTTCAACGAAAACAGAGAGACACCGAAAATCTTTTCTGCCGTCCAGTATTAGGCTTTATAACAACAAGCAATAATCATTTTATATAATTATTTCTCATTTTTACTTTTTAAAAATATAAATATTTATTTATTAATTTATTTGTTTTGCAATCTTTTCAATTTTCAATTTATAGTGACAGTTTTAACTATTTTACAGTGTTGAAATTATTCATATTATAAAGCGCAGCTCTGGTTATAGAGCTGCTCCTTTTTTATATATATACATCCTATTTCCATTGTATTTTTATCTTATGTGTAAATTATAACACGTCTGTACAAAAAATTTCCTTTTTGGGATGCAATAAAGTATTATTATTATTAAAAAGGCCTTTTTTTCTTTTATTCAATAAACTTGACTGCTGGTGGACCCCAGGCCTCTCCCCAGGTCCAAGAAATAATACTCACTTTTTCTCTGCTCCAACGAAAATATCTACCCCCTACCGGTCTAATTATTTGTAGCAGACGACAAATTTCTCAAAACGGTCACGTGACACTGTAAAAACAACACAGGAAGTCCATGAAAGCTTATTTACGGCATTTCCTTTGAACCGTGTAAACAACCAAATTTCGTTTTCATTCGACTCAACGGGTCAGATTGGCCGGTATTTTTTAACAGACTAAAGTTCTGAAAAATCAAAATGTTTCTTAGAAAGGTGAAAGATGCTAGTTTTTGAAACAGAGGTGGGTTTTTAAAAAAAATCTTTATATTTTACGTGAATGCATGCTCAAGGCGAGTTGGACGTGCAGCGGAGGTTGGTAGGCCAAAGGCCCACCTCTCTATATGATCTTTCAGGGTAAGTTGTGTATCTTATCGGAAACTTATCGCCAATTACTGATTACTGTTCTAAAAAACGATTCACTTTAAAAAAACAAAAAACACACATCTAGTCTTACGTCAATGCTCTAGTGTAAAAGTGCAATGTGATTTTAAATAATAAACACAATATTTCAAAACCCTTCTTATCTGTTAATAAAATGGAAATCAATACTAAACTGCCCAACAAATAATGAAAGAATGAAAGAAAGAAAGAAAGAAAGAAAGAAAGGGGGAAATAAAAAAAGATAGAAAAAAAATAAAAAAAAGAAAAAAAGGGGGGAAAATTAAAAAGAACACATTCACACACACTCACACATACACATACACACGCACACACCAACACATAATTCACACAATGCTGTTGATTATGACTGAAAAGTGGAGTAAGCAAAATCGAAATAAATACCATAAATTTGTTTTTCATTGCATCACTATTATTATTCCAGCGTGAAAATATTCAACATTCCTCGAAACACATTGAAGAATATAAAGGAAAAAGAAAATAGGCCATGTTTACGACAAGAAAACAACACAGAAAGATAAAAGTGTTAGAACACCAACTCCCAACAGATGTGTCCGTAGATGTAAACTTTGACCTCTGACTACAACTGATTAAAAAGCGCGTCAGAAAAAAAGGCGGAATCGGTAGTTGACAATAGAGATAAGTACAGTTCACTCCGCTTTACCCCACACCACCGGTAGTAAGATTCAGAAGTGTGGACAATTATGGACAGAGCGGTTATATTTAAAAACAAAACAAGAAAGAGTGAGAGAGAGAGAGAGAGGGAGGGAGGGAGATAGATAGATAGATAGATAGATAGATAGATAGATAGATAGATAGATAGATCGATCGATAGACAGAGAGTGAGATAGATAGATAGATAGATAGATAGATATATTGATAGATAGATAGATGGATAGATAGATAGATAGATAGACAGAGAGAGATAGAGATAGATACATATAGATAGATAGATAGATAGATAGATAGATAGATAGATAGATAGATAGATAGATAGATAGATAGATAGATAGATAGATAGATAGATAGATAGATAGATAGATAGATAAATAGATAGATGGATAGAATATATATATATATATATATATATATATATATAGAGAGAGAGAGAGAGAGAGAGGGGGGGGAGGGAGGGAGAGAGAGAGAGAGAAAGAGAGAGAGAGAGAGAGGGGGGGGGGGGGGAGAGAGAGAGAGAGAGAGAGAGAGAGAGAGAGAGAGAGAGAGAGAGAGAGAGAGAAACAAAACAACAATAAACAAACAAAATCCAAGCAAGTGTCGAACATGATGTAGGATTTCAAGAGAGATGATTGTATTGGACGAGATTAGCATTCGTTTAAGTCGATTTCACCCATGTTGATGAATGACTGCCCCCGATTGAATATTCATATATCATATAAAAACTGGGATCACGTTACACGACACATGCTACACGAATCGAAATTTTAATCCTTTAGAATTTCCTCTATGAAATCTAACCGAGAAAATATCTTTACAGACCCCCTACTGTTTTGGTATCTTATTCCTAACTACAACAGGTTTTGGTATATCTTATTCCTAAGTACAACAGTGCCTTTATTTGAGTTGAATAAGTCTTTTATCACCACGCAACTATTGGTTTGTCCTAAACAAAAAACACTGCAGTACACTGACAAAATGCCATTTAAAAAAGTTTTTGGCCAGGGATTTTAGAAAAAAAAACAAAAAAACTTTACTTAATAGATCTTTGATTAATACGATCAATTTGTCCAAAGTTCATGAAGTATCATTGCAAATTGGAGACCATTTTAATCAATTGATAAAGAGTTAAAAAGAAAAGAAAATAAAAATAAAAAATAAAATATTTTCTGGCAAAAATGTAAACAAAAAAAAAAAACAAAAACAAAAAAAGACGTTTTGTCAATACATGGCAGAATAGTATAAAATACCCAAGTAAGTAACAGTTTTGACATCGCACAATGAAGAAGTTGAAAGGAACGGGGAAAGGGAGGGAAGGAATTGGGGGGGGGGGGGGGGGGGGGGATTGATAAACGATTCTTTCTGCGCATATTCAATATTCTAAATCGACTCCCCAGGTGACTCCCACCTTGTCAAAATATATATATATATATATAATATGACTACTTAGAGAAGTGTTAGAGTTTAGGATTGTTAACCAGTTAACTGGCGTACCCTGGGGAAAACACGTCATAAAATAAAAATTGGCCATATATACATGTCCTCCTTCAAATTTAAATATCGATCGATTGAAATGAGCCCTCATCTTGGCATAAACTCTCAAACCCGGGACTTCGCGAAGTTGGAGAGGACATCTTATTCAATCGACATTTGAAGTAAACGTTTTCTGGAGAGGGGGGTGGGTGGGGAAGGGGGGGGGGGGGGAGAATGAAGAAGAAAGAAAAAAGTTTTGTAGCAGTGTGGAGTAAGTAGCATTTATTTCAGTCATGGGTAAGATGTGTAAGGACCTCGACACGTGTTACATCCAAATCGATAGCCAGATCGCATTACTCCCATTCCCATTCCTTTATGGCTAATAATAACAGGCGGGAAGATTAGTATCACTATCATAACTTATGAGATCTCCGTGTCGTAAACCTACGGATTCGATTCGTGCGTATCGCATTGATTTTTTTTAAGAACTCACGACGCAGTAATCTGAACAACGTATCTTGTTTATGAGTCCTAAACCTGGGACTTCAAATAGGTCGGAGTCGTTTTAGTCGATTGATATGTCAATAAAAACGTTTCTATTCTGGTCAATAAGGGACAAAACTCTTTATAATCAGATCGGCAGCCATTGATTGGTCCGCGCAACAGATCCATTGTGCACGAGTACTGTAATATATAGCCCGAACCAAAGACTTCAATACCCACATTATCGCGTAATAATGTGTGTGTGTATGTGTGTGTGTTTGTGTGTGTGCTTGTGTAAGTGTGTGTGGTACGTGTTACTAAATTGAATTAATAAATTAACACTAGAAAATTTTCTATTTTACTCTATATTATTTGAAACACACACACACACACACACACACACACACACAGAGAGAGAGAGAGAGAGAGAGAGAGAGAGAGAGAGAGAGAGAGAGAGATGAGACAGAGAGAGAAAGTGTGTTTGTACGTGTGTGTGTGTGTGCGTGTGTGCGCGCGCGCTGTGTTGTAAAGAGTTTCACGGCGCTCTTTAATTGGAATATGTGTACACATTAATAATTTAAGTCTGATAATCGTAATCCGAATCTGGGCCTGTATTAATCTTTTGAATGGAGACCACTGTTCAGGATCCATCATCATCATCATCATCATCATCATCATCATCATCATAATCATAAAAATGACATTGGTGATGATGATGATGATGATGACGACGACGACGACGACGACGACGATGACGATGATGATGATGATGATAATGACGATGATTAAGATAATGAAGAGAATATCAATTAATCACATATGCTGGAAACATTATGACAGCAACAATTTGGACTTTGTTGATAATGATTCAATGATAAACCAGGTATAAACCAAACCATTAAGACTACATAAAACTCACCGTCTCTTTGATCCACAACACAGAAATGTCATAGACGATTACACCTAGCAATAAATCCCGAATTAAAGACGAACTCCAATGTTTTTATAATGATGAGATTCGGTCAAATGATCAATAATTGGCTGGTAAAAGAAAATCACGTATATAGAAACAACCACCACACAACACGATATGTGCAATGTTAACACTTATATTATATTATTAGATGGAACGAATGTTAGAAGAATTGACCTCAAAACGTAAACACCGATAGTAATGTATCTTCAATCGCATTCCATCATGAATAGACACCATCATATTTTTTAAATCACTCTTTTCCACGGATGGTGATTGACTAAACAATCAAATCCGATATACGGGGTTACATATAATATATTCAACACAAAACAAATTTTTCACTTGATATATTGATATCCACAAGATATATTTGAAAATCGAGTTACATTAATACAACATTTGTCTTTGGCAAATATTATACCAGGATAAGTTAGAGACCAACAAAACAAACCCAAATTTATAATAGATAACTCATGTTCCTTTTAAACGTAAGAATGGATACAATCCTTGATTCTGCAGGATTTATAATATTTACACTAATTACAAAATCGTCTATTAATAGTCTAGAGACGACGTCACATAATGTCAAACAGACATTTTCACAATAAAACTAACGATAAAAATAGACTTCGTTTAACTCTGTCCTTACCGGCCACTTTTACATAACTTTCAGTATTTTCCCCAAAATGGCAGGCTTACCCAGCAGAAAAATGAATTTTTAAAAACTCAAAAACAATCTCTCTACAAAACAACGTTATGTTCTTATTCTTATTGAATAAACATAGATCATTGTGATTTACAAAATAAATCTGAATAAGAAAAATGCATATTTTATCGTAACAAATGTGACGATTTTGATGTAGGTGGTAAGGAGAGGGTTAATATATATATTTTTTTAAAAACCCAACCATGTACGTGCTGAGCTGGGTTTTTTGATAGGCCACTTATTAAGACAAGATGAAGTGAACGAGTAAACAGCGAGAGCGGCACGAGTGCAATGTGATGAGTGGAGATCATCCATCTTACGCCCGGACGGACCAGCTGACCTATGACTTGTCATGGCGTGGGTCGAAAGAGGAACAAAAACACTAAATTTCCTTCCTAGACGTCTCGTGCTAATGACTAATAATTAGACTTGGGGAAATAATAAATACCAATAGGACATTTATTTGAAAGCTCTAATCTACAAAAGATAGTCGGTTGGCGAATGAATGGATATATATATATATATATATATATATATATATATATATATATATATATATATATATATATATATATATATATATATACATACATATATATATACATATATATATATATATATATATATATATATATATATACATATATATATATATATATATATATATATATATATAATATATATATATATATATATATATATATATATATATATATATACATATATAGACAAAAAGACAGATAGATATAGATAGAATGAAGATGACGTCACTCAAGCCTTTGTTATTGTGTTTTGCCATCCGCGTTTGTGAATGATTCTCACTAAACTGTATTAACCAGACTATAAAGGTTCATGGTTACACATAGTTTTGTGTGTTAGTCCGTTATACTTCCCAATGGCAATGTTATGAGCTTCTAAGCCAAGTGCATACTATCTATAGGTTAGGTAGATAGATAGATAGATAGATAGATAGATAGATAGATAGATAGATAGATAGATAGATAGATAGATAGATAGATAGATAGATAGATAGCCAATCTTAGAGACAAGCAGATAGACAGACAGGCAGACAGACAGACGGACAGATGGACAAATAGAAGAAAAGATTGGGAGAAAGAATGCAATATAAAATGAATAAATAATTAATCGATGAATCAATACATTATTATTAATATTATCATCATTATTATTATTATTATTATTATATTATTATTATTATTATTAGTAGTAGTAGTAGTATTATTAATTAATATCATCATTATCATCATCATCAAAAATAATGATGAAATTGGGTGACTACATCTAACTGCATATTTCCACTTCAGATGTACCAAACCATATTGTATATATTATGACTCACATTAACATTTGATTGCACGCGATTTGAAAACAAGCAGTGACTCATTTGTAATGTTTAAAAGGTTTTTTTCCTTCTTTTTCTTCGTTACCATTTGAAAAAAAAAACATCCCGGAATCTATTTGTACAACTGAACTAAGTTACTTAAGTCATAAACGCAAAAGAAAACCCGAACAAACAGTGTAATTGTTATTATTTGGCTACTACGTCTGACCAGTCTAATGGGTGAGGATCGGAAATAGAAACTTGTACTACAGGCAGGTCAACTTTCGTCTTTGGCAAATTCTCAAGTCCCTATGAAAAATAGCTTGGTGATCCGCCATTAAAGCTCGGTGACGTACTAGTTATTGCCGTCATGAACACTCGGTTGAATGACCAAAATACAATTTATTTTTATAACTTTCCATTATTAGTAATTAGCCATAAACATACTTGGGTTTTGGGATGTTTTACGATACGAGATGATGATGGTCATGATGATGATGATGATGATGATGATGATGATGATGATGATGATGATGATGATGATGATGATGATGATGATGAAAATGATGGTGATGATGATGACTTTTAAACATTCTGATCACAAGACATATGAAAAATTCTAGCCGGCATGAAGAATAAAAAGTACCGATTTTCTTTGTTCAGAACCACGATGGCCGCCGTTACTGGGCGTGACATCAAACTATTGAATCCAATTCTCACCGAACTGTATTAACCAGACTATAAAAGATTACTCATAAGTTTGTGTGTTGGTCCGTTTTAATGCCGGATGGCAATGTTGTGAGTTTCTTAGGCAAGCACATACTATCTATAGTTTACCTCATGTCGTGATATTAAATGACTCCTTTTTATTTTTTTACCAAAAAAAAAAACCCCAAACTATCCCATCAAAACTAAAGACGGAATATAATCTGCTCGCTCTTGAAACGTTCGCACGCGACTGGGGTGCATGGAAAAATATAAGGAATCTAGCAAGTAGAGGGAGGACATACTGACAACCGCACAATTCACGACAAGCATCCTTGAGATTGCATAGCCAAGATCATTCATTCATTCCTTTTCATTTACTTATCTATTATCTTCTCTTTTTTTAAATCAATTTATTTACTTTTTATTATTAACAAAAAAACACAACAATATCAATAGTAAAATATTAATAATAAAAACAATAGCAATATCAATAATAGCATAACAATAACAATAACAATAATAATAATAATAATAATAATAATAATAATATAATAATAATAATAATAATAATAATAATAATAATGATAATAATAATAATATAAAAATAATAATAATTAATAAATAAAATAAATAAATAAATAAATAATAAATAAATAAATAAATAAATAAAACAATGCATTTTTACAATGTATAAGGAATGACTCAATGTTTGGCGCACGAGTGGGGCTCAAATGTAAGTGTATACATCAAACAAGATGCTATCTAATGACAGGATATTACTACATCGTCAATTACTCATCTACACTGTGAGGTCAACGCGCATTGTTTAATGTCAATTCTCTATCTCTTACTAAATTACATTGTGTACGTGTATTATTATTAATTACTCATTATTATATTATATATATTCAGTATTATTATTCATTATTATTATTATTTTTATATTATTATTATTATTATTATTATTATTATTATGATTATGATTATTTATTATTATTATTATTATTATTATTATTATTATTATTCATTATTATTATTTATTATTATTATATATTATTATTATTATTATTATGATTATTATTAATTAATGATTATGATTATGATTATATTATTATTTTATTATTATTATATTATTATTATTATTATTATGATTATGATTATGATTATTATATATTATTATTTATTATTATTATTATTATTATTATTATTATTATTATTATTATTATTATTATTATAATCATCATCATCATCATCATCATCATAATCATCATAATCACCAACCATCATCACCATATCATCATTATTTTCGTTATTCCTACATTCGCCACAACTAAGGTTACAAAACGTTAAAAAATTAATGCACCTTTTTTCCACCAGACTAAAATAACCTTCGGGTATCGACCAACTTACCGATGAGATGAAATAGGATGGTCAAAATAAAAAATAACAACAATGACTAAAATAGTCTTGAATAAGCATATTATGATTGTGACGGCGTAACATTCGAATATTATCCTGTATCCAGAATGTTGTATCGTGTTAGAAACGTGTAGAAATCACTTTTCTTTGAAAATGGTCTTCCCTGTGAAATAGTTTAACCCAAATACATAAATAAGACAACAGCCCATCTGTCATAACAACCACATCTCACTCGAAAATCCTGTCGATGGCAAGTAGATAGGCTGGAAAACACTCCGAGTCAAAATTAATTCCTAGGCTGGGTCACGTCCAGCAAACAGATTTTAGCACATTTTTATGGTGGACAATAGCTAAGAAAATCACAATCTGAATTAGAAAACTACACCAAAATGATTCTATATGACTCGCGGTCTCACTGTGGTTCTATGCCGGGATGAATCGAATGCCCAAAATTGAAATTATATTCTAATCGGACTACGACATTTTATTTTTATTACATTGTAACCATCTCCTTACCAGCTACAGCAAAATCGTCACATTTGTTACGACACAATTAATATACGTTTTTCTTATTTAGATTTATTTTGTACATCAGAAACTTTGAAGAATGATCTTTGTTTAATTAATAAGAACATAACGTTGTTTTGCAGAGAGCTTGTTTGAGTTTTTGAAAAATCAATTTTTCTGCTAGGTAAGCCTGTCATTTTGGGAAAAGACTGAAAATGACCGGCAAGAAGAGAGTTAAACCAGTAAACTACCGTACTCTGGAAACTCACGAGGTCCCAGGAGAAGTTTTGGCCAAGACGACGACGGTCATTTAAATCGATCGATATTTGAAGGAGTTCAAGGAAGAGTTTTCTGGCCAAATTTTTTGAAGACGTTTCTTTCTAGAGTACGGCTTTGACTAGTTACGATACCATGCCTACCTTCAGGAAAATATAATTTTGACTTTTTAAAAAGGCAAAATTCCGATTTTCAGCAACTTATTATTCACCACGACATAAAACCAAATAGAGGTGATAGGGGACACACAATGTGTTGTGATCGAAAAGTGGAAATGTAGTGAACGCCGTCCCACTGAACAGGGGGAATTATCCACCGTGAAATGTATGGGACTTAAGTCTGATTAGTTAACGAGCAACACGATCAACGGTTCACAGATTTAGGATTAGGGGACGGGTAGGGTTAATCCCGGCTGGTTATCGTGCGTTGTGTGACCAAAAGCCATCCGTCCTCTCGTACACTGTCAAATGTTTTGGTTTTTGTTATCATTTCGTAATCATATCATATCATAATCATAATGTACATGTTGCTGCTCGAAGCTCGAAGAAATAAATAACAATATGAAATTGAATGTAAACTTCAACTTTATTACGAAAACAGATAAAATGGACGTTTCGGATTGCCCCTTCATCAACAAACAGGATGAATGAAATACTACAGATGAATGAGATTCTCATTCATCTGTAGTATTTAATTCAATTTCATATTGTTATCATATCATAATCATTGAGGGATATTTAACTCAAAAGACCTTCAAATTCCGTGTGGTGTTTTTATATATTTTTTTCAGATATTTAACCCTTGTATAACAGTTAATACAAACAAAAGAAACTATCAAATTATGCATGCACGGATATTAAAAAGTAAACAAGATTGTATGATATATTATAATAAGGTCAAGTTGGTGTCTTGATAATTCTTCACGACAGACTTGTTGATCATAAGCATTAGAAACGAAAGAAAAGTTTTGACAATAAAAATATTATATTAATGAATTAATCTGAATGGATTATGGTGACCCCTATATTGACAATGCGTCTTACACATGCTGGCACCTATTTGCAATATCGTGTCAAATAATTTTTAAGAAACTGAGTATCGTTATCATCGATCGATATACGGTACTAAGTACTATGAAGTCAAAAGATTTGTGGCCAAGTATTTTAAAATGTGATTTGTCAGTGTTCGTGTGTCACATATTTGTATTTTTACGTCAATGGCATAGCGAAAGTAAACAGTTTGGCTTACACAAATGAGTGGGACTTGGGACATCCATAATTTAGTTGTCCTTCGGTCAGCCCTTGTCGCCGGAGTTAAGTAACCCTTATCATTGGGTAAATTGAAGAATGATATCGACAAGGGCCGGTTTAATCCCGATCCCTTTGGTTGTAAGGTGAGTGCTCTACCGCAGTGGACTAAGCTGGTAGGACCCACTAATTTATTTATTTATTTATTTTTGAAATATGATTGCGGCAATGGAGATCAGTTGATGTTGTTTATCGTCATTGATTTGTAAATAAAAGTGCTTTTTCATAGCAAAATAATGAGAGAGAAAAAAATAGACTTCATGATTATTTTCTCCTTAATACATTTCTTTTGACAACCTTATGCGGTACTAATTTAGTGAATTATTATTTTTTTAAATAATAGAAGGAAATTATTATTATTAAATATTATAATAGAAATTCATTAAATGGACCCTGTGTGACTTTGATGTCGTTCCTAAAGAAGGATAGAAAGTCACCCCACGAGATAAAATATATTGTATGTGTTGTATTATTCTCTTTTCTTTTATTCACTTCCTCTAAAAGGGGAGTGGGGGGTTGTACGTATATAGGATGGAGGGACGGAGGGAGGGGTGGGGTAAATAAAAAGACCGTAATAATGATATAATAAAAGTACATAATGCGGGATACTGACTGACTGTATCCAACTCCAAACAAGGGGAGATTACTCCTGGTAGAGTGTTCCACACTAATTGGGTCATGTTATTCTATTATAATATACAAAGTCCTGCCACCAATCTCATTCTCATAATGTCACTAATTCCTAACACTACGTACCTTTGTCCATACGTAATTCCTGTATTGTTAGTGTAGACTTATATTATTCTTGAACCCGTCGTTTGTACATACAATAATTATATTAGGATTATTTATTATTCTGGCGTGACTGAGCGATTTTCTGGTGCCAGTAGTCTTAACTCACGCAATCCTAGAGATTTTTGCTACTTTTCAAAATTGAAAAAAAAATGTATTTAAAATGAGCATGTACATAGATACTTTTATCCAACTAGAACCATTACAATGTAAAAAATTAAGAACTTTAGCTTTTATAATACGCCTAGATAAAAATGTAATAAATAGGCATGGGGTAAAAGTAACCCCCGAGTATACTACGGATATAGTCGGTGTTAGGGTTGAGTGAGTTAAAGACCCCTTTCACGCATGCGTGTGGTCACAGCATCTGTTAGTGAGACATTCTATCATTTGCTATATGGAGACCCCCCCCCTTTCTCTCTCTCTCTCTCTCTCTCTCTCTCTCTCTCCTCTCTCTCTCTCTCTCTCTCTCTCTCTCTCTCTCTCCTCTCTCTCTCTCATGGTGCCGGAGTTGACCCGATCCACGTACCTTAAACAGGTCTGTCGCGAACGCTTTACTACACGATATCATTAGTAAAAAATGCGGCAAATCTTTTGTCTTCTCTCACATTTTGCCTAAAAAGTTTATACTTCAAATAGCGATTATTAATCCTGAGTTGCAATTGTTTGACAGTTCAGTTTATCCATAATCCAAATATATATTTTCTAGTTTAAAAAAGGGTTTTCAGTCAGTGTATGGCGGAGGGCACATCAAAATCAGCCTTTAAAAATGATTTTGTCATTGTAATGACGATTTCTCCAAGGTCATTGATTAATCAAAGAATTTGTGACCAGTAGGGCAGAGATGTAAATGATCTGTGGATTGGTGTCCGGGAACAGACGTGCAAAATTCCGTACTTTGTGTCCTAGTAATAATGTCGTTATGTGCAACAGAATGTACACTGCATAACACATTCAAACAGAGAAAACAGCAATTATAGCACACTCACTGATTCTTGTTGGCTGTGCCGTGATCGCATTTGCATGTTTTAATACCCCCCCCCCCCCCCCCAATAATTTCTTGCAGGGACGTGCACGTGCGTATTTCTCTTTGTGTATATTGTGTTACTATGTGGGTGTGAGTATAATGTGTGGGTGAGTATATATATATATATATATATATATATATATATATATATATATATGTGTGTGTGTGTGTGTGTGTTTGTGTGTGTGTTTGTGTGTATGTGTGTGTGCGTGTGTGTGTGTGTTACATAGAAGCCTCAACATTTACACAACTTTGACAGAAACATGAATATTTTTCGTTGGCTCTCAATATTGCCACAATCTCTCAATATTATCACAATCTATACACATTCCAGATACACATCGTGTTATTTTTCACTACGACACGAATTGCGTGACAACTAGCAGATAATAAATAGATACATAATCTATATAAGGTATTCTCACATTCAGTTGCATATGGTGCATTTTATCATGTTCAGAGCACATCTCAAGCCTTCATTTATTCCCCAGAATACCATAAGATGAAAAACGTTTTCATTTCACACAGGTTAAACCACCAGCTAGACGTGTCTTCTCTAGCATCATACTTAAAATATCGCAAGGTACTCTTCCATATCTGAGTAGAGTGTGGTAATGTGTGTAGAATGCCTTGCTCAAGGTAACAACATATAGTCCATAATAATATAAATGCCACCTATCCTATCACTGACTTAGCAAAACATAGCTTGATTTGTATTTGAGATCACCAATAAGTCTCATCTGGACACAAGCAAGGTCCCCACTAAGAGGAATACACTCAAATGCTTACATTATAAATTCAAAATAACAATTATAATAATCATAACAGAGAGATGATTTACAAGGAAAAAAAACATCATCTCCCAAAACAATAACTATGCATTTGACTGTTTCCCTCCCAGCCAGAACTCCGGCCAGGGCCAGGACAAAACCAAGTAATCTCATTCTAAGACAAAGACAGAATGCAAGTTGGAAACCATATATACGGGGATAGAAAACACAGTACGTACCTCCCTGCCCACTATGGGAGGTCAGGAACCCCACCCAGGAGCAGATACCGGTTCAAGATAAACATCTGAAGGAGTATGTATGAAAGGTGCCAGACAAAGCAAGAAAGAAAAATACAAGGGAAAAAAAAAAACTACCCAAAAAATCAGTGTACCTCGACTGGGGTGTTTTGTTTTTTTTCCTAGTAATTTTCTTTCTTGCTTTGTCTGGCACCTTTCATACACACTTATTCAGATATTTATCTTGAACCGGTGCCTGCTGTACATACACACTTGCTCAGATATTTATCTATTCACTGCTTGGTGGAAGAAGAAAAAACAAACTCGACTGAACTCGGATTGGAAACCGGTCAGTGTGTTCCGTGTCCAGTGCTCTTTAAAAAAGAAATAATAACTTGAGCTTTTATATAGAGCAATATCCACTAAGCGTGCTCAAAAGCGCTTTACAAAGGGTTCCTGACCAACAGCAACACGTAACATATTATAGAACGAGACATGACGCCAGTTAGGCGATATTACATTTTATTTTTTCGACAGACACAACAATGTCAACGGCCAGGTACTCAACTATGCGCCGAATGAGGCTCGAACCCAGGCCCTTCCGATCCGACAGCGAGTGTCTAACTACTAGACCACATTATACCAGCACCAGTTGAGCTATTGGAAAGCTAAACTTAAAAAAACATCGTCATCGACACAACGTCATATTCGCCATCCATCAACGACTACCAACATTATTACCCTTGTTAATATAATTATCACTGCGATCATTGCTGTATTTATCACCCGTTGACATCAGCTGCAGCAATCAAATATTCATTATTATATTTTGCCTGACTCAGTACACTTAAAATAACGAGGCACGCCCCTCCCCTCCCCAGAAATAAAATCAAAACAGTTAGGCTAGCTTGTTCCACTCTTAAAACCTGACATTCAAAGACTTGATGTGCTGTTAGGTGGGGTGGGAAAGGGGGGGGGGGGGGGTAGGGGGGGGGGTATTATGTCATCATCAATTGAAATATAATGAAACTAGCTTTTTTTTAAAACGTGTTACCTTTGTGATTGTGCTTCATCTATCTACGTGTTGACAAAGATTAATTTAGTCTAATTTTGATCGCTATTTTCTATTTATTTGTCCCTTTGTTTTGGTATAAAAATTTTAAAAATAAAATTCCCTTTATTCATCCCGAAAGGGAAATTTGTCTTTAGGGTCTATCCCAAGGGTAGACTGTAATAACCCAGGCGTTAGCCGCAGTGCAGCACCGCATGGCGAGCTAACACACAACAAGACGGGTAGTCGAACTCGGTACCTTTTGGGTAAGAAGCAAAGACCGTACCGCTGAGCCACGCTGCCCCCGTTTAATATTTTACGGTAACAATGTTAACCATAGCCATAAAGATAAAACTGCTGTTGTTTCCCGTCAGCCGCCATCATACATTCTAATTTGGTTTGAAAGTAAAACAAGATAATAATAATAAAGTTTATTTGTATAGCGCCCAATCCCGTTGACAAAACAGCTCCAGGCGCACAAAATTGTAAAACATAATTAAAAACATTTTTGTACACACACCCATTTATACAAGTGCGCCCACACACACACACACACACACACCCTCACAAAGACACACACATTCACCAAAACGCTCATATGCATACAGAGACTAAAAATATCTGTTAACATGAATTATTGAATATCAGGACATGTAACAATAATGGCGGATGACGGGAGATTATAATATTATGTCATGAGAATGTTGATGTTGATGTGGATATCTTATTAAAGGGATGTTTTATTTAATCTAGTGAGCCTCTCATAAGTTGAGATTTTAAGTTCAAGATAATGACTTCCATCCACGGATGCTGTGGAACCTTTTGAAGCATCTGGCAATTTCCATTCCTGGGCATACATACAACAATACAATAAACATTCCATATCTAACGCGATGACTGGAAATGTAAACATAGACAACGCCATCATTGGCCTGGAGTGTGTCGGACAACCACAAAACACATCATATCTATTTTGGCCAGAAAACATACACACCTCGAATAACCTTTCAGATGATCTTCAATTTCAACGTGTAGAAAAGGCTCAAACCTGACAATCCTTCAAAAAGATACAAGTGAGATATTTTTTGACAAGTTTTTTTTATCAACTCTGTCAATCCTAGAGATTTTTGCTACTTTTCATCACTCAATCTTAGAGATTTTTGCTACTTTTCATCACTCAATCCTAGAGATTTTTGCTACTTTTCATCACTCAATCTTAGAGATTTTTGCTACTTTTCATCACTCAATCTTAGAGATTTTTGCTACTTTTCATCACTCAATCTTAGAGATTTTTGCTACTTTTCATCACTCAATCTTAGAGATTTTTGCTACTTTTCATCACTCAATCTTAGAGATTTTTGCTACTTTTCATCACTCAATCCTAGATATTGTTGCTTCTTTTCATCACTCAATCCCAGAGATTTTTGCTACTTTTCATCACTCAATCTTAGAGATTTTTGCTACTTTTCATCACTCAATCTTAGAGATTTTTGCTACTTTTCATCACTCAATCTTAGAGATTTTTGCTACTTTTCATCACTCAATCTTAGAGATTTTTGCTACTTTTCATCTCTCAATCCTAGAGATTTTTGCTATTTCTCAAAATTGAAAAAAAAATGTATTAAAAATGAGCATGTACATAGATAGTCTTATTCAACTACCACTAACATGTAAAAACTAAAAACATTAGCTTTGATACTACGCCTATAATTTGTCTCAGAAAAATGTAATAAATAGGCACGGGGTAAAAGTAACCAGGGTAAACTACGGATATAGTCCGTGTTAGGGTTGAGTGGGTTAACC
>NC_088363.1:85961963-85964463 GCF_034508935.2 Berghia stephanieae
AAGTCTGATAATCGTAATCCGAATCTGGGCCTGTATTAATCTTTTGAATGGAGACCACTGTTCAGGATCCATCATCATCATCATCATCATCATCATCATCATCATCATCATCATCATCATCATAATCATCATCATCATCATCATCATCAATCATAAAAATGACATTGGTGATGATGATGATGATGATGATGACGACGACGACGACGACGACGACGATGATGATGATGATAATGACGATGATTAAGATAATGAAGAGAATATCAATTAATCACATATGCTGGAAACATTATGACAGCAACAATTTGGACTTTGTTGATAATGATTCAATGATAAACCAGGTATAAACCAAACCATTAAGACTACATAAAACTCACCGTCTCTTTGATCCACAACACAGAAATGTCATAGACGATTACACCTAGCAATAAATCCCGAATGAAAGACAACTCCAATGTTTTTTATAATGATGAGTTTCGGTCAAATGATCAATAATTGGCTGGTAAAAGAAAATCACGTATATAAACAACCAAAACACCACACAACACGATATGTGCAATGTTAACACATATTATATTATTGGATGGAACGAATGTTAGAAGAATTGATCTCAAAACGTAAACACCGATAGTAATGTATCTTCAATCGCATTCCATCATGAATAGACACCATCATATTTTTTTAAATCACTCTTTTCCACGGATGGTGATTGACTA
Organism: Berghia stephanieae; assembly: GCF_034508935.2. NCBI lineage: Eukaryota > Metazoa > Mollusca > Gastropoda > Nudibranchia > Aeolidiidae > Berghia > Berghia stephanieae. The sequence goes on from NC_088363.1 coordinate 85,962,677, forward strand.
AACAATCAAATCAGATATACGGGGTTACATACATAATATTCAACACAAAACAAATTTTTCACTTGATATATTGATATCCACAAGATATATTTGAAAATCGAGTTTACATTAAAACAACATTTGTCTTTGGCAAATATTATACCAGGATAAGTTAGAGACCAACAAAACAAACCCAAATTTATAATAGATAACTCATGTTCCTATTAAACGTAAGAATGGATACAATCCTTGATTCTGCAGGATTTATAATATTTACACTAATTACAAAATCGTCTATTAATAGTCTAGAGACGACGTCACATAATGTCAAACAGACATTTTCACAATAAAACTAACGATAAAAATAGACTTCGTTTACCTCTTTCCTTTCCGACCACTTTCAGTATTTCCCCCAAAATGGCAGGCTTACCAAGCAGAAAAATGAATTTTTAAAAACTCAAAAACAATCTCTCTACAAAACAACGTTATGTTCTTATTCTTATTGAATAAACAAAGATCATTGTGATGTACAAAATAAATCTGAATAAGAAAAATGCATATTTTATCGTAACAAATGTGACGATTTTGATGTAGGTGGTAAGGAGAGGGTTAATATATATATATATTTTTTTAAAAACCCAACCATGTACGTGCTGAGCTGGGTTTTTTGATAGGCCACTTATTAAGACAAGATTAAGTGAACGAGTAAACAGCGAGAGCGGCACGAGTGCATGTGATGAGTGGAGATCATCCATCTTACGCCCTGACCAGCTGACCGACCTATGACTTGTCATGGCGTGGGTCGAAAGAGGAACAAAAACACTAAATTTCCTTCCTAGACGTCTCGTGCTAATTACTAATAATTAGACTTGGGGAAATAATAAATACCAATAGGACATTTATTTGAAAGCTCTAATCTACAAAAGATAGTCGGTTGGCGAATGAATGGAGATATATATTATATATATGTGTATATATATATATATATATATATATATATATATATATATATATATATATATATATATATATATATATAATATATAATATACATGTATAGACAAAAAGACAGATAGATATAGATAGAATGAAGATGACGTCACTCAAGCCTTTGTTATTGTGTTTTGCCATCCGCGTTTGTGAGTGATTCTCACAAAACTGTATTAACCAGACTATAAAGGTTCATGGTTACACATAGTTTTGTGTGTCAGTCCGTTATACTTCCGGGTGGCAATGTTATGAGCTTCTGAGCCAAGTGCATACTATCTATAGGTTAGGTAGGTAGATAGATAGATAGATAGATAGATAGATAGATAGATAGATAGATAGGTAGATAGATAGATAGCCAATCTTAGAGACAAGCAGATAGACAGACAGGCAGACAGACATTATTATTATTATTATTATTATTATTATTATTATTATTATTATTATGATTATTATTATTATTATTATTATTATTATTATTATTATTATTATTATTATTATTATTATTATTATTATTATTATTATTATATTATTATTATTATTATTAGTAGTAGTAGTAGTAGTAGTAGTATTATTAATTAATATCATCATTATCATCATCATCAAAAATAATGATGAAATTGGGTGACTACATCTAACTGCATATTTCCACTTGAGATGTACCAAACCATATTGTATATATATATTATGACTCACATTAACAGTTGATTGGATGCGATTTGAAAACAAGCAGTGACTCATGTGTAATGTTTAAAAGGTTTTTTCCTTCTTTTTCTTCGTTATCATTTGAAAAAAAAAAAAATATCCCGGAATCTAAAGTC
>NC_088363.1:85966963-85984463 GCF_034508935.2 Berghia stephanieae
GATTGTGACGCCGTAACATTCGAATATTATCCTGTATCCAGAGTGTTAGAAACGTGTAGAAATCACTTTTCTTTGAAAATGGTCTTCCCTGTGAAATACTTTAATCCAAATCCATAAATAAGACAACAGCCCATCTGTCATAACAACCACATCTCACTCGAAAATCCTGTCGATGGCAAGTAGATAGGCTGGAAAACACTCCCGAGTCAAAATTAATTCCTAGGCTGGGTCACGTTCAGCAAACAGATTTTAGCACATTTTTATGGTGGACAATAGCTAAGAAAATCACAATCCGAATTAGAAAACTACACCAAAATGATTCTATACGACCCGCCGTCTCACTGTGGTTCTATGCCGGGATGAATCGAATGCCCAAAATTGAATTTATATTCTAATCGGACTACGACATTTTATTTTTATTACATTGTAACCATCTCCTTACCAGCTACAGCAAAATCGTCACATTTGTTACGACACAATTAATATACGTTTTTCTTATTTAGATTTATTTTGTACATCAGAAACTTTGAAGAATGATCTTTGTTTAATTAATAAGAACATAACGTTGTTTTGCAGAGAGCTTGTTTGAGTTTTTGAAAAATCAATTTTTCTGCTAGGTAAGCCTGTCATTTTGGGGAAAGACTGAAAATGACCGGCAAGAAGAGAGTTAAACCAGTAAATTACCGTACTCTGGAAACTCACGAGGTCCCAGGAGAAGTTTTGGCCAAGACGACGACGGTCATTTAAATCGATCGATATTTGAAGGAGTTCAAGGAAGAGTTTTCTGGCCAAATTTTTTGAAGACGTTTCTTTCTAGAGTACGGCTTTGACTAGTTACGATACCATGCCTACCTTCAGGAAAATATAATTTTGACTTTTTAAAAAGGCAAAATTCCGATTTTCAGCAACTTATTATTCACCACGACATAAAACCAAATAGAGGTGATAGGGGACACACAATGTGTTGTGATCGAAAAGTGGAAATGTAGTGAACGCCGTCCCACTGAACAGGGGGAATTATCCACCGTGAAATGTATGGGACTTAAGTCTGATTAGTTAGGATACTGACTGACTGTATCCAACTCCAAACAAGGGGAGATTACTCCTGGTAGAGTGTTCCACACTAATTGGGTCATGTTATTCTATTATAATATACAAAGTCCTGCCACCAATCTCATTCTCATAATGTCACTAATTCCTAATTCAACACTACGTACTTTTGTCCATACGTAATTCCTGTATTGTTAGTGTAGACTTGTATTATTCTTGAACCCGTCGTTTGTAGGTACATACAATAATTATATTAGGATTATTTATTATTCTGGCGTGACTGAGCGATTTTCTGGTGCCAGTAGTCTTAACTCACGCAATCCTAGAGATTTTTGCTACTTTTCAAAATTGAAAAAAAAAAATGTATTTAAAATGAGCATGTACATAGATAGTTTTATTCAACTAGAACCATTCAAATGTAAAAATTAAGAACATTAGCTTTTATACTAGGCCGAGATAAAAAATGTAATAAATAGGCATGGGGTAAAAGTAACCCCGAGTATACTACGGATATAGTCGGTGTTAGGGTTGAGTGAGTTAAAGACCCCTTTCACGCATGCGTGTGGTCACAGCATCTGTTAGTGAGACATTCTATCATTTGCTATATGGAGACCCCCCCCCCCTCTCTCTCTCTCTCTCTCTCTCTCTCTCTCTCTCTCTCTCTCTCTCTCTCTCTCTCTCTCTCATGGTGCCGGAGTTGACCCGATCCACGTACCTTAAACAGGTCTGTCGCGAACGCTTTACTACACGATATCATTAGTAAAAAATGCGGCAAATCTTTTGTCTTCTCTCACATTTTGCCTAAAAAGTTTATACTTCAAATAGCGATTATTAATCCTGAGTTGCAATTGTTTGACAGTTCAATTTATCCATAATCCAAATATATATATTTTCTAGTTTAAAAAAGGGTTTTCAGTCAAGCCTATGGAGGACACATCAATATCAGCCTTTAAAAAATGATTTTGTCATTATAATGACGATTTCTCCAAGGTCATTGATTAATCAAAGAATTTGTGACCAGTAGGGCAGAGGAGTAAATGGTCTGTGGATTGGTGTCCGGGAACAGACGTGCAAAATTCCGTACTTTGTGTCCTAGTAATAATGTCGCTATGTGCAACAGAATGTACACTGCATAACACATTCAAACAGAGAAAACAGCAATTATAGCACACTCACTGTTTCTTGTTGGCTGTGCCGTGATCGCATTTGCATGTTTTAATACCCCCCCCCCCCCCCCCCCCCAATAATTTCTTGCAGGGACGTGCACGTGCGTATTTCTCTTTGTGTATATTGTGTTACTATGTGGGTGTGAGTATAATGTGTGGGTGAGTATATATATATATATATATATATATATATATATGTGTGTGTGTTTGTGTGTGTGTTTGTGTGTATGTGTGTGTGCGTGTGTGTGTGTGTGTTACATAGAAGCCTCAACATTTACACAACTTTGACAGAAACATGAATATTTTTCGTTGGCTCTCAATATTGCCACAATCTCTCAATATTATCACAATCTATACACATTCCAGATACACATCGTGTTATTTTTCACTACGACACGAATTGCGTGACAACTAGCAGATAATAAATAGATACATAATCTATATAAGGTATTCTCACATTCAGTTGCATATGGTGCATTTTATCATGTTCAGAGCACATCTCAAGCCTTCATTTATTCCCCAGAATACCATAAGATGAAAAACGTTTTCATTTCACACAGGTTAAACCACCAGCTAGACGTGTCTTCTCTAGCATCATACTTAAAATATCGCAAGGTACTCTTCCATATCTGAGTAGAGTGTGGTAATGTGTGTAGAATGCCTTGCTCAAGGTAACAACATATAGTCCATAATAATATAAATGCCACCTATTCTATCACTGACTTAGCAAAACATAGCTTGATTTGTATTTGAGATCACCAATAAGTCTCATCTGGACACAAGCAAGGTCCCCACTAAGAGGAATACACTCAAATGCTTACATTATGAATTCAAAATAGCAATTATAATAATACATAACAGAGAGATGATTTACAAGGAAAAAAACATCATCTCCCAAAACAATAACTATGCATTTGACTGTTTCCCTCCCAGCCAGAACTCCGGCCAGGGCCAGGACAAAACCAAGTAATCTCATTCTAAGACAAAGACAGAATGCAAGTTGGAAACCATATATACGGGGATAGAAAACACAGTACGTACCTCCCTGCCCACTATGGGAGGTCAGGAACCCCACCCAGGAGCAGATACCGGTTCAAGATAAACATCTGAAGGAGTATGTATGAAAGGTGCCAGACAAAGCAAGAAAGAAAAATACAAGGGAAAAAAAAAACTACCCAAAAAATCAGTGTACCTCGACTGGGGTGTTTTGTTTTTTTTTCTTGTAATTTTCTTTCTTGCTTTGTCTGGCACCTTTCATACACACTTATTCAGATATTTATCTTGAACCAGTGCCTGCTGTACATACGCACTTGTTCAGATATTTATCTATTCACTGCTTGGTGGACAGAGGGGTCGGAAGAAGAAATAACAAACTCGACTGAACTCGGATTGGAAACCGGTCAGTTTGTTCCGTGTCCAGTGCTCTTTAAAAAAGAAATAATAACTTGAGCTTTTATATAGAGCAATATCCACTAAACGTGCTCAAAAGCGCTTTACAAAGGGTTCCTGACCAACAGCAACACGTAACATATTATAGAACGAGACATGACGCCAGTTAGGCGATATTACATTTTATTTTTTCGACAGACACAACAATGTCAACGGCCAGGTACTCAACTATGCGCCGAATGAGGCTCGAACCCAGGCCCTTCCGATCCGACAGCGAGTGTCATACCACTAGACCACATTATACCCGCACCAGTTGAGCTATTGGAAAGCTAAACTTAAAAGAAACATCGTCACCGACACAACGTCATATTCGCCATCCATCAACGACTACCAACATTTATAACCCTTGTTAATATAATTATCACTGCGATCATTGCTGTATTTATCACCCGTTGACATCAGCTGCAGCAATCAAATATTCATTATTATATTTTGCCTGACTCAGTACACTTAAAATAACGAGCCACCCCCTCCCCTCCCCCAGAAATAAAATCAAAACAGTTAGCTTGTTCCACTCTTAAAACCTGACATTCAAAGACTTGATGTGCTGTTAGGTGGGATGGGAAAGGGGGGGGGGGGGTATTATGTCATCATCAATTGAAATATCATGAAACTAGCTTTTTTTAAAAACGTGTTACCTTTGTGATTGTCCTTCATCTATTTATCTACGTGTTGACAAAGATTAATTTAGTCTAATTTTGATCGCTATTTTCTGTTTATTTGTCCCTTTGTTTTGGTATAAAAATTAAAAAAATAAAATTCCCTTTATTCATCCGCAAAGGGTAATTTGTGTTTAGGGTCTATCCCAAGGGTAGACTGTAATAACCCAGGCGTTAGCCGCAGTGCAGCACCGCATGGCGAGCTAACACACAACAAGACGGGTAGTCGAACTCGGTACCTTTTGGGTAAGAAGCAAAGACCGTACCGCTGAGCCACGGGCTGCCCCGTTTAATATTTTACGCAAACAATGTTAACCATAACTATAAAGCTATAACTGCTGTTGTTTCCCGCCATCACACATTCTCCATTTGGTTTGAAAGTAAAACAAGATAATTGACTTCCATCCACGGATGCTGTGGAACCTTTTGAAGCATCTGGCAATTTCCATTCCTGGGCATACATACAACAATACAATAAACATTCCATATCTAACGCGATGACTGGAAATGTAAACATAGGCAACGCCATCATTGGCCTGGAGTGTGTCGGACAACCACAAAACACATCATATCTATTTTGGCCAGAAAACATACACACCTCGAATAACCTTTCAGATGATCTTCAATTTCAACGTGTAGAAAAGGCTCAAACCTGACAATCCTTCAAAAAGATACAAGTGAGATATTTTTTGACAAGTTTTTTTATCAACTCTGTCAATCTTAGAGATTTTTGCTATTTCTCAAAATTGAAAAAAAAATGTATTAAAAATGAGCATGTACATAGATAGTCTTATTCAACTACCACTAACATGTAAAAACTAAAAACATTAGCTTTGATACTACGCCTATAATTTGTCTCAGAAAAATGTAATAAATAGGCACGGGGTAAAAGTAACCAGGGTAAACTACGGATATAATCGGGTGTTGGGTTGAGTGGGTTAACCGACCACAATAAATTATTTTTGTGGACAAATCGAATGTTTTGTTTTTGACAAAAGTCTTTTTGTCACTCCTACGGCAGCTGCAATAGTTGTTATTTTGTGAGAGCGTTGGGTGTCAACTGTCAACAAGGATGGCGACATGCCATTCAGATACGCGCTGTGACATTTTAATTGATGTTTTACTGACAAACAATGCAGTGATGGTGACACCATCGCAACAACAAGAGGTCTTGTCAAGATGGAGATAAAATTTTCCATACTTGTTTACGCGCATTACAATTGCAAGAATCTTAATCTTTATTAATTCTAATTTCGACCTCAAGGCATAGTGGACTGGATGGAGAGAACAACAGAAGCAGGAGACATGGCACAGAATGAAAGTCATCAAGGGGTTCCGTCGAAATGTCTGGGATAGGATCCAATAAGGATTTGCCTTAAAGAAGAAGTCAAGATACAGTCCTGTCTCTTAGTAGCGGATATTCGTACTCGATACTATCATTTTTTTTCTTTAATATTGAAAGCAAACCCGTGGTTTAGTTTGTAAATGTTTTGCAAATGGAGAACGTCGGATGTCACAATTATGGCCAACGCACGACATGGAAGAAACTTGATTGTAACAAAATCATTGATTTTTTAAATTTTGTTTGATCGATTGAATTTTGTGTAACAGAATCGATATCACGATCCAAGCGTGTAGATGGGTCGAGCAGAAAGAGACATATCGATTTATATTTTTCTTTGTTCGTTCAGAGACTGATTTCGATGCACGAGACAAATAATAATTAGTTATTGCCGTACCCAACCGGCCTATACCCCAGCTGCAAGGAGGCCCTTCCAAGTAATTAATATTCACATCATGTATTTACTAAGTAGCATCCATGCATAATTTTATTTTCATACATTTTCAACTTCTCCACAATGAACAGCAGGCACATACAACTTTACATCATAATATAACTATCTTATTATTGCCTATCTTGAAAGATTACCGGAATAATCAGGGTGTCAGCTAAGTGCAAGTGCAAAGTCGCAAAAGTGGCCGACAGGGGAAAAAATGATTGCTCATTATAAAAAAAAAAATAAATAAATGAGATGACAACAACACATTCCTAGGACTCCGGATGCGAGTGCAATATGCCTTATCCACTCAGCCATCTCGACCTCCTCCCCCCCCCCCCCCCCCCCTCCCTCACCCCGAGAGTAGCTTGATGGAAGCATTGATGATCATCTGCAGCAACGATTTGATGATGCATTTGACATTCGTTAGAATCATAACCTTATAGCATCAAGCCAAGTGATGCACTTTCACAATAGCATTGCTATAAATTGAATAACTAGTCTTTTTTCCTTCTCTTTATCTATTTTGGTATGGTTTTTTTTTAAAATACTTCATTTGTAGATGAATTATGATTTTATCTCTCACTTGTCCAAAAGTCTTATACTTCTTTAAAAGAATATATTATTATTGTCTTTATTGGTTCTCAGGCCAGTAAATAATCAATGTAGTCAGTTCTGAGGAGAATGAAAAAAGGGCGTTTTGTCAGTGTATGACAGAATAGATACGAATTTACATATTTCCGAGTATTGTAAAATATCACGTCATTAAGGAATGGACGCGCGTCATTAAGGAATGGTCACCTAATCATGAGGGAAATATGTCAATGAGGTCATTCCGTAGACGTAGATTATTTGCCCATCTCTATCATTGGTGACCATTTGGTTTTCCACTTGTTTTGATGCGAAGTGGCCGAGTGGTTAAGGCATTGCAATGTGACCCGAAAGGATCCGGGATCGAGCCCCGCTTCAGGCACTTTCGTTTTTTTATTTTTCATTGAGCAAGATTATTAACCCCCAATTTGCTCACTTGGACAACATGGGTGATTCCTGTTGACATCAGACATCTTGTTTGATGAGATATCTATATTCCTTCGTAGAATGCTTGGTCGACGACATCTTATGATGTCGTGGCGGAAAAGGCATCATTCTTAAAACATTCTTTTTTTGACGCATTGCAAAGATATAAAATCATTTGTCTCTTAATAATGATGACAGTAACTTCCAAAGATTGAAAACAATGTGCGAATATTTCATTCAACCATTTTAAAATAATATTTTAAATTACAACGATATTTATGAATGGAAGACCCATAAATGCAAAAAATGAACAATTAAAAAACACACACACACACACTGCAAGAGAAACAAATTTCCATAAAACCGACGTCTATTTATTTGCAGGTCTGATAACCCAAATTGTTATGGGCCCATTGTTGTAATGGAAAGAAATACTCTCAAACCAACGAAAAATATTATCCATTAGTCCTGCCTATAACAATGTTAAATCAAGCCTATAATTACGTCCGTTTATGAGACATGCAAATATGTGACCCTTGGCCTCAAAACGGTATTAAGTCGGATTGGTTAAGATTTGAAAAAATTGAATTTATAGCCAGAAATATCAGACTTGTGTCGAGTTTGTATCTTTTATTGGGGAGAATGGATACCTTATTTTGGGGTGCTAATAAGGATTTATTTTTGACCAGTTTAACATTTAATTCGGCATTTACGCATCTGGTTCTTTCCGACATAATACCGTTTTGAGACGATGGGTCACATATATTATATGCCCGTCGATAAAACAAAACTATTTATAATAAATAAATATCTATATAAATAAAAACGAATGGCGAAAGGACTGTGGACAAGTTGAATGAGTGCGGTTGAAGGGACAGACAGTGCGAAGGAATGACGAAAAGCACAATAATTAACGACAAGGGGGAGACTGACGTCCATTCTGACAGACACGTGTTCACGCTCGAGTTATTCCCGGAGTATTGTCCCCTCATTTCTCCATTTCCGGTTTCAGGGCATCCATCCATATATAATATAATTTAAGTTGTCATGGCAACCCGTCTGAACTTCTTTTGTTTTGGGAAATGCGTCAGAATTTACTTTTATGAATTCTGCTGATCTCTCTCCCTCCTCTCCTCTCCTCTCTCTCTCTCTCTCTCTCTCTCTCTCTCTCTCTCTCTCTTCTCACACACACACAACACACACATCACACACTCTCACTTATATATCAATCTATCTATATATCACTTTTCTCTCCTGTGTCTTTGTCCCCTGACACACTGGGATATACGAATAGGATTTTGAACAATTAATTTTGAACATAATTAAAGTATAATGAATACACGACAGGATTCTGTATTGTAAATATCTGAACAATTGTGTATGAAAGGTGCCAGACAAAGCAAGAAAGAAAAATATAAGAAAGAAAATCCGTCCCAAAAAATCAGTCTACCTCGACAGGGCATCGAACCTCAGACCTTCTGATTACCGGTCAGACGTGCTATTATGGTCTCAGGTTCGATCCCCAGTCGAGGTAAACTGATTTTTTGGGATGGTAATTTTTTTTTCTTCTATTTTTTTTCCTAGTTGGGTCTTGCACCTTTCATACACACTTGCTGGTCCCTGTTCCTTAATACCATATTTTGTACTGCACCAAACCACTTTATAGAAAAGTTTTAAAAAAATAATCCAGTTTTATCAACCTAATCTATGTAAATGAAGCTCGAAGCTCGAAGAAATAAATAACAATGTGAAATTGAATGTAAGCTTCAATTTAATTACCAAAAAAAACAAAAACAAGATTCATCTTAACAACACCAAAACCACATCATCTCATTTATCTGTAGTGTTTCATTCCTCCTGTTTGTTGATAAAGGGGAAACCCGAAAAATCCATTCTATCTATTTTCGTAATACTCTTCAACAGTCGTAACGTCACTTCCTTCCTTATGACGCATGGTAACTAAGTAACACTGGCTCTAAACTATCGGAACACGATGGCGGACGCCCGTATGAAATATTTCTCCGGCGAGCATAAAAGCGTATTCAGAGGGGGGAAAAAACATAAATTTGATTTTACACATTCTGATCACAAGGCATATAAAGTTCTAGCCAGCATGAAGAATAAAAAGTATTGATTTTCTTTGTTTAGAACCAAAATGGCCGCCGTTGCCGGGCGGCGTGACATCAGACTACAGAATCCAATTAAATTGAAGCTTACATTCAATTTCACATTGTTATTTATTTCAACATAAATGATGACGTCGAGATTATGTCTATATTATCTTTTCTTCATCTTTTCACCACTATTTCCTCCAGTGAAGGAGAAAGCGTAATTATTTACAGACTCCTAGACGCTGACCGTGGCTAACAATACCATCTCTTGTGACATTTCTTGTCTAATAAACCATTTTCTACTCCACTTGAGCCGTTTGCTCATCGTAATTACGTTAACGATCTCTTATCCATTTCCTGTGTCCAGTTGGTCAGCGAGTGGACAGTGGTTGTGATGGATGATGTCCACCGTTACGAATGTCAAGACGACACACGGTGACATCACGACCCAGTTTCATGGTGATGACTCCAGTCATTTCCTTGTCATAGATTATCTCTGGATGGAAGTGTGACTTCTTGAACTAAACCCCCCCCCCCCCCCCCCCCCCCCCCACCAATTCACAACAGATGGATAGATAGATATATATATAGATAGATAGATAGATAGATAGATAGATAGATAGATAGATAGATAGAAGATAGATAGATAGATAGATTAGATAGATAGATAGATAGATAGATAGATAGATAGATAGATAGATAGACAGACAGATAGACATATAGATAGACATATATATAGATAGATAGTTTGTTTTTTTTTTCTATCATTACTGTCGCTATTATTTATACACTACATTTCTGGTGTTTTCTGATGGTGTTTCATTCGCATTATTATACAAATGCCTGCTGTAAATTGATGGCTTTTTTTTTCTTCTTTCCAACAATAAAAAAAAATGAATTCATTAAAATAAGCTTGCAAAAAGCATTTCAGGCAAAATATTGAAATAAAAGATGCCTCTGTCAGAAACACGAAACCAGAATCTTAGTGTCACGGTATACAATAATATTCCTATCAAAGACAGGACATTTTTCCATACTCGATCGTAACTACCTTTTCTTGCCCATTCCCTGACGTCTCAAATTTGTCAAGCAGCAAAAGCAACAAAGCTCAAATGTTAGTTAAGCGAGAGATGGATAAAATAGACAATGAAAAGAAGATAAAAATCTGGACTGGTGACAATGGAATATGATCACACACACAAAAATCCTTTTGGGAAAAGAGACAGAGACAATGTATCTTTTTTCTGTCGGCCTCCTAGGAATGCTGCACTGACATCTTCAACAACAGAGAGCCAAGAGATGAGTGGCACCTGATACAGATCTAGACCGGGGAATGCGATACCTGCACGTTTGCAGTGGGCAGTGGGGTGTGACAGAAATATACGGACATTTTTAAAAATTCAAATATTTATTTTCATTTCGTTTTTGGGTTTTAATTTTTTCTTTTTAGCTTAAAACTATGGATAATGTTAAACTTATCAGCTAAAATTCAAACATACAGGGGAGTTGTCCGTAACCGTAAAGATAAAAATAAGTAAAGACCGAATTAAAGAAAAGGCCAATCCATCAACCCCGTTGTGTGGTCTAATACTCCTTACCACCTCCACCCTCTTTACTATTTTTTTATCTTTAAAAGAAGATGAACACCAGGAATCTATCGCAGCGGATGATCCCAGCCAGCACTGTCTTACCTTAAGAAAATGACCACAATCGTCACGATACAAAGTGCTTCTTAATCAGATTTGTTTTAGAAATATAAAAAAATATGAAGAAAAATCTGTGTTGTATTTACAAGAACTTCATGTGTTGTAGCGCTTGTTTTTCTCAACAAAACTAGACTATGTGTAGCGTGTACTTATGGATTTTTAATTTGAGTTTTAAAATTTAATCTGTGTGTTGAGTTCGGTATGACATTTCAGCTAATATCCTGAAAAGGGTTGGTTAGAGAGAGAGAGAGAGAGAGAGAGAGAGAGAGAGAGAGAGAGAGAGAGAGAGAGAGAAGAGAGAGAGAGGGAGGGAGGGAGGGAGAGAGAGAGAAAGAGAGAGAGAGAAAGGGAGAGAGAGAGAGAGAGAGAGAGAGAGAGAGAGAGAGAGAGAGAGAGAGAGAGAGAGAGAGAGAGATAGTTAAGGTTGGGTAGAAGTAAGGGAGGACAGAGAGCGATATGGATATCACGTAACATCATAACTGTTATTGGTTACTCACCTGAATAATGATTGTATTGAATCCTTATCCAGAAAGTCGTGGTCTTTTTCCACTAGGGCCAGGTCTATGGGAAACAGGCCATCTGTGACGGAAGCCAAAGCAAAGAAAGTCACTGTGAGGAGTTTACATTCTACTTTCCTACAATAAGACAAGTCAGACTGTCGAGACCTAGTCAAACACGACAATCTCAATGCTGCCCTACATTAACAGAACACTTTTTAGCCGAATTCTTTTCACCAGAAAACTTTCCATTCACATATCTATAGAATAAGAGGAAACCCCAGCTTACAAAACAAGTCTCAACCCCTAAAAGTAGTTTTATGTAGTTAGAGGGGATCATCTTATTTCTTCGATACCTGAACTTTTCTGGCCAAAAGGGAGAAAAAACTATTTGTCAGTGCAAATCAGAACAATCCCAATCTTTATACTGATCTAAGCCGAATTGTGTGTATGTGTGTGTGCGTGTGTGTGTGTGTGTGTGTGTGTATGTGACATATGTGTGCCTGTGTACATCTCTTTTTACATAGCAAAGATTGCTGGAGTCATAGAGTCAACAAAAGACTTTACTACAATATGTAATACCATTTTGCTTGTCGCCCAGATTTTCAATCAAGAACTCACAGCCTTATGGAATTTTATCCAACCCGACTCGCGTATGAAACGGTGCTTGGCTAGGGGCAGAGAGCTGATAGTTAAAAAAAAAAAGTGGGCACCCGACAGCAACAGGTTTTGCAGGAAGTGGAAATCGGATTCCATATTATGACCCTCTAGGACATAAATGAAATATTGAAGCTTGGTAAGACAAAACCATGGGTATCGCTAACTCATTCAAGGTGCATTTTTAATATTTCATTTCTTATGACGATTTGCGACACGACATGACCCAATTCAGTACCCGGCCAACCCTTCACATGTGAAATTAAAGGGGGGAAAAAGCCTCAAAATTATAATTCCTTGACTCTGAACTTACCAGTAGAAACATTGGGTTATAAAATCGCTTTAGGGAAATTAGTATTTATTTATATATTCTTTTTGTGAGATTTTTCTCAATGTTTTGTTTTTGTTGTTTTTTAAAAAAATTGTTTGTTTGTTTGTTTGTTGTTGTTTTTTTTAATTGGCAAAGACATTGATTCCACTCCATTAAAAAAAACCCAAGAATTTACAACCATTTAGGCTGCTATTTGGAGTTATAAATCAATAAAAAAAAAATTTTTAATCATCTTATCTGCAAGTATAGAACTAAGAACTGCCATCCTTCAAATCATTGAAAAACAACTAATGAAATGAACATTTTGGACTACACTGACAGAGCATATCTTATTTTTATTGTTTGCCGTTATTATTGAAAGTCCTAAACGACTCTTTATTTCAACTAATTCGATTGAGATGACGATGACCCGCTTCGTGTCAAAAAGTCTTAACCAGTTAACTGTCGGACTCTGGCCATTGGAAGACTCGTACTCTGGTCAGAAAACTCGCCCTTCAACTACTGATCTTGGCAACAACAACAAAAAAAAAAACAAAAACAAAAAAAAAAAACAAAAACAAAAAAAAAAACAAAATAAAAAATTGGGACTTGATGGAATCCTCGCGAGGTCCCAGGTTTGATTTTTTTTCCAAGACAAGGGTCAATTAAATAGATCGAGAGTTGAAGGACGAGTTTTCTGGCCAAATGATTAAATAAGCGTTTTTCCAGAGTATGACAGCTAACTGGTTATGATGACCCCTAACTTGTCAAAAAGTCTTAAACCTGAGACGTCTTTGTAGCATCAGATTTGAGATTTTTTGACAAGTTGAGGTCTTTTTAATCAATCGATACTTGAAGTTGAAGTTTGTTTATCGATATGACTTCAAAGTTCAGTCGATCTCCGTTAGTTTCGTTATATCCGTCTTCATAAACCGAAAATAAATGCGCCGTATAAAAATCATCAGTTTAATATTTGACAACAGAATTAAGACTGCTTAAACCGTCTATTTCTACGAGAGAATTAGACCGATTTACTAGCATAATCTCCAGTGACATTTGCACATTTTATGTCAGGATGATTTTGAATTTTGAATAAGACGGTCTAGATATAATATGATCCAAACGAAAACAATGTCGCCCACTCTAAAATGTAAACAAACACGCGAGCCGTTCTTCCTGTTGCTTGCAACAACAACAAAAAAAGCTGGAGAGCCGCCAGTTGTCCATGTACCGTTTAGAGAAGTGAAATTACCGTAATTTACCGTACTTATTACGTGAAATGAAACCTATGCGTTTGATTCAATTAACAGAAAAGTTAATGAAATAAAGAGACAGTAAAAAGCTTGAGAAGGTCTGAAAAAGAAGCTTAAAATTAAATCATCTCATGACGCAATGTCTGCAATAATTTAAAAACTAAAATGGAGGATATGAAAAGGCTTGTAACTGATATAATAATTTAGAGCAAGGAGTATTTTTATAGGAAAAGACATATATAATTATTCCTCGTGCGATAAGAATGACAGTAGGCACTTCAAGATTGATAACACAATGATGTGTAAACATTGAATGTGTGCCCTGATATCTAGCCTTGTTTTGTTTGCTTTGCTTGAGCCCATTATCAAAAACATGTTTATATTTCATTCTTGTTTTGTTCTCGGTTTTGTTCTGTTTTTCTCTTCATAATTTTGTTTCTTTTTCTATTTTTTAAAATGGTTTTTATTAGGCCTAAAGTATTGTTTTGTTTTGTTCTTGATTTCGAAAATTTCATTGAGTCAGTCAAAATAGTGATGACGCCTCAATTAGTTGTACAAATGTTCAGGTCTGATAATCGAACCAAATCATGGGCTTGGATGTAACATTGTTTTGTTTATTCATCTTAACAACGCCACTATCACATTATCTCACTAATCTGTAGTGTTTCATTCATCCTGTTTGTTGATAAAGGGAAAACCCGAAACGTCCATTTCATCTGTTTTCGTAATTAAATTGAAGATTACATTCAATTTCACATTGTTATTTATTGCGTTGGGTTGAGAGTATCTACATTATACGTCGATTTACACCCAATTTAATTCTAATAAAACGCACGTTACAAACGAGTCAAAATATCACAAATTGTAATAAACGAACAAAAAATTATTACAGCTTAAAAAAAGACCAAACAAAGAAACCCAAACGTTTAACGCTTGGGCTCAAAACACTTCTTCTGCCAACAACAAAGAACAATGAAAACATCAATAAATTACTGAAAAACCAGATCCTTATTTATAAAAAAATGGTCGTTCCTTCTTTGATAAATTCCCCTCGCTTATGAAATAGAAAAATACGCTAAAAGAGTAACTATGAAACTTAACTCACTCAACCCTAACACCGACTTTATCCGTAGTTTACTCGAGTTACTTTTACCCCATGCCCATTTATTACATTTTTCTGAGACAAATTATAGACTAGTATCAAAGCTGATGTTTTTTTAGTTTTTACATGCTAATGGTAGTTGAATAAAACTATCTATGTACATGCCCATTTTAAATAGATTTTTTCCAATTTTGAAAAGTAGCAAAAATCTCTAGGATTGAGTGAGTTAATATCTCATTTGACACTTTTAGGTTTTTCTTGTTTCTGTCTAATATTTGACAGTGACTTTGGCAAGAAATTAGTCATAGAAATCATAGATACTCCTTAGTGGAAAAATCCAAAAAGACGCATGGTATCATGGTTTAATCGCCACGCCTAGACTTGACATGGGATGCAAAACACTTGGGTTGAGTTCAAGCTTCAAATAATAGTCTTTTTTTACCTATCTTTATAATTTGCAAGTGCGTTGTTGTCTGAAGGTTTTGCAACGAACGCTCGTTTTGTTGTTTTGTTTATTTGTTGTTTTTGTTTGTTTTGTTTATTTGTTTTTGTTTTTGTTGTTTTTTTTTTGGGTTGTTTGTTTGTTTTTTGTTTTGTTTTGTTTTTTAATCCCATTTACCACATTATTCTTGGTTAATAAAAACCAAACGGCGTTTTATTTAAATGAAGCAATAATATTTATCTATTGGGTCTTTTGCACTTCATAACCCCATCTTATATAATAGTATGACTAAGACACTTGTGAGTACCACAGGCAGGAAACCGCAATGAGGTCATCCTGCCTGGCACATCACGATGAATACGTCCATATTGTATTTCTCCAACAAAACGACTTTATTTCATTTTGGCCAATGGTATTGGCTTCACTTCAAATACCCCTGAATCAAGATGGTCCAACATGTCCAAATCCTGAAGACTTAAAGATTAATTCGATTTCAGACTTTTTGACAAGTTGGGAGTCATAGATATAATATATAATATGAGTTAAACATCTTAATTTTAAGACCAAAATAAGGATACGTGTTTTGTGGGTGTACAGCAATAATAACTAAATGATGTAAGAATAACTCACCATCGAACATCTGGGCATATTGTGGAAATCCTGCCGCCCTTAGCCATTTAATTGCCTCCACTGCTTCCAGCTCTGGAA
The DNA here is from genome assembly GCF_034508935.2 of Berghia stephanieae. Lineage (NCBI taxonomy): Eukaryota > Metazoa > Mollusca > Gastropoda > Nudibranchia > Aeolidiidae > Berghia > Berghia stephanieae. The sequence goes on from NC_088363.1 coordinate 85,982,869, forward strand.
ATGATAAACAAGGGGGAACATAATAATAATAATGATAATAATAATAATAATAATAATAATAATAATAATAATGATGATGATGATGATGATGATGATGATGATGATGATGATGATGATGATGATGATGATGATAATGATAATAATAATAATAATATAATAATAATAATAAAAATAATAATAATAATAATAATAATAATAATAATAATAATAATAATAATAATAATAATAATAATAATAATAATAATAATAATAATAATAATAATAATAATAATAATCTCTAAGTCTCAGATTTAAAAAAAAATATAATAGAATTTCATCTTATTTTGTCGAAATTTGAATGAAACATAAAAAAAAAAAAAAGAAAAAAAAAGACCAAAATGAAAAATATGCCTTGTCCGTCCGTGAACATCAATATCAATCATAGAAAACTAGAGCAATGTTATGATCAAATCGATGAAAACGTGACAAGTAGGTATAGCTATAGGTATAAAATATGGGTTGAGATAGCTCGGTACCGCGTATTAAATGTTTCGTGTAATTATCACATAGTGTGAAAGTACACGCAAACACGGAGAGACTCCCGTCCTTAACCCTGTCCAACTATAGGAAAATCGTCACATTCGTTACGATACAGCCAACATTTTTCTTATTTAAATTTCTCTTGTACATCAAACAATTTAAAGAACATGAACAGTGTGTTGTAGAGAATGTTTTGCTAAAGAAATAGTGTACTGCAAGAAATTAACCGCTCTTGTGTTTGCGTGATAAAAAAAAGTATTTTTGTGTTAGTTTGGGTGTTGAGGTTTGGGGAAAATCCTGAAAATAGCTGGTAAGGAGAGAGTTAATTAGATAGGCTAAAAGAGGATGATAATGATCGAAGGGGAAGTAATCGGAGACAACGTCCAATCCTGTAGAGATCTGAAAACTCGACTCACAAAATATATTTAATTTTGGCTTGAAAACTTCATTGATAAATCGATTAAAGCGACCCCTGACCCAAATCAAACCCAAGACTTTTCCTCCTTCAGTTATCCTTATCTCTATTCTATCTCTCCATAGCCCCCCCCCCCTCTCTCTCTCTCTCTCTCTCTCTCTCTCTCTCTCTCTCTCTCTCTCTCTTCCCTCTTGCTCTAACGCTAATTATGTCTATGTACCATGGCTCTCTATCCTATAGAGCCATGCTATATACCCTGCATTCTCAGTCCGAGACAACAACAAAGGAATTCCTTTTCTGTAGTAACAACCAATGCAGGTGAGTGGGCGCTAGCCCCTGAAGGGTCAATGGGAATAGGAGAAGGGCAATGGTAAATAAATCTCGAGGGGCCAGAGAGAACTGGGGAGTTTTCATTAAGGAAACAAAGAAACTAATGCGTGGACACAATGGAACTCGACGCCTGGAAGAATAAAATCCCAAAAGACGAAACACGGTTGTTTCATTTCAGCCACAAACATTTGATCCATAATTTATTAAAAGACTGGAGTTACCAGCAAATCGTAATAAAGTTGCAAACACCGGAGATTTCTAGACTTGTTAGATTTCTTGACAAGTTTGATGTCATCTTGATATATCGAGATATGAACTAAACGTTTAATGG
>NC_088363.1:85989463-86004463 GCF_034508935.2 Berghia stephanieae
AGTCTAAAGTCAATAACAAGGAGTCGTGTGACGTCAACTTCATTCCTTCTAGTTAGTTAATGAATAATAATAATAATAATAATAATAATAATAATAATAATAATAATAATAATAATAATAATAATAATAATAATAATAATAATAATAATAATAATAATAATAATAATAATAAAAATAATAATAATAATTAAAATAATAATAATAACCATCTATGTTTGTCTTACTAGGCTTGAGGGCGTGGCACAAATCCCATGATTTGATTAGAAAAACAAACAACACCTAATGGTTGAATTAAAAGACTGGTGGTGTTATGAAAGAGAGAGAGAGAGAGAGAGAGAGAGAGAGAGAGAGAGAGAGAGAGAGAGAGAGAGAGAGAGAGAGAGAGAGAGAGAGAGAGAGAGAGAGAAAACAAGGTTGTGACAATTTCAAAACAAATTCTGCCATACACTGACAAAACTCCTTTTTCCACTTTGGCCAAAATCGACGACGTGTATTTATTTGCAGGTCTGATAACCCAATTTGTCTAGGTCTCATTGTTGTAATGGGAATATGTGCTCTCAAACCAACGCAAAATGTGACCCTTCGCCTCAAAACGGTATTATGTCGGGTTGGTTAAGATGTTGAAAATTGAATTTATCGCCAGAAGTAACAGACTTGTGTTGAGTTTGTATGTTTTATTGAGGAAAATGGATACCATTTTTTTCGGGTGCTAATGCCAACAATTTATATTTTTGACCAGTTTAACATTTACTTCGGCTTTTAAGCATCTGGTTCGTTCCGACATAATACCGTTTTGAGACGATGGGTCACAAATATGCTCCACTGCGTTCGGTTATCAGACTTGCAAATATATGCACGTTGGTCAGAATATATTACTTCATAAATCGATCGACTGAAATGACCTCCAGCTTGTTATAAAATATAATAGTTAAACTCGAGAGCAGTCTATAAAGTTTCCAGCTTGTTAAAAAAATAATACTTAACTCACTCAACCCTAACACCGTATTTTATCCGGGTTCCTTCTACCCCATGCCTATTTATTAGATATTTTATGAGACAAACTATAGGCGTAGTATCAAAGCTAATGTTTTTAGTTTTTACATATTAATAGTAGTTGAATAAAACTATCTTTCTATGTACATGCTCATTTTAATACATTTTTTTTTCAATTTTGAAAAGTAGCAAAAATCTCTAGGATTGAGTGATGAAAAGTAGCAAAAATCTCTAGGATTGAGTGATGAAAAGTAGCAAAAATCTCTAGGATTGAGTGATGAAAAGTAACAAAAATCTCAACGATTGAGTGATGAAAAGCAGCAAAAATCTCTAGGATTGAGTGATGAAAAGTAGCAAAAATCTCTAGGATTGAGTATTGAAAAGTAGCAAAAATCTCTAGGATTGAGTGATGAAAAGTTGCAAAAATATCTAGGATTGAGTGATGAAAAGTAGCAAAAATCTCTAGGATTGAGTGATGAAAAGTAGCAAAAATCTCTAGGATTGAGTGATGAAAAGTAGCAACAATCTCTAGGATTGAGTGAGTTAAACTCGAGATCAGTCTATAAGGTTTCCTGTCAAAATGTAAAGAGCCGTTTTGTCGCCGCGTTATTGAAATCGCCATGTTTGTAGTCCGTCTCATTAAGATCTAATTGCTATCTTCTCCCCTTCTAGACAAACATCACAGGTATACTCGGACAGCCATGCTCAATTTAACATTTTTCCTTCCTTTGTAGCTTCAACACAACGTTTTTCTGTCAAGCGAATATAGCGACAGACGGGACAATGTCATCTTTATAAAGTCATCTGTTTTCTTTTATGACGAATGCTCGATAAATCTAGCATATTCCCGATTTATTTTTGCCTTCGCAAACAAGTTCATGCGCTTCCCTTCAAAATGAGAGCATTCATTTATATTTTGAACAAGGACAAGTTTTCGTGGAAGATGTCATTGCTAACAGGTGTCTTTCGCATTAATTCCACGCAAGAAAATAAAACGTAGAGAGAGAAGAGTTTGATAAACATGTTACTGCCGTCAAAAGACTTTTTTTCAAAAACAGATTTTAGCCCAGAAAACGTTTAATTTATTTTCATATTTACCGACAGATTCCACCAATTTGTCAATATTATTAAACCTGAGACTTCTATAAAAAAAGAGTTTTCGACAAGTTTGAGTTCATCCTCATTTATTAATATTATAATGATTTGAAACATTGACCAAAACGCGAAAAAATGCGTTTTCTCCGGGTAAGGTGTATTAGAGATAGTATCATTGTTTGCATGAAGGGTGGGTGTATATTTCGTTTTAAAAGAGACGGATGTGTTAAGGGCTATTGTGAAATTCACACTCGAGGAATCTTAATTATTCGGCAATGTCATACATTTTTGTCATACATTTCATTTTCGTTTAGCACAAAACGTACACTCAAAATATCAATCTATCAAGATGACAAAAACTTGTCAAAACCTCTCAAACCCGAGCCTGAAGGGCGTGGGAGTTTTAGGCAAATAAGGGGCCATCGTCACCGATTGATATTTGTTGTGAAAAAAATTGTCATCAGCTTTTTAAAAAGTGTTTTATCAATGCATGGCAGAGTATGTAAGATATATGCCATTCATCTCCCATACAAACTGTTTGTGAAATGCCAACCATATTATGTGGACAATGAATGAGAGCTGTTCTGCATAAGCACATTAAGAAGTTGAGAACAAAAATAAAACAACTTCGAAAAAGAACACTATATAATATCAGACACGGGACGTTTCGGGATCAAAGCCCTTTTTCAGCCAATAACAAAAACAATCAAAAGCATTTATAGATCATTTCACATCCAGACAGATGGCAGAGACATATACATTTAATACGGCATAAAGTGATGAAGTTATCTTTATATTGCTTATGTTGTTGGCTGAAGAAGGGTGTGGGGCCCGAAACGTTCCGTGATAGTTTTTTAAAGGTTTTTTTTTTAATGGTCGTTTGATTTTGTTTTTGAAGTTACTATATTACATTTTGTTTATTACTTTTTGGAATTGAAAAACTTTGTCCAGTACATTATGGCAAACCTAATGGTCTCGCCACAATTTCAAGTCTTCTATAGGTTTTAAATCGTGAACTGTAACCGACCACAAGTGACATACAAACCAACTTACCGAGAACGAAATGTACAACGTTCGATGCCATACTATTATTATCCTGGATGTTTATTCATTCCAATTCCAACATTATAGGTCGAGAAATATGATATGCCTTCACTTATCACTCAACAATCAAGTTGTTGTTCAACTCTCAAGATAAGAACAATAGTCACGACAGAGGCACTCTTCCGTGGCAGAACAAACCAAATGGAATGTTCATTAAAAATGCAAAGATCTTATAATATAGGGGTTGAAAACAAAGCAAAACAAAACAGCGATGAATGTTTTTAGCAGCGATAAGGGTATGTTCAACTCATTTAGCGAATGTTCCAAATCATAACTAATAGCTTATAGCTAAGAGTGTTGAATTTAAAAGTGGCATCGTTTGGTCGTTTTTAGGGCGGAAAAGGATAGAAGTGTGCATGGCGAAACTCTAGAACTCCAACAACTTGCAGTGATTACGATGCTCTGCCTACATATTATATTTTTATTAAAAGACACACAAAAAGTATACGTAAACTAGACTGAATATCCGCTACACTTAATTGAGCACCGAGAACGCAACAACCTTCAACAAATTTAATGGAACAAGGTAACACAATGATGGAAAGAAAAAAGCACGTCATGAGAGAAAACCTAAAATAATAGCGAATCATGATAAGTCCTTATGAGAAAGAGCCTAAAGCCATAACTAACCAAACAAAGTGTGTGCTATTTCATTTTCGAATATTATTACAATGGCTGAAGAAGGTCGAGGTCAAAGCATTCCGTCGACTAAGGTGAAAATAAGAGACATAACTAGAGCTATATAAACCAGAGACGGAAAAGTGATAAACAATGTGAAATAAGACGTTGGTGACTTAAACAAATAGACTAGAGAAGGCTATGGCGTTAGTGTGCAAACGGTAATAAATATGGATGATATATGAATTTGCACTTGGCAAAAATGTGTTAATGATGTACAAGTTATAAGAAAGTTGGTAAAGTAGAATAAAAAACGATAGGTCTGCCTGAAGCCGGTGATCGTAAAATACTAACGAAAGAGTGAAAATTGCCTGAATAGAGTGTGCCTCGCGTACGCCAATTTAACTCTAGAGTCTTTTTTTTTTTTTGGTAGAGTCATTCTCGCGTGGTACACCACTGATCGTAAAATAATAACGTTATTTAGTTCGTTAGTAAAGTAGAATAGTTGGTCAGATGGCAGAACGTATTACAAAACCGTTTCGAAACGATGTCTAAATGGCATTATTATTCCCATTCAAGTCCTGCAGATTGAAGATCCCAGATAATACAAAAACGAGGTCGAGTAGGAATTGTCCAGTGAGATTGTGATACTGTTTGAATTCTCTCCACTAGCCACTATATGAACATCAGAGGTGAGCGTTTTAATACGGTGAACATGTGAACAAGTGATGGTTAGCAAGATACTCAACAACTATAATTTGCATCAACACGGCGTTAAAAATTGAATGGTAATAAATCAACGCAATAGAGATAGATACGTGCGTGCGTAATCTGGTTGAGAAAAAAAAATTCAACCATTTGTGTTTATGAATCAAAGGTAACAAACAATAAATAGAACCATTAAAGACAATGGACGATTTCTGAAGGCAGATCACACGAGCAAAGTTACAAAACACAATTGAGAATGGATCGTTTCAGAAAGACAAACATAACAACGTTGACAAAACTATTAACAAAGGACTAATTCTGAAGAAATTATAAACAATAAAGTCACAAATTCCTCAAGTAGCGAAAAAATATCCAAAAATAGAGTGTTGGAAAACATTGTGATATTGATATAGTAAATTATACAACAGAAATAAATCCAGGCTTTCTGAATACAAAACATCAAAGTGACGACTATCCGCTGGATGGGGGACGGGTAGTTAGAACATGGGTGAGTAACTAGACGACTCACTCACACACAAGGACGCACACGCTTGCCAGCATTCAACAATCATACATCCATACATACATACATAGACCATGAATTAACGATAATAGCAGCAGCAGGCCTGATGGCTGAACCACCAAAATTCTACAAAAATTGCCCATCGCTTATTATGCTCCATACAACAGGCAATCTCTACACCACGATGTATCAAGAGAAATGAATGGTAATAAATTGTGTGGTAATTTCTATGGAATGTTACATACTGTACCATGTGGGGCTGGGGGTGGGTGGGGGGGGGGGGGGTTATAAAAGAGTAAATTACAGTTATATGAATACTAAGGGGGGTTTTGTTTGTTTTGTTGTTTTGTTTTTTTTTTTTTTGTATTTTTTTTTTGTTTTTTTTTTTTGTTTTTTTGGTCATTTGATTTTATTTTTAAAAAAAAATTTTAATTTTTTTTTTGGGTGGGGGGGGGGGGGGGGTTGTTTTTTTTTTTTTTGGTGCTTTCCTTTTGGGGTTTTTTTTAAATTTGATCTAATTTACTTTTATTGTATTCTATTGGGGGGGGGGGGGGGGGAAGCAAAATGATTCCACATTTGGAATTCTAGTACAATATTGATAACCAAATCGGCCATCCAGTCATCATTGACAATGTCAGAAAGTCGATAATGCAGCTGCGGTAACACGGTAGTCATAAAGAGTGCAATAATTATACTTCAAACTGTCGGTGGCTGATATCGATTTCCCCAATCGCACTGTAATCGCATCCTATCGATATAACCAACTAGTCCGTCCTATCGATATAACCAACTAGTCCGTCCTATCGATATAACCAACTAGTCCGTCCTATCGATATAACCAACTGGTCCGTCCTATCGATATAACCAACTAGTCCGTCCTATCGATATAACCAACTAGTCCGTCCTATCGATATAACCAATTAGTACCAGGCTATAATTGGGGCCCTCAAAAGCACAGATAGTAGCGCATGGACTCACGTATGACACACACACACACACACACACACACACACACACACAGACACACACTTATATTTTGTATTATCCTTTTTGGTGTTGTTATGATATGATGATAACATACAGTACTTATAATATTTACAAGTCGCTTGTACTTGTAGACTAGCATGGTGAATCAGTGAGATTTTTAAAATAAACAAACTCAGTGGTATATATTCCCAGAGAAATTGGAGACCGACTACAATGTTACTTTTAACAAATTATATATATTTGTTGTTTTTTTAAAATATCAAACAACAAATGAATGCTCGGGGATATCCCCCTCTCTCTCTCTCTCTCTCTCTCTCTCTCTCTCTCTCTCTCTCTCTCTCTCCTCTACTCTCTCCTCCCTCCTCTCTCTCTCTCTCTCTCTCTCCCCCCCCCCCCCCCCCCCCCCCCCCCCCCCCCTCTCCCCCCCCCCCCCCCCCCCCTCTCTCTCTCTCTCTCTCTCTCTCTCTCTCTCGCTTTCTCTCTTTCCTTATCTCTCTCTCTCTCTATCTATCTCACTCTCTCTCCTTCCCTCCCCCCCTCTCTCTCTCTCTCTCTCTCTCTCTCTCTCTCTCTCTCTCTCTCATAGTTATGACCTTTACTCGTACTTTAACCACGCCTAGTACAGTAGAATTGAATGAGATACAACAGGAGATGCAGTCAGTGCACCTAATTGTCCGAGTCACCAACTGACAACGACTGTTTACATTGAGGCGGCTGGTTTGAGGGGGAAAAGTTCAAAGTCTATATTTAGAGTCAAATTGAATCTTTAACGCTTTTCACTTCAACACAAAAGGGTAATTTCAAAGGCGGTTAAAGAGACCTCCATCGAGTACCACTTGAGACGCTAGAAACCAGTCAAAATGAAAAAAATCTTTTTAGTCTCAATGACTGTTAAGAACCTGGCGGTAAAAATATTCCTTTATAAACATTACATTTTGTTTCATCTATATTTATCTCTGGTTCGTAGGGGGGCGGGGGAGGTTGTTATTGTTATATTTATCTACTTTATTTAATTTGAATTTTGTGGGTGTGTGTGGGGGGGGGGGGGGTATTTTGTTTGTTTATTTGTACTTTGTTAAATTTTGTTTTTCTTTGTTTTATTATTATTATTTTTTTTTTAGTTTTGTTTTTTGGGCGTTTTTTATTTTTGTTTTGATTTTGTTGTTAATGTTTTTGTTGTTTTGTTTTTTTATCCATCTCCCCCGCTCCATTATTTTTACATCTGTAAAATATTGTAATTTCAAATGCCATTATATCCCCTTGTAAGTTTCCTCCTGTCTGCTTCACATCTCTGACTTCTCCAATGAAAACCACTCTGTACATACAGCATGTACGCCAGACTTGTCATAGAGGTAACAACAAACAAACAAACAAAATATATATTCATTACACAATCCGAGAAAAATGATAATCTCTATGTCAAATTCTTTCTATTTTTTAAATGAATGTTTACAAACTGTCACTTTGAATTAGGTCAAATTGTGAGTATACAACGTATTTTATAAATAAATAGAGACGTTTGTGGATGGATTATTATTTATGAAAGAGAAGGATATTTGACCTAATTCAAAGTGACAATTTACAAACATTCATTGACAAAATAGAAGTTTGGATATTCTGTTAGTAATAATAATGTTTGTAAATATCCACGCTTGCCATAAATTATTGGTGTAATATGGAAAAAACCTATTAAAAAATTTGGCCAAAAAACTCCGTTCTTCAAATATCGATTGATTTAAATGACCCTCATCTTGGCAAAAACTCTTAAACCTGGGACCTCGATGAAGGAGGAATTTTATGGCTAATTCTTTTCTTAACTCACTCAATCCTAACACCGACTATATCCGTAGTTTACCCGGGTCACTTTTATCCCATCCCTATTAATTACATTTTTTCTGAGATAAATTATAGGCGTATTATCAAGGTTTATGTTTTTCATTTTTACACGTTAATGGTAGTTGAATAAAACTATCTATGTAGGTACATGCTAATTTCTAATACATTTTTTTTCCAATTTTGAAAAGTACCGAAAAATCTCTAGGATTGAGTGAGTTAATGCGTGTTTTTCCAGAGTACGGCAGTTAACTGGTGAACTCTCTCCTTACCAGCCATTTTTAGAATTTCCCCCGAAAATTCACACCGCCCAACACTAAAATAGACATTTCTTACTAAAACAAAAAAGTATCAAGTGCATTCTATACAGATTGTTGTTCGGCAAAATGATGTCTACAACACAGTGTTTAGTATTTATAGCTGTAATCAAAGCATTTCTTTACATTTTGTGATGTACAAGAGAAATCAGAAGTAGAAAAAATCTGTCGGTTGGATCGTAACGAATGTGACGATTTTCCTATGGGTGGTAAGGAGAGGGTTAAAGGGTTAAGTGAAAATAGCATTAACTGAGATCAACACGGAGCTGACAACAAAAAGCGCAGGCGTATTTAAGGGTTTGGTATGTATGACTGGTGATCCAGAAAAGGGAGATAGAGAGAGAATAAACAATCACGAACGGAAACAAAGGGAAACGGTCGGTGGCCGTTGTCGCTCCTGGAGGAGGATGCACGTGCCCAGCTAGTGGCTGGCGTGGCCAATGATGCTCACTCTCCAGCATTTACTGTTATCGCTAATTCTGATGTGCACGATGCTGTGAGGGTGGGGGAAAGGGGGAGGGGGGTGGGGGTGGAAGTTGAGGAGGTAGTGGTAGTTGGTGATAAAAAAGTTAAGATTAAGTGTAAAGGTGGGGGTCCAGATAGTTGAGTTGATAGAGCACACGCTTCACACACAAAGGGGCCGAGTTCAATCCCGGGTGGGGTCGAGATTTTTCTGACCCTCCATCCTTTGATTGGCTCGCTGGGTCTCTGTTTGATCTAGCGTCTTATCCAAAGGGTAGTAAGCAATAGAAACCGAGATGAACTAATCGCTCTGAAGGAATTAAAGTAACATGTTGTCTATGCCCTGGATGACTCCATATCGATATTTTTTTAAGTACTCAATAATAATAACACGATAAACTAAACTAAAAACATTAACAAAATACTTGTACATATTTACATAGAATCTTTCCAATATTTTGACATGCCCAATGAGCCTCGCGATGCTAAATGTCTTCTCTAACAGTCTATATTATAAGAAATCAATCCCCATCCATTAGGTAAGTCAGAGTCGCATGATTTGGTGAGTTTTTCTATTTATACAATTTCTGTCATACATAGCATTGATAGTGGTATGAAGAAGTTGACAGTCTCTAACCGTAGTCATCGTTATGTTATAGCCTGATACTGAAATCCAAAAGGACTGGCAGTTTGACGTCATTATTTGGGTTTTGCACCGCTTAGTGAGTTGTCGTTAGTAGTGCTCATGGAAACAAGTTATTTCATTGGTTGAACTATTGAATACAACTCACAATTTGTTTTCTGTTGTGGCAAAAGACTGGCATTTTGACGTCATTTTTTGGTCAGTATCAGGCCATAACTTTACGAAGGCCACGCTCTAACCCAGGTGCACAACACCGGCGCCAAAGTTTAGATCGCCATCATCGTCACCAATTCTGTCACTGATTTGGTTCGATCTCGTTTGACTTTGACATTAGACAAGACGAGAAAAACGGTCACGATTTAGTTTGAAGACTCCTTCCGATGTCACGAATAATTAAATAGGTGATGATGAGGAGGAAGTAAGGTTAAAGCACGATCGTTATTTATTCTTTGTGGGGTTTTGTTGTTTTGTTTGTGTCGTTGCTTTTTGCTGTTGTTCTGTTTTGTTATGCTTTGTAGTTGTTATAAGTGGCGGTGCTGTTGTTGTTGTTTTCTTATTCTTCTCCTATGGCAGCAACAGAGGACGGTAACAGTATAAAGAAAGGCAGTGCGTCAGCCAAGCGAAGAAAGACACGGGCACGCACGTGACGAATGAGTCATGGTTGAGTGTTCTCACTGTTATCACACATCAATTTATAAATTTTATGGCTGGGGTCCACAGAGATCACTGAATCACTGACTTTCCCATGGACAAATAGTATGGGAAATGTTCGATGTCGGCCGTGTTAGGTTTTGGTATAATAATGCAGAGTACTAGAATACCTTGCCGTAATCGATTACTATATGGATGATCAAAGTGATTGGACACCCTTAGTAAACGAAACTGTGACGAGATGAAAAATAAATTCAATACGACGTGACTATATATTATATTCGCACATCTGTTGACACATCGACAAGTTACTCTTGCTAATCCTTTGGTTCACAGCCAGCTTTTGGATCATTTTTTTTTTAAATATTCAAATGGTATTACATAAATAACCTTTTTGCCTGAGCCTCACAAGTCTAATGATATCGCAGTATCTTTTACATACACTGTCGTTTTATTAAAGTAAGAACACAGTAAGTGCTATTTGGTTAACATTGCATATAGGCCTACTGTGTTTTTAAAAACAACGGCAGTACAGGTCCAAAGCATCAGATATAATTGCACATAAAAATGAAAGTCCATTCTGTCTGCGAATTTATTTTTTTTTTATCAAATTTGATCCTGAAAAATTGTAAATACAGGATTTGTCGGTTGAGTTGCATGTTTGATGTTGGCAAATTGGAGTGAGTCTGTTCCTAACAAGGAATCCCAATTTAGCTTACGACATGGCAGAAAATACACGGAAAGATGATGGTTGGTACACGTGTGTTAACGTGATCATCTCATTACGGAGATCCCTAGAGCTAAGGGGTGGATGCACTGAGGGGGAGAACTGGAGGGCAAAACTGATCATACATGATAAAATGGGAGGATTTATATGAGGGAAGGAGTAGAAAGGGGTAGCTCAAAGGTAAGGTGCCTAGACAAAAGCGACGAATGTTGAGCGTGGCTAGTGACAGGAAGGGTGACTAAAACTCTGACCACGCGTACTTTACCTTGCTCGATTTTTTTGACACAGTGTCCAACCAGCAATGATCGGATAGCTAGTTCTATCAGATCTGGCTGAGAGTACCAGCGTCCAAACCAAAGGATAACAAGCTATAACTAGTCAAAAACCGGAATATAATAATATGGGTCCATGGGCCACATGGCGATTTGCGGACGATATAATTCTAATCCAGCCGGCGGTGCATCGGGTTGATTGATGGAAGTGTAAGTTAAATAAATGAAATTGAAATAACTGCACGAGGGAGTAGTAAAATATATAGAAAAAAAATCATAAAAACAAATTAGATACGTTTTCCAAGCGGCATTTAACAAACTTCTGAGGTCAACAAGAATCCATATTGTGCAAGTGTTAAAAAAGGGGGGGGGGGGCATATTGGGAGATTTATAATCTTGCAGAGAAAAAAAAGTGCTTGTTGTAGCGCTTGATCCCTAGACCACCTGACCAAAATGAAAGCGTATTCATTCTACTACTACGCCCACCAATAACCATGATGGGAAGAAAAGAGAAACGAAACCCCTCGACCGTTATAAAGTTGTTGATTGAAAATGAAAGCAGGTAACATTTGAAACTTCAAGTTCGATTGTGGCCTCCTGCCTGCCCCATTGTTGTTTCTTTCTCCTTGAAATTAACCAGATACGCGTCGTGCTCATGGAAAACACGTAATTTAAAATTTGGCCAGAAAACTCGACCTTCAAAAATCGATCAATTTAAATGACCCCTCATCTCGGCAAATCTGGGCTCGTCTTGGTAGAACTCTCAAACCTGGTACGTACCTCTTCCTTCAGCGCGATCCCTGGTTTGAGAGTGTTTGCCAAGATGAAGGTCATTTAACTCGGTGGTCGATTTTGGGAGAACGAGTTTTCTGGCCAATTTTTTTTAAATATGTGTCTTTCCAACTATGGCAGATAACGGGTTAAGATTAACGACAATGTTAATTTTTTACAGGGAAGTGGATTTGTATGGAGGGCGATGAAATATGATGAGCTCATAGAAATGATAAAGGACAGATGACGACAAGGGTGAAGTGAGGGGATTTCATATCAGAAAGTATCGGCGAGCATCGGAGGAGGATGAATGAATAAAACAATGGGCCATTGTAACCACCCAGGATAACTTTATTTTATGACAAACTGAATTGGGCGAGAAAGGATGGAGGGGGGGGGGGGGGGGGGGGAGGAGGAGATATTATTTTATCACTTATCGCCACAACAACAGATCGAGAGAGAAGAGGGAAGATTGAGAGAGAGAGAGAGAGAGAGGGGGGGGGGGGTGCGGGGTGGGGAGAGATTAAAGAGTGTTAGAAAGAGAAGGGACAAATACTGCTTCGAGTGGGGGAAATATCTCTTGGAAAATTCATGGTCAGGATCACAAGGTAGGGAAAAGTAGAATTGAAAGAAAATTGATAAAGGGCAGCCGCTTAACTCTCTCTCTCTCTCTCTCTCTCTCTCTCTCTCTCTCTCTCTCTCTCTCTCTCTCTCTCTCTCTCTCTCTCTCTCTCTCTCTCTCGCTCCCCCCCCCTCACCCACTCCCCACTCCCACCCACTCATCCAACATGTTAACATAATCAAATACAGTAATGCCCACAGCATCACGAGATGTATGTTTCAGTTCATTTCCGTGTTTACAGGTTATATTTCATAATATCTATTATATATTTTTAAAAATTAAAAATCATTTTACATTGCTTGCATTGAACAGCGAATATGCGTGTATATATAATATAATATAGTAATTTCCGTCAGTACCAAATCACGTCTGGATGCATAAAGTGGAGAGGAAAAAAGCTCACCCCCAAGTCCAAAAAAAACTTGTAAACCAAGCGCTCTACCAGCTGATCTATCGATCGGGACCACCCTCGCCCATTATCATGTTCCTTATTCCATAATTATTTATCCTCGGCATGAACCCGAGATCACTTCCATCCACCGATTCCGTTCATGTCTTTTTGTTGTCAGTCATTATTGGGGCGGTGAGTTGGAAGGTACGACGGCTAGGGTAGCCTGAGGACGCCAGTCACCTTGGTGACAATCCAGTCAGGTCGATGAGTGTTCTCGCCGGATTTCCAACAGTCATCATACACAGTGTCAGGGGTTCTTTGTCTCCAGGTTTTCCGTCACCACGGGGGATGGAGACAGCGTCATTGATCAATTCCACATGGTAACGATTTTTCGATAAGTGAGAGACAGTACAGTCAGCGAAGCGAGGTGAGCTAAATTATTGCTTCGCATCTGAATCTGTTGTGTGTTTGAGGTGTACGTGTGTGTGTGTGTGTGTGTGTGTGTGTGCGTGTTGGGGGGTGTGTGTTGGTGAAACAGGATTTATATATGAGTGAGCATTATCTGCACGTGCAGCCTCAATAATTAGGTGTGTTCGATTCAATGCCGTGCTGATAGGCTGAAAATCTGCCAGACTCCGTTACAAATCTTAATTCATTAGGGACAAGTATCGTGTAAAAATGTCATAAACTCGAAACTTGCGTGAACGAAGGGTTTCAAATCAAAACAAAGCACAAGAGTCTACGAACATTTCGGGTGCATACCCTTCTTCGGCGACTGAAAAAAAATATGCAATACTTCACAGTTGTTCTATATTGATGAAAGGCACCATTAAATTTTTTTCTTAAATTCAGAGCTTCACAATTCGTAATAATTATATAAGTTTGGACACTTAGGATTAAAACAAGTTTCCAATGGCTTGATTCTACACCAAACATTCGTGAAGATGAAGATAGGTGTAGCCAAGCAGTATATTCTTTGATGCATAAAAAGTCTTGCTGACTCATTGGATCTGGGTTTCTGCAGCGTTAAGCCGTCCATAACATCTTCTTGTTACCTTTTTGATAAGACGCTGGCCTATCGCGAGGTAATTTCCGACAGATCGAACAGACCAAGATACCAATTCACTGTCGGGTGGTAAGAAACATCGATTGATATTGAAACCGGTCACTTTGCTGAGATAAAGCATATTCCATGTCCACAGTCAATTGACGAAGAAATGCATTGACACAAGGATCTGCCCAAAGTGAAGAAGAAAAGGACAAACAAAACTTGAAATTTTTATTACGAGCATCCACAGAATGTTCTCAAAACGCTTTACAGGGAGGCGTCCTACGACAACGCTGTTACAGGAATGATGCCAAAGTGTCAACTGAGAAAGACAGTCAGCGTGAAAACTGCGCTAATATGAAAACAGTAACTAGATTTTGTCGTGTGTGTCCGGGAATAAAAAAAAAGTTAAAAAAAAAAAATAATAAAAAATAAAAAAACCCAATGAAAAGTAAAATATAATAAAGCCTTGAAAACTTAACTGATTTAAGCCTAAAACAAACGAATACTTGACAGCGATGTGCTGTGAAATTCGCATACCTTGAAACACATTCCAAAGGTCAAAGGCTACACCCTTTTGTGTGTGTTTGTCTTCATATTTTCCATTTGTTTAAACAAGTCTTCACTTTTCCTGGAGTTTTGAAAACTATTTGATCAAAGTCGTCTATATCTTCAACCCCAGTCAGACTGAGAAAAACAGAAATTAAACATAATCCTCCATTCAATAATATGGTCTCTCCTTGTCTACCTGTCCTAGGCAAACCAAAACGTGTCTTCAGGCTAAAAAATAAAAGGGAAAAATCTTGTGAAACGGTCTGCGTCGCCGCTTAGGAAGAGCCAGGAATTTCCTTGTGGAAAAGGATTCATCTCGGAGTGTAATAATGTCCTGTCATGAATACTAATTACCTTTTCCCGTTATCTTAAGAGTTTTATTTGAATACTCAAAACTAAGTGGTCAAAAAAGAAAAAAAAATACTACTACTAAATACAAGCTTTTCTCTGTCGTTTTTTTTTTTTTATTTTTTTTTTTTTGGAAGTCTGTGGCATCCTGACGATAGCCCAGACATAATATTATGGGACATTATTCAAACCACAAACGTCCTATTTCATGGTAACCGAGATAACGTCATGATAAGGTGGCCCTTTGAACCAGCACAGTCTTAAGACTTGAAACATGGATGTTTGGATGTGTCAAGTTACAATGGTGTGTTTGTATGTGTGTGTGTATGCGCGCA
>NC_088363.1:86006963-86021963 GCF_034508935.2 Berghia stephanieae
CCACCAGTCTCCAGATGCTTTGTAACCGTTGTAATGACGTATATTGACAAAACACTTTTTTCTTTGTTAATTTTACCCAGAAAACATTCTCTGTGACTCCACCTGATGAGAAGTCTCAATCCTGACTCTTCAGAGATGGCTCGGCTCGGGTTTGAGATTTTTTCACAAGTTAAGGTGACTTTAATCAACTTTGATTTATGATGCAAAAGATTTCTGGCCAGAATTTTAAAATAAGTGTTTGTCAACGTACCAGAGTACCAGCACATGGTCCGTTTTGTGTACCAGAGTACCAGCACATGGTCCGTGTTGGAGGAGGCAGGACGTGTCCCTGCCTGATAATCAGCATTTGCAAGTTGAGTAATTGAAAATAAATAGGTATTGTATAAGCTACAACCTAGCAACGCCCTTAGCCAAACATGGGAAAATAGCTCAAGGGTTCGTGATATTTGGTAACCATCATGATGAATGACCATCATGATAGAAGGCACTTATAGATGGTGTCAGGATTTAAAGACTAATAGAAATTGATGAGATGAGTAGAAAGAAAAAATTAAACAGGAATTGTGAGATTTTAAAGGGATGATTGGAGAGAAAAAAAAGACAAAAATTGTGTGGCAAAAAATAGAACACTTACTGGCTAATGAGTTGGGAGAATGAGGCGCAGGAGACGAGCTCTGTGACGTACATCCTTCTGACAATGACGACGATATATCCACGGTCAATGACGTCATTGGTGTCGTTTTGGAACGAGGGGCATCCGTGGGACTGGGGGAGAACACTGGATATGGGGAGGTAACGGATTGATCAGATTCTGGATCGGGAGAGAATTTTATTTCCGGCGACGATATGAGAGATACTGATGACATTTCAGATGTGGGAGATGTCATGAAAACTCCTGAATCGGGTGCTGAGTTGTTGAGGTGTGTGGATTTTTGGGATGACGAAATTGTTGTTGATATTGAACGAGAGTTCTGGGATGTATGAGATGAAAGTGGCATGCGACTATTATGGGATACCGACATTGTTGATGACGATGCAGAGGAGGAATGAGTTGATGGGACTTTTGACGGATATGGCATGGATGTGGACGTGGGGATGGAATTGCTACTATCTGTAGTGGTCGATTTTATTTGGGACGTTGACTGTGACGGAATGTGAGAAGATGATTGAGGCAACGCCGAGGAGCAGGAGGATTTGGTTTTGAGATCTTGGGAAGATGGTTCAGATTGCACGTTAATCCCACTGACGACCACAGGCTTATCGGTGTTCGGATTTGCTACTTGGGTTGAAACTGAGACCGCTGGAAGTTTTGATGAGCTAAAAGAATTGCCATTAATTAGTGATCGAGATGGCCTCAATTCAACATCTTCTCCATTAACAATATTCATCGTTTGAACAGTATCCGTTGATGAATTAACACTTTCATTGGTTTCAGACAGAGATACATTCAAATTATTAAATCTTTTATCACCAAGATTACCCGCTACTTCCGGTACATCGTTTTCCTTTACCAAAAAGAAAGGCAACTGCCGACTTGAAGTCGATACAGAACTCGCTGACTCAGAGCGGCTTTTAAAACCGGTGCTTTCAGCGTCGAAATTTTCGCAAGATTTCAGAATGTCTTCAACGCTTAAATTATCAGTTGGGGTGACGATACAAGGTTCTCTAAAACTCTGTCCACGCCGCCTGGCCTTGAGCAGTGTGTCCATGCTAACGGCTTTGCCATGCGCGTCTACTAATGTGTGGGATCGTTTTACCTTAGGTCTCCGGCCAAGACTAAAATAATCACGGCTAGAACTTTGAGATCTAGGAAATTTCAGGCTTCCTTTCCATTGTTCAGGCATCATACTATCTATCGTTGAGGATTTCTTCATCTGCGAGCGAGTGTGTGGCTCAATGAAGGCATCGTCATACTCGTCAGTGTCCACATTGGATCTCGTTCCGGGTTTCGTCTTCTCAACGTCCCTCTCAGAACAGGCTAAGGATGATAGGCTAACACAAGCACTAACAGATTCCTTATGCCTTCTAGATGGATTGACGATATGTTGCCGCTGCATATTATGAATAACTGAGTTATACGAGGGAGGTTGAATGCTTTTATTAGATCCCCATAATGGCACTGAGTAATCACCGTCCATTTGATCAATGGTGTCATCATCTACTACAGATTGTCTAACCAAATTGCTTTGATCGTTTTTCTTTTTGTTAACAACTGCGTAAATGGGTTGAGGGTAACTCTCTGCATCATAACAACTGGTCATGTCGCCAATGGAACTGTTTGAAGCCAGGACATTTTCACGGCTGGACATCATCGATGATGGGAGAGGAGATGGCGCTCCATTTTCTTTAACGTCAAAAGAAACATTTAAAGTCGATGCTGACCCTTTACTGGGTTCGTCTGGATATTCGGGAATGGTTTGATAGGAATCCAATGATAAGGACCTCTTTTCATCTTCAATAATTTCTCCATGAATTGGATCCACTGATTGAACTTCCTTGTTATCGGAATACACTGAATGATGTGTGTTTTCATTACTCGGAGTACAATCTCCATTTCTAGGCATTTCTTTCATTTCTATTTTTGACTTAGCGTGGTCGTATGATACGGCATTCGTTTTGTTGCCATTCGGTCTCTTTGACTGTTTGGCACCCATCTTGACGGTTGGTGACGTCACAGAATGATGATTATTATCTTGACGTAATGATTCCCGAGGAGTAGTGCCAGTCTTTGTATCATTTATTGTTATCGATTCGCTCCACTTCAAACCTTTGTCAACGTTTAATGGTCTAATGTCAGGCGTTACAGCTATCACATCACTGTTTAAATTATCACAGTCCTTTGAATGAATACCACAGGCACCATACGACCCTACTACGCCTACAACACCAGCTAACTTGACACTACTGTTATCAATACTATCACAGTCACTGAACCTCTGACCAGTTCCTTCACGGTTCACTGAAATATTTTCCGAATCACTATTATTTATGTTTCGTTTGGAGGTAACCGTTCGACTATCACATAAATAATCGTGTTGCCGTGTTCCTGGTCTATCCACGGTGGAGTAAGTTTTACTACCAATGCCATTGCATTGATTGGAGTCCCTGTTCAATAAGCTCTCATTGTCACTAACCAAACTCGATAATGTGGAACTCAAACCACTTTCATCGAAAGCATCAGGTCCGCCGTGTTTAACAGCTTCGTCATCATCGTCGTCATTGTTGTTGTTATCCAAATCAGAATAAGCCCCGCCTCGACGATGATCAGCGCCAACTTCAGATTTGCGCCAAGCGTCTAGTGCCTTGTTCCCACTAAGCTCTCCTTTAACCCCACTACCATCTGTAGTCGTTGCGGTGCTTTGTTTTTCGCTCACGTTAGTCGCAGCACGAACGTGCGAATCGCACACACCGCCCTCACGCTCAGAGTGAGTGTCGTTGATTTTCAGCGGTTCCGCATCACTAGGGATGGTGGTAGTCGATGTAACGGTACCATTAAATGATGTCGGGGTTGTCGTTAAATCCCCCGAGGAGTTGACAGACATCTGGATGTCGCTTTTATCGCTATCGATATCATGAACATCAATCACCAAGTCACTACTGGTCATCCCCATTTCACTAATGCCATTATCGAGCTCATCTTTTCCTTCATCCTGTTGCACTCGCTGCTCATCCCCTCCTTCCTCTTCTTCTACTTTACTCAATCTAATAGCAGACTCAACGGCGAGAGTAGCAGATGGAATGACGTTATCATAGTCTGACGTCAGATTACCCTGGCTGTTTTTGTTGGTGGAGTAGGTAGCAGTGGATCCTGGGGACTCGGGCCTCCTTCGCCGGGGTCCAACTAGACCACCCTTTCGAGGATTCGATCGTGGTTTAAATCGTTTGTCCTGGTTGTGTGGTGGTTGTCCTGTTTCTTGGTGGTTGTTGGGTTCGTGGTGTTTGTTGTGGTTTCCTAACGTATTGCTGTTATTGTTGTTGATATTGGAGTTTATATCGCCCTGTTGTTTTTTATGATAATGCTGATGATGACCATTAGGGCGATGAGTAACGGGCGAAGGTTTCGATGAATTCAATTGATGATGTTGATTTGTATGTTGATGAAGGCATACCGAGTCGTAATCGCCGTAACACTGCTGCTGTTGCTGTAGATGTTGTTGTTGTTGTAGATGTTGTTTTTGATGGTGGTGAATTTGATGATGTTGGTCATGGGATAAAGCAGGTGGTGTTATATCGCGGACACCACCACCCGCTAGTGTGGTCGTCATGATGACAACAACAAGAATATGTTAAACATTAATTACTTGCTCGCAGTCTCGGCAAACGAAAGAACATTAGCACATCTTGTTCATTGTCTTTAAAATAGTCTCCGTACGTTCGTGTTCATAATTCTAACTAATTCCAACCGCCTTCTGTGAAAATCCATTCTCTTGTGAAAGATACGAAAATCGGGGATTTTGTTCACTGACCGTTCATTTCTAGTTATATTTTCTCCTTCATTCTATCAACGTTTTATAAAAGCCTGGAGAATATCACTGTCGGGTTGAAAAAAAAAGTTTAAAATAAAAACACACACACAATGAAGATGGTATTTTTTTTTCAACCTACAAGAAACTGATCATTAATCTTCCATAGCTAACGCGAAGCACGGTGAGATTATTGATTTTTTGGTAAAGAACTGACTCGTCTATTAGGTCTATGGTGGAACCAGTTAGGCGTGAGCTTTGGATTGGTAACTTGGACAATTCACGTTTTAAAAATGTTTTTTTAAAAAAAAAAGAACATTATACATGTTTTAAATACCTAGCGGACGGAAGGGCGGGGGGCGGGTTGGGGTGGGGGGGGGGGGGGGGGGGAAATTAATTCACTATTAATTTTGTGATGATGATAGTAACTAGTGATGACAGCTGGTATTAGTAGTAGTAGTAGTAGTAGTAGTAGTGCTAGTAGTAGTAGTAGTAGTAGTAGTAGTAGTAGTAGTAGTAGTAGTAGTAGTAGTAGTAGTAGTAGTAGTAGTAGTAGTAGTAGTAGTAGTAGCAGTCTCAGTAGTAGTAGTAGTAGTAGTAGTGGTAGTAGTACTTGTAGTAGTAACAAAACAATAACTATAATAATGAAAAGTAACTCGTGACTCACGATGCAATCGGCCGGCAATAGTAATACACACGCATGCATGCGCACACGCACCACACACACACACACACACACATACACACACACATACACACACACACACACACACACACACAATGTATATTATATTGACGCGCGCAGACAATGAGCTCATTAAGTCCGTTCCAGTTTGATATAAATCCCAAAAGCCTCCCGGCCCCATTCCTCTCATGAGACCATAGTCAGCAGCACAACAGAAATGAGCTCAGCAGACTCTAAATCAAAACCCATTGTTCAAAGTCTGACGACTCGTGCACGAAACACACACAACATATCCGCCACTGTAAAGGTTATCTTATGAAGCCAGCCTTAATTATTCTACGAGACGGAGCTTATAACCCTCTATATAAATACATTAAATGCAGCTAATTGGTTCCCCAGTCTTGTACGTTACCAACCCCGTTTTTTATGTACTTAGAAGAGTTAGTTTAACTGATCTTTGCGCAAATTTAAACAGATAATAGGATTTTATTTCTTGCTCCAAAATTGTACATCACAAACGATATTTACTTCAACGTAAATGCTCAAATACACATAGGCATGCACACACACAAACACACAGAGATAGATAGATAGATAGATAGATAGATAGATAGGAGAGAGAGAGAGAGAGAGAGAGAGAGAGAGAGAGAGAGAGAGAGAGAGAGAGAGAGAGAGAGAGAGAGAGAGACGTGTATAGTAAGGCAAAGATTTTTTTTTTAATTGAGCCAATACTAGATTCAGAAAGGGTTGTGAATATTATAGGTCCTCCGCTAGATTCTTGCCAGACCGCTTCATGTCCACAAACGTATGATACGTTGAAGACTTTTGGCAGTGTGCAATCGTTGAAAAGGGACCGACCATTTATAATTGAAGGAAAGTCGTGTGTTTTGTTCCCAGTCGAAAAAAAATTATCTAGAATTCAATTTTAGCGTTTTTAGCCAGTTAAATGCACTGAAATGACACGTATTTAAAATTTTGGGCAGAAAACTCGTCCTTAAAATATCAATCGATTTAAAGCACCCTCATCTTGGCAAAAACTCTCAAACCTGGAACTTCGCGAGGCTCCAAGTTTGAGAGTTTTTGCCGAGATGAGGATCATTTAAATCGATCGGTATACTCTTTTTTTTGGCCAAATCTTTAAATACGTAGTGTCTTTCCAGAGTTGAGAAAAGTGAGTGAAGCAGGCACTCATGTTGAAAACAACAGGAAATGAAGTGAGTAGGAAAGTGCCAGAAGACAATAGAGGATACAAATTTCACGGCGGTGATGGGGCTCGAACCCGCGACCTTACTGGTATGACAACTTCGCCTGGCGGGGAGATCGTGAATCTACAGTATGAGCTATCCCTCCCCGGTCAGGCGGAGTTGTCGAACCAGTAAGGTCGCGGGTTCGAGCCCCCATCGCCGCCGCGAAATTTTTATTCTCTATTGTCTTCTGGCAGTTTCCTACTCACTTCATTTCTTGTTTTTCTTTCCAGAGAGTTGGGCAAATAACTGGTTAAAATGGCAATGATAAAATCAGTGAAAACTCGGTGAAAAATGAGATCATCATTGATGTAAACATCACGTCCAATTATATAATAATTGCATCATCACGGATGACAAATAACATAAACATGATATCACATTGGGTCATATTACCCTCTCCAACGGCACAATACCATATCAAATTCGTGGGAATTACAACTGAATTTCACTTCACCAAAATAGAAAAAATAGTAACATTATACTAACAACAAAGACGATTGGAATATTGTGTGTAAAACTCTTGCCTTTGGGGCAATAGGTAGGTGATCCGACAGTAAAAAAAAAAAAAAAAAAAAGCAGAAAAGAAAATAGAACACACAAGTGTGAGTGCCTAATTGTGTTCTTATTTATTTAGTTACTGATTAGAATAGGTGAGAGTCCGTTCGTGATAGGCTTTATTTCCGCGCAAATATTGCCAGTTCTCCACTAGTCTAATAAAATATAATATAGCATCCATAAAAAAAGAACAAGAAATCAATCGTCTTCGATCTCCAGCGAGAATCGATAACTCCACGTCGAATTATAGCAGCTTACACAGACACAAACTATTCACACATAATCAGTATCAATCGTTCGCGTTTTTCTTTAATCAGAGAGAGAGAGAGAGAGAGAGAGAGAGAGAGAGAGAGGGGGGGGGAGAGAAAGAGAGAGAGAGAGGGGGGGGGGGGAGAAAAGAGAGAGAGAGAGAGAGAGAGAGAGAGAGAGAGAGAGAGAGAGAGAGAGAGAGAATATTTTTCTAACGTAAAAACAAAAACAAAATCAACCTGAACGAGAAGATTGGCCCCCGTGTGTCACACACAGAACAATGACTGTCATCAACACATCGATATCGTGTTGTAACATTTGGAAACAATTAATCATTAGGTGAATAAGTACCAACCAAAAACCATCTAGGAAATTCTTTATTTTTTTTATTTTTTTGTTTGTTTGTTAGTTTGTTGTAATTTTATGATCATTTTTTTGTTTGGTTTGGTTTTTAGTTGAATATAACCGAAATTGAACCGAATATTGTAATACATTAAACATTCTATCATATTATATTGTATTATATATCATATTATATTTATTTTATTATAACATTTTATGACATTAATTGTTAAAAAGTCCGAGTACAATAAATATAACATATTAGGTCAGTGACCTGGTGGAAATAATAGAACACCAACGCTTGCTCCTTATTTCATCATCTTAAAAAAAACGTCCTGCAAAGCACACTGAGCCCATCCCAGCCACAAATAGGGTCATTAATACATTCTTAGGTTATTGTATGACGACTATTTCTACACATACGTTCTCTCTCATCACTCACGTGCATTGGACTAGTTCGACGTGGTCAATATAGCTAAGCTAAGGTACTCAGCTCCGAGCCATCCGGCCGTATCGATTCAACATCGAGGTATCAACAAGGTCAGGTAGCTATAAACAAAATTATTGTCACTCTGGACGATGTCAACATCAATGTTTCAAAGGCTTAACCGTCAACCCTCTCCTTACCAACTGTATGAAACTGTCACATTCGGTACGATAAAACCAATCATTTTCTTATTAAATTTTCTTTTGAAGATCATAAAATTTAAAGAAAATGAACATTGTGTTGTAGAGCATGTTGTGCTAAAGAAACTATGCATTGCAAAAATTTTACTTCTATTATGTCTGGGTGATAAAAAAAAAATTTTTTTTGTGTTAGTTGGGTTTGAAGTTTTTGGGGAGAATCCTGAAAATGGCTGGTAAGGAGAGAGTTAAACAGCAAGACTGAATCTCTTTAAGATAATAATTTCATCCGTCATTTATATGGATATAATATCGACAGACCTAACCAATTTCACAGAGGGAGCCTGTCATAGCATCGTGCCACAAGGGGTTACTTTGAGGTCATGAGCGCTTCGTTTGTAACTGTCCTCGTGGTTAAAATCGGTAGAGTTTTTAGTACAATTATTGATGCCCGTCTGTAAAGGGTTAAATGGTAAAAATTGTCATGATTGGCCATTCTATCGACTTATTAAGTGCGGACGGTTGTGTGAATTTAGGTCATCAATTAAAAAAAAAAAAAAGAAAGAAAGGAAGACTGTAAAGTTGCTAAAGTGAGGGTTCCTTCCTACAATGACCACAAAACAAGAAGAATGTAAAAATGAAAAATTAAGGAACAAGCCCTGGTTTCAGATGATATAAAGATATGGGGAAAAAATGTGTATGAAACTTTTTTGTCATTGAACTACAGACTGGGTCAAGAATATGAGGGTTGCAGTTCCTGATTATTTTAAAACATAATTTATAGTTTTGAGAGTGAGGTGCGTTCAAAAGTCGTTCCGTGACAAACTCATTGTAATACCGTACACACGTATCCAAGTCCGTGACTATAATATCATAGTCAGTGTGTCATCCTCGGTGTTGATTCACATCGCATTCATATTCCTAAATGATTAGTATCAGGAAATAAAGATTAGATGTATCGGATAGGTAGCATTATTAACTCACTCAACCCTAACACCGACTATATCCGTAGTTTACCCGGGGTTACTTTTACCCCATGCCTATTTATTACATTTTTACGAGACAAATCATAGGCGTAGTATCAAAGCTAATGTTTTTAATTTTTACATGTTAATGGTAAATGAATAAAACAATCTATGTACATGCTCATTTTTAATACATTTTTTTTACAATTTTGAAAAGCAGGAAAAATCTCTAGGGTTGAGTGAGTTAATGTACGAAATAAAACAGAAAAAAAGGGAGAGAGGTGGAAGGGGCGGAGGAAGCGAGAGGGAGAAGAGAGAGAAAGGGGGGGGGGGGAATAAAGAAAAAGGTAGAGGGAAAATGAGAAGGAGAGAATGAGAGAAAGAGAGAGAGATAGAGAGAGAAAGAGAGAGAGATAGAGAGAGAAAGATAGACAGAGAGAGATAGAGATAGAGATAGATAGATAGATAGATAGATAGATAGATAGATAGATAGATAGATAGAAGATAGATAGATAGATAGAGATAGAGAGAGAGAAGAGAGAGAGAGAGAGGGAAAGAGAGAGGAGAGAGAGAGAGAGAGAGAGAGAGAGAGAGAGAGAGAGAGAGAGAGGGGGGGGGGGGGGCGATGTTGTGGAAAAGGACTAGAGCAGAATGAGAAAGGGCGAAGGAAATCATGAACGTCAGTGGACGAAAAATTGAGAAGTTCTTAATTATTTTCAAATCAGTGCACGTGTGTGTTTGTTTGTGTCTATCTGCATGTGTGTGTGTGAGTGTGTGTGTGTGTCTATTTGTGTGTGTGTGTCTGTATATGTTTTTTATTTGCGTTTTGATTCACATTTGGACTATTTCAGCGCCTACAACATAGATGATTTTATATTTGTTAAGCACAAGGTAACTCCACCCCCCCCCCCCCCCCCCCCCCCCCAAAAAAAAAAAAAAACAACAACAACAACAACAACAAAAAACACACACACAAAAAAAAAACAAGAACAACAAAAAAACAAAAACTGAGCTTTTCTATCGCGGGATTAAAAATGTTTAAAGCTTTACTTATGGATCCCAATCCAAAACCAACATTAAACACGCGTAGAACGAGTGATGCAGCATGTAAGGTGATATTGAATCTTTTTTGGACACATACAACTCTGTTACAGGCCTTGTACTCATCTTACACCTGGGTAAGATGAGAGAGGTCTCAAAGGACTCAACTTTGCTCCACCCCACAGCGAGATTCGAACCCTTGACCTAAAGATTGCAAGTCAAGTGTCATCGCATAAGACCACAAAGCCGCACTAAGACCATAATGTATTTGCTGTTGTAACGGTAAGTGTCGTAACCGTAATCGCACCAATAGTATTACAAGCTGCCCAGGTTAAAAGCACTTGTGACAACGGTGAATCAATCATTGGAATCGATTTCATTCCATTCGGCTTCAAATAAAAAAAAAAACAACAAATGCACTGAATACAACGCTCTCGGGGGCAAAGAGAGTGATGCACTAACAAAGCACGAGTAAATAAAAAGGAAAAATGCTAGGGATTAGGGGTAGGAGGAGAGGGGAGATGAATGTTAAGAGGAAAGGGGGTCAAATGAAATTGTTGTATTCAACCAGTTAACTGCCGTACTCTGGAAAGATACGTATTTTAAAATTTGGCCAGAAAACTCTTCCTTCAAATATTTATCGATTTAAATGACTCATGTAAAAAATCAATCGATATTTAAAGGACGAGTTTTCTGGCTAAATTTTAAAATACGTATCTTTCCAGAGAACGGCAGTTAACTGGTTAATATTCATTAATACAGTGACGCTCATGTAATCGATACAACGTTGCCACATTTCGATATGATTACGTGATGTATCGATTTTTCACTAAAAAGACACATTTCCTGAGGTTGATGATTATTGATAGGCAGTGAGTGGAATGACGTAATGCGTACTTTTATATCGAGGTCAATGACAGAGAAATTCTCGGTAAATTACTCATTTTTTGTGACAGTAGACAATTCTATTCTGTCGCCAAAGATTCAAACACATCACTCACTGACTTTACCAACCCCCCCCCCCCCCCCCCCCAAAACAACAAAAAAAAAAAAAAAAAAAAAAAAACCATAAACCTCGAAAGCAAGTAATTCTTTTAATTGAATGTATAAAATTAAATTTAAAAAAAAAATTAAATTGAGCTTTTATATAGAGCAATATCCACTAAATGTGCTCAAAGCGCTTTACAGGTGTAAACAGCAACATTTAACATGTAGGACGGGACATGCTGCCTGTTAGGCGATATTACAATTTTTCGGACTAAGACAACGCTGTTAACGGCCAGGTACTCGTTTTACACCTGAGTACGGTGAGAGAATGTGAGTAAAGAGTCTTTTCCAAGGACTCAACTATGCACCGAGCGAGGCTCGAACCCAGGACCTTCCGATCCGAAAGCGAGTGTCATACCACTAGACCACATAGCCGCACAATTAATAATTACTCTCTACAGTTGGACTGTTTGCATAACTGCTTTACTTGAAGACAGAACCCCCCCCCCCCCCCCCCCCCCCCAAAAAATAATTAACAACAAAACAAAATTGATCGTACTATTAACTGATTAAATTTATATATTGTTAAAAGTTAATTGCGTTTGGCTGCACCATATGTTTGGAGGATGCCGACTTAAAGATAAATCAAAAATTTCAAAATCTATCAAAGAGGCATCAAAAATAATAAACCATCCTCTTGATGGAGTAGAAAGAATTCATGGAAAAGCAATAGAAAGGAAGCATTCTCAATTACCAACAATAAAAAACATATTTTATACCATGAATTTAGTCTTTTACCATCTGGGAGAAGGTTTTGTCAGATTAAATGTAGAACTAACAAGTATAAATCAACGTTCGTTCCATCAGCAATAAACATTTTGAATATTTCATATGGTACAGCAAAACCAAGGATTGATTCGTTGACTGATTAACTGATTACTTTATTTAATGTAAGATTAACTGACCAATTGATAATGATGATAATTTTTGGTGTCGAATTGCCACAATAGTAACAAATTGAAAACGAAATGAATATGTTTATGTTGTGTATATCGCACGTGTGAAAGAAAGTAGAGAGAGAGAGAGAGAGAGAGAGAGAGAGAGAGAGAGAGAAAGAGAGAATGAGAGAGAGAGAAAGAGAGAGAATGAGAGAGAGAGAGAGAGAGAGAGAGAGCATAAGTAGGAGTGAAATATCTGTTCAATGTTACAGTTATCGTTTAACGTTATAACAAGTGTAACAAATTGCCATATTTATGGACATAAAGATCTATTATTATTATTATTATTATTATTATTATTACAACTGCAACATTTTTGCGAGAAACCGTGTCATAAGAATGGAGCACATCTGTGTTGGCGAAGTCAGTCAACTATAACAACAAAGGAAACAAGAAATATTACTCCCTTTACCATCTCTTTGCTGCCTAGATCCCTACCCAATTAATGTAACAGTTACTGCATTAAGTCTCAATTCAATCTCACCTTGACCTTATACTATACGGTGCACGAACTAATTCTATCATGACTTCAAGTGCTGATGATTGGAACAATTTTAAAAAAGAGGAAATATCTTCGAAGCACCGCGATACAGAGAAATAATTAATTATAATAATCTTTTGAGAAAATAAAATACAATTAACAAATATAATCGGGGAGATAAAATTGAAATAAATAAATGACAAAAAATACTAAATTTTCCCCCATGAAATTCTGGAGGGTTGGCACGTCTGATATTCAACAACAGGAAAATAAAAAAGACTCCAACCCAAGGCTGTGTGTGCCAGAGCCCTGCTACAAACCCAATTCAAAAGAAACTACAACTGTTTAGATATTCAAATCAGGCCTAAACTTCAACACGCCAGCAGAACGTTCAAACACATTATCCAGTTCTTTCAACGTCAACATTGACAAAACACTTTGTTTTTTGTTTTTTTTTCTTATAAAGGCCAGAAAACGTTTCATTCATTTCCGATAGATTTGATTAAGCCAATATCTCAAACTTGTCGAATAGAATAATATTAAACCTGAGACTTTAATGAAATGTCTAGTTTGAGAATTTTTGGACAACTCGGGTGTCATCTGAATTGATAATTTTGAAGTTATCAATTCCTGGCCACAATGAAGAAAGAGTTTGTCGTCAACGCCATAATGGTGTCATTTACATCCCCCCCCCCCCCCCCCATCCCTACTCCCAACCCCACGTGTTTAAAAAATTATTCTTTTCCTAAGTGAGGACAAGTTGCTTTATTTTTTTCTTCAAAAATAAAACCATATTATGTAGCGGAACATCTAGTAAATGCTCCTAAATCATTTCACATGTAGTCCCAAGCAAACAGCAACGATTCACACGTAGGACGAGACATGACACCTATAACACTAATACTTCGCACTGGTTTGTTTGTTTGTTTGTTCTGGGCTTGTTTGTTGATTGTTTGGATTTTGTTCGGTTGGGTTTTTGTGTGGGTTTTTTTTTTTTAAGTTTGTTTTGTTGTTGGGCTTCACTTAGTTTTTTTGTTGTAGTGTGTTTTTTGTTGTTGTTTTTTTTTTTTTTTTTTTTTTTTTTTTTTTTTTTTTTTCTTGTTTTGTGTGTATGTGAGTGAGTGCGTGTGTGCGTGTATGTGAGTATGTGTGTAAATGTAAATGTCTTTATAAGGTTATATGGATGTGTGGCTACGTGTGTGTAAGTGTCTGATTGAGTGAGTGAGTGTGTGTGTGTGTGCGTTTGTGTGCAAGCGAGCACCGTGTAATTAAACCATCTGTCACATAAATAAATTATGCGATCCCAATCACAACCTATGTCAATTTTCAAAACAAACTCTTACGTAATACACTGTATCATTACCATCATCGTCGCCATCATTATTATTAACATCATCATAAGAGAATAGGATTCAATAGTCGTAGCGTCACTTCCTTCCTAATGACGCATGGTAACTTAGCAACACTGGCTCTAAACTATCGGAACAATGGCGGACACCCGTATGAAATATTTCTCCGGCGAGCATAAAAGCGTATCCAGAGGGGAAAAAAAAACATAAATTTGATCATGTTTTTACGTTTACACATTCTGATCACAAGACATATGAAAAGTTCTAGCCAGCTTGAAGAATAAAAAGTAATGATTTTCTCTGTTTAGAACCAAGATGGCCGCCGTTGCCGGGCGGTGTGACATCAGACTACTGAATCCAATTATAACTCCAGATTACGTCGCACGTATCACTTGACATATGACCGAAGAATGGTTATAATTTTGGTTTGAACCATACTCTGAACGGCCGTACTCGGCAGTATTTAAACAAAAAAAAAAAAAAAAATTAAAAACGTTTTCAAAATGTAGGCCAGAAAACTCGTCCTTCAAATTTCGATCGATTAAAATGACCTTCACCTTATCAAAAACTCTCAAACCGGAAATTCAAAATCTTCTTTTTTTTTCCAGAGTACGATAGCGAATATAGTTATTTGTTTATATCAAGTAAAGCTTCAATAATTAGCTGCTGTTCATATCATACTTACTTACGTCACTCAAAAAAAAAAAACCCTACTACTACTACTACTACTACTACTACTACTACTACTCCAAAAAAATATTTTTTAACAAAATTAATTGAGCTTTATATAGCGCAATATCCACTAAATGTGCTCAAAGCGCTTTACAAGGGGTCCCTGGCCAACGGCAACATTTAACATGTAGGACGGGACATGACGCCTGTTAGACGATATTACAATTTTTTCGGACAAAGACAACGCTGTTAACGGCCAGGTACTCATTTTACACCTGAGTACGGTGAGAAAATGTGAGTAAAGAGCCTTTTCCAAGCACTCAACTATGCGCCGAGCGCGAG
>NC_088363.1:86026963-86046387 GCF_034508935.2 Berghia stephanieae
ATGGGGCACCAAGCCAATAGCAACAAATGCATGTAAGGCGAAGTTATTGTTTTAGATAAATGTATTTTTATTTAACTTAGACAACGCTGTTAACGGACTTGGTTTACACACGAGTAAAGGGAGAAAATAGGAGTAAAAAAGCATCTTTTCTTTTCTCCAAGAACTTAACATAGCCTGACCCACGGCGAGATTCGAACCCTCATCCTGCAGTTTGCAAGTCAAGCGTGATACAACAAAACCGCGCCAACCACTTAAGGTTTAATCAATTAACTGTCGTACTCCTCGCGAGGTCCCAGGTTTGTGAGTTTTTGCTCAGATGAGGGTCATTTAAACCGATCTACAATATTTGAATGTAAATGTTGCTGCTCGAAGCTTGAAGAAATAAATAACAATGTGAAATTGAATTTAAGCTTCAATTTAATGTACGAATACAGATAAAAATGGACGTGTCGGATTGACCCTTTATCAACAAAACAGGATGAATGAAACACTACAGACGAATTCGTTTCATCCATCCTGTTTTGTTGATAAAGGGTAAACCCGAAACGTCAATTTTATCCGTTTTCGTATATTAAATTGAAGCTTACATTCAATTTCACATTATGTATTACAATATTTGAAGGACAAGTTGACTGGCCAAATCTTGTAATACGCGTCTTTCTGAAGAACGGCAGAACTGGTGAAAAGAGAGACAGTCACTTTGTTATAGATAGTATGCGCTTGGCTAAAAAGCTCATAACATTGCCATCCGGAAGTATAACGGACCAACACACAAAATTGTGTGTATCCCATGAACGTTTAGTCAGGTTAATACAGTTCAGTGAACATTACTCATAAACGCGGATGGCAAAAAACAATAACAAAGACCTAAGTGACGTCATCTCGAACCATCTATAATATCAATAATAACACTATAAGCACATGCCACATGTCATTAAAAAAAAAGCAAACCAACTCTCCACTTTGAACTAACCGAAAAGCAAAATCATCCACATGAAAACAGTTCCTTGTCCCCACACGAAAAGAAATTATACGAAAACTGTTTTAGAAAATGAAATCTAGTTCCTTCTATCTCCAAGTTTGCTTTCCTCCTCGTTTTAACGTCATGTCATCATCATCGTCGTCGTCGTTATCTTCGTATATATCCTGCTATCGAAATGAAGAAGTAAGTCCTAACGAGGCCGTTTGCATGTGTGATCCTTCAGGCCAAGGTAACACGACGGAGGAATAAAATACCTCATAGATACCTTGAAGCCCGCCTTTCGTATGCTATGACTCCGTTCTCTACACCCAAAACTCACCCTACACTGACAAAACGCTTTTTTTTCTTCTTCTTAATCAGTATTTTTTTTAAACCCTTAAAAATTGATAAACAAAGATGACTTCCAACTCGTCAAAAATTCTTTAACCTGATACATCGCTACAACTTAAATCACCATATAAATTTCTTTGACGTAAATATAAAACATTTTTGTTTTAAAAGAATATAAAAAAGGGTCGTTTTGACAACACCAGGCAGCTTACAAGTCGTTGGTAAATTATGCGAAAACGACAGAGAACGAGGAGGCCCCTATCACAATCCGAAGTGTAAGCCGTTACGCAATGCTATTCAAAACCGGTAACCCGAGACGAGAGAGAGACACTGAATAGATAGATACACATAAAAACAAATCTTTTTTATTCACATTTCTATTATTGTGCACCAATAGAGATAATTAGAATGATATAGCGATAGCGGTGGATATTATAATAATAATTATTATTGCAACACAAAATAACAACCGCAACTAAACCACAACAATAACAATTATCATCACAATCATCATCAATATTATCATTCTCTTCATCGTCGCAATAATAATAATAAATAATAATAATAATAATAATAATAATAATAATAATAATAATAATAATAATAATAATAATAATAATAATAATAAAAATAATAATAAGAAAAGAAGAAGAAGAAGAAGAAGAAGAAGAAATAAAATAAAATAATAATAATAATAATAATAATAATAATAATAATAATAATAATAATAATAATAATAATAATAATAATAATAATAATAATAATAATAATAATAATAATAATAATATTGGGTTTATGAATTTTTGACATCAAAATATAGATGGAGCATAATGTTCTGGCCAAAAAGTAAACAAAGGTGTTTCATCAGTTTTTCGTCAAAATGATCCCATCAATATACCGACATATCAATACAACTGATTTTGGGTCGATACAATTCATACACAGGTTTTTTTTACTTCATGCTTGTCTTTTTTATTTTCCTGATTAAAAAAAAATAGTTTTAAAATCTTCCCTCCTTCCTTCTCCTGACAATGACAAAGTTGAAAACGGTAGGGGCTGCCTGAAGCCTGTGATCGTGAAAATACTAACGAAAGAGTAAAAATGGAGAGGCTTCGTATGGGAACAATACAGACAATGGACGTTTCAGGTACAAACCCTTCGTCAGCACAACAATACACAAATTAAAGTGGAAAACATAAAATGAAATAAAATGCAAAATAACTTGTATCATCTGTACTCAATAGTGGTTGCAGTATGAAATCTGTTTTGACTATTTAGAAGACTAAATTAAAAAAAAAACTGCACATGTGTGGATAAACCTCAAGAAAAAGAAAGAGAAAAAAAAAAGAAAAAACCGCGCATGTTTGACCGTCAGGGTTGACCTAGAATCTGATATGATAAGCAAACATACCTATCTATCACGTACGCTTAAAACTGCGCAAGTAAATGGCAGCTAAATATTATAGGTAGCCGATCTACCTCAATAATATTATGAATACTTATTAATCCCTTGATTCCCGACCTTTTCACCTTCTTTCATTGTCTTGTCTTGTCTTGTGGCTGACATTCATTTTTCTTTTATTTTCCTTCCCTTAACTCACTCAACCCTAACACCGACTATATCCGTAGTTTACCCGGGTTACTTTTTCCCCATGCCTATTTATTACATTTTTCTGAGACAAACTATAGGCGTAGTATCAAAGTTATTGTTTTTAGTTTTTTTTGGTAGATGAATAAATCTATCTATGTACATGCTAATTTCTAATACATTTTTCCAATTTTGAAAAGCAGCAAAAATCTCTAGGATTGAGTGAGTTAACGTCGTATAATTCATCAATCCTGCCAGTCAGTGTAGTTAGTTGCTTGGTGTTGGTTGACGTGATAAAACGCGTGTTATGGTTCTCAGTTCTCTCCCATCTTAACCTGGCCGTGTCGTTGATAGTGTGTCGTTTTGCACATTCCAAGCTGTCATTGACGGTTGGGGCCGTGTTGGTTGGCACACCGTTCGTTAACACCTGTCACAGCTAATACTTCTTAAAGACACAATCTTACAGTATGTTCTATCAAATTGATCCAGAACAACCTCCTTCCATTCAAGTTTAAAATGGGTAAAAAAATAAACTTTTATTTAAACTCTTGAGACGGTCAGAATGGGAGCGATCTGTATTCATGTTTTCGTCCAACCAGGTCATCAATCACATGATTTGTTGCTGTCCAACGATTGGATATTTCTAAACAAATGTAAACACGCTGCTTTGTTTACAAATGTTATAAACATACCCGTGTGTCAAGCTGAATAAAATGACCAATCGTGGTGTTAGCTATTTACAAAGTTGTGAACACTTTTCACTAAGTGGGTCACTTTGAGCACACTTTGCAATGTGACCAATGGAAAGTTAATATAGATCATGCCCATAAGGGAGATGTGAGAGAGAGAGAGAGAGAGAGAGAGAGAGAGAGAGTGTGTGTGTGTGAGAGAGAGTGTGTGTGTGTGTGTGAGAGAGAGAGAAAGAAAGAGAGAGAGAGATAGAGAGAGAGAGAGAGAAAATCACCTCGCCATTTTACTTTAAAATTACATAAAAGTTTACTCCCCCCCCCCCCATGCCATTTTTTTCTATTGATGTTGAAGGAGTGTCTTTCAATGAAAAATAACATCATTTCCATATCGTTTTTAAATGGTTACAGTTGTCATCTCAATACTTAAGGACAGAGCTGCCAACTTCTACACAAGAAAAAAAAAAGTAAAATAGCATTTAACAACACTACCACATTATCTCATTTGTCTGTAGTGTTTCATGTTTCATTCATCCTGTTTTGTTGATAAAAGGGAAAACCCGAAACGTCCATTTTATCCGTTTTCGTGTATTAAATCGAAGCTTCCATTCAATTTCACATTGTTATTTATTTCTTCGGGCTTCAAGCAGCAAAATTTACATTATAACAAAGAGAAAGATTTGACGAAAAGGTGTACAATAATTTTACACTGTAACCCTTCAGTCACTTCACTACCCACCGGGAATACCTTCTGAAATCAACTATTTTTAATAATAAATTTGAGAGGGTGAATATATTTCACCAGATTAAGAAAGGGAAAGTTGAAAATAAAATAAATAAACAAACAAAAACAACTTATAGTGTGATCGATAGTAAAATGGCAATGAGGACGAGAAAAGGTCGGCTCGCCATTTGACCGCCATTTGACCAAGTCAGAAGCATTTGACCAATTGTCAATTTTCGCACTAAAATGCAGTATAAGCTTTACATACTGAACGCATCTGAACACGTCACAGGTTGTTTTTTTTTTTTTTGTTTATTTTTTTTTTTTTTTTTTTTTTTTTTTTTTGTTTTTTTTTTTTTTTGGGGGGGGGGGGGGGGGGGGTTCAAGTCAAAATGCAAAAACTTGTCCTAAACATATAAGCTTCGCTCAATTCTTCTTTTTTTTAAAAAAATCGTCTCTCAGAGATTGAACAGCCAAGGACCGGTTCAATAATTTGTCACCAACGAAATGGGTCGCATATAATATAAGGGAAGGTTGTCATGTATTCTGCCAAAACGCCTCTTTCATTTTGGCACAAAATACTTTTAATAAAAATATCAATAAATACCGAGCCTTAACTTTAAGCAAATCCCCCTTAAAGCAGCAGGAGCACTTTTTTAAAAATCCAGGTTTAGATATACGTGTTTTAGACGAATCGAATCGAGCATCGTCTAAATCCATCGAAATTTGAAGGCAGAGAGAGAGAGAGAGAGAGAGAGAGAGAGAGAGAGAGAGAGAGAATTTGAAGGCAGAGAGAGAGAGAGAGAGAGAGAGAGAGAGAGAGAGAGAGAGAGAGAGAGAGAGGGAGAGGGAGAAATTGGCAGGGGAAAAAAAGCGATTGGTCATACCATGAACATGGCAGTGTCATAGTACTGGAAATACGTCCAGGATAAGTCTAATGATAACAGCGCAGCCCAGCCTATCACTAAGCCTACAATCTCTGTATTCAGCACATATCATCCTACATATCCCCCTAAATTTCCCCCCTGATTCACAAATGACTGAATCACTTCCCACCCATTTCATTCTATTTTCTGATTCGTAAATTCCTCCTTTGTCATACGATAAATGGCCGGATTTGAGGACAGGTGAGTAATATTAGCCAATTTCAGATATATCCCGTAGCTGTCGCAAAACAAAAATATAATAATAGTGCAGACGTTTACTGTTCCAAACAGGCCTGCCAGATGGCCGCATGCGTGGCCAAAACTCACGTTTCTATTACTATATATATATATATATATATATTATTTTTTAAATTAATTATATTTTTTTTTTTTTTTTTTTAAGTTTTTTTTCCCTAGTTTTGTGGAATTTTAAAAATAAGAACCGATGAGTTTTTCAAGGGGGTCAGAGTGTTACTATTGTTTGAGGTTTTATTTAGCCATCTTTGAAGTTGAAATTGACGATGAGGAACTCTGGCCATCTGGCAACCCTGGCTTTGAAGACCCGTAACTGGCAACAAATATTAAACCTGTTGAGTTTTACTGGGGTTTTTTAATCTGAATTTCGAGGGGGAAACGTCTGTTATCAACCAAAAATACACCATTCATAATTTCCAATAATTGCGATTTGAATTGGTCTAGACTTTATTTATTTATAGAAGGGACAAGGATGTTTATCAAGTTTTGATGTAGAATTTTGGTTTAACATCTGAATGTGGAGGACAAAAAAATTCAAAAATTTGGTCAGTGGTGTGAGCTCATAAATAATTAGACATTATAGTTGAAAACACGTAACTGTCAGATACGTGTATAAGGAAAAATGAATATGGTATGAGTCATTTGCAAGGGCGCTTGTCAGCGACTTGTATTGTAGCAAATGGAAGACGTGCCATATGGTCACCAGAGAGAATAAATTCAAAAAATGTTAAAGGCATTGAGCACGATGAATCCGAGGAAATGCTCAAAATAAATATTTATATTTTACTTCAAGTGTGAAAGGAAGAAGAAAATAATTCTTCGCGAAAATGCTTGGGTTGATAGCGGCAAAATAACATGGACCTGAACGTACAAATAGCAACCTAAACTTTAAGCAAAGGTGAAATAAAATATAAGAAATCAGAATAGAGAACTAATCTTCAAAACTGACACATTCTCTAATCCTGTCACATAGAACTCATAAACGCGTTGTAAAGAGAAAAGAAAACAAAATCCAACGGGTTTGGTACTTGGTTATGGTACTCTCTCGTTACAAGTGGACGCCGAACAATTGCTATAACGGTCGACAAGACCGAAAACATTGTTATTTAACACGAATTGTGTTATTTCGTTCATCAGAAAAATATCGTGGACGGTTACTTAAGACTATTAATAAGCGTTTCATTTACCTTAGGCGTCCATTTTGGGAAAATTCAACAAATCCAGCCATGATCATTTCTACCTACCGTTCGCTAAACAAACACATTTTTTTTTCTTTCATTTTGTACATGAAAAATTTAACTTCAAGTGTTTTGATCGGTTAAGATGACTTTCAAGCTGTTTTAAACTTGACACTGTAAAGAAGGTTCTAAGGTTTTAGAAAACTCGTGTGCTATCTTTATCGATCAACCCTGGCCAACATTTGAAGAGAGAGAGAGAGAGAGAGAGAGAGAGAGAGAGAGAGAGAGAGAGAGAGAGAGAGAGAGAGAGAGGTGCAGTTTTACCTGTATGCGGCAGATTTTTTTTCACAGTGACCAATGGTCAAAATGAACCCCCTTCAAACCGACAGCCATGGCTGGCAGATACAGATCACAATGACCCTCATTTTAACAAAGTCTTTTATCCTTGGGAGATAACCCTAATATTGAACAAGGTATTAAATCGTAATTATCGTTCGTGACACGCTCAAGTGCCTACGAGATTCCCCGAGATTTGAAGGCCCTCACAGGATATCCAGTTCCTTACAAGGTGAAAGGATAAACCTATGGGCCACAAAGGTTCCTACCTTAGACAAATAATGAGAAGAGAAGTGGGCGATTGTGGATAAATAATATGGGGATTTCCTTAACGTCGTTTATTTTTCGGAAACTTGATAAGTCCGTAAAATATAACAATATACATATTGTATCCTATAAAACCAGCATGACATACGAAAATGCCATTACACGAGTCCACTTAAAATACGATGTGGAGCCACCAAGATACGAAATATTGTTTTTAAAAAGGCATACTCCTGTTGTTAAAATACAATGGATACTTGGATCCACATCAGGTCTTTTTTTTCTTTTTAAAATTTTGAATGGGATGAACGGAATGCTTGATATTTCCAGAATGGTTGAGGAAATCCTTTTTTTTTTTTAATGACCCCCCCCCCCCCCCCCCCCTCCAGATATCTCGAATTCCAAAATCGAGCGTACCTTGGCGAGGCGACGTCAACGCTATCTCCAGTTGGCGCATTGATTACACCCTTCAACGCGATTTGATTGTAACAGGACAGGATGAAGGTCGATTGCTGCCGTGATCTCAGTCCCCGACAACGGACAGAATAATTTTAAATGTGGGCAAAACACACTTTCGTTATATTGTCCAGCAAACTTTTATTTTATCTCAAAAATCGATCGATATTTAACCCCAACACGTCAAACAGTTTTCAAACCTTAGACTTTAATGTAGTGT
Organism: Berghia stephanieae; assembly: GCF_034508935.2. Lineage (NCBI taxonomy): Eukaryota > Metazoa > Mollusca > Gastropoda > Nudibranchia > Aeolidiidae > Berghia > Berghia stephanieae. Next base: position 86,034,909 of record NC_088363.1, read on the forward strand.
CAAGTTTGAGACGTTCGACATCTCAATATACGATGTTCAATAGGCTATTATTATTATTATTATTATTATTATTATTATTATTATTATTATTATTATTATTATTATTATTATTATTACTATTATTATTATTATTATTACTATTATTATTATTATTATTATTATTATTATTATTATTATTATTATTATTATTATTATTATTATTATTATTATTATTATTACTATTATTATTATTATTATTATTATTATTATTATTATTATTATTATTATTATTATTATTATTATTATTATATTATTATTATTATTATTATTATTATTATTATTATTATTATTATTATTACTATTATTATTATTATTATTATTATTATTATTATTATTATTATTATTATTATTATTATTATTATTATTATTATTATGCCTTTTTCGCCATATCATAATATATCGTCGCCTAGGCATTCCACCAAGGAATATAGATAACTCATCAAACAAGTGTCTGATGTCAACAGGAATCACCCATCATGTTGTCCAAGTGAGCACATTGGGGTTAATAATCTTGCTCAAGGAAAAAACAAACACAAAGTGCCTGAAGCGGGCTCGAACCCGGGTCCTTCCGGGTCACAGTGCAATGCCTTAACCACTTGGCCACTCCCCCCCCCCCCCCCCCCCCCCCACAAAAGGCTAATATAGGAAGTAAACGTTTGCTGATCAAAGGGGGAAGGGGGGGGGGTGTTCTGTCAGAGTCGATGAGAATGGTCCAACTCGTACAAAGGTCCCTTACCATCAAACTTGACACAGTTTGCTAACAGTCCCTAATGTATCCCCCACCCCCGTGTGAAATAATAATATCCGTGTATGGCACAGTTTGTAATCTGTGTAACCATTAACCAGTTACCTACCGTATTCTGGAAAAACTTGTGTTTAAAGATTTGGCCAGAAAACTCGTCCTCCAAATAATATCGATCGATTTAGATGACCCTCATTTCGGCAAAAACTCTCAAACTTGGGACTTGATAAAACACTTCGCGATGTCCCAGGTTTGAGAGTTTTTACCAAGATGAGGGCCATTTAAATCGATCGATATGTGAAGGACGACCAAATTATTAAATACCAGTTTTTCCAGAGTTCCGCAGATAACTAACTGGTTAATTCATATTAGGTATTCAGAGAGCCCTGCCTTCACATCTAACGTAACAGCGCGTTTGTGACAGCGAAGAGAAACAACCGAGGAAATTAATTCCTTTCCATTTACAAACAGCCGGTGACGTCATCTTGCGCCATATCTTTGGAGAGAACAGGTTGAATGGTCGTGTCAAGACAAGACAACTGCACAAGACAACGATGTGAGATCGTTTGTTTGTTTTTTTGTTTTTAAGGGTTTTACGGCGCTTGCAACACATTTAGGTTATATCAGCGCCAGTAAAAAGGAAGAAAATGGGATAGTAAAAAGTTCTAGAATTACAATTAAAACACCCAAGAGAGAGTAAGACAAAGGGGAATTGGGAACAAATAGGGATCAGATGTAGATTCCAAGAGCATACCATCAATGTACTTAGCTTGAGATCACCTATAAGTCTCATCCGGACACAAGCACAAAATCCAACAAGGAGGAACACACTCAAATGCTTACATCATACATTAAATATAAATATAATAATACATAACAGAGAGAGATATTACAAGGAAAAAAATATCATCTCTCAAAACAATAACTATGCATTTGACTGTTTCCCTCCCAGCCAGGACTCGGGCCAGGGCCAGGACAAAACCAAGTAATCTCATTCCAAGACAAAGACAGAAAGCATGTTGGAAAACAGATATAAGGGGATAGAAGCACAATATGTACCCCCCTGCCCGCTATGGGAGGTCAGGATCCCCACCCAGGATGTGAGATCCCGTGGCCTTTTAGTTGTATGCGTGGAAAGCACTGCAAACGACAGGAAACAGAACAATAATATTACACGTCACAACAATTTGTGTGCATTCGGCAAATAAACAATCTGGCATATATGACGCACGTCCTATGAGGCGGTCCAGCGGAATTCGAAACCACCTTATTTGCAAATATCAAGCTTACATACACAATATACATAAACAGAAACAAAATCTCCGCAATCCCCCACTCCCACAATTTCTGTCTGTAAATCTAAAATGCTGAAATTGCCATAAATTTATTGTGACAAAAAATACGCCTTTTTATATAGATAAGTACTTAACGGTTTTATCATGCATAGAGCTCTTCTTGGTGCTGCATAATTTATAACCTCCACATTATAAAATACGGCTTAATTTCATAAAGTACAGGGCTCACAACAACTCCATCTTCTTGTTTTGGTAGAGTAAAGCACATGAGTACATACACTATAATGCAAGGACCAGTGTTTAGCATTCACTGTCGTACCCCGACACATATATACATCGTCCAACCATTAACCATCTTAATATTATACCTTTGACTTACTTTGACTTATGCCCCTTGGTAACTGGCGAAGCATAATATGGCCTCAACTGCTCTATTCCATCTTCGTCTGTCCTTGGCACAGACCTTTGCCTCCAGATAATACAGCTTTACTTTGATACAATAAATCATAAATCGCTCACCCGTTGAAAAATAATAGGAAAAACGACATCGCAACTATCTTTTAATTATTACTATTCAAATAAAAAGATCAATTTGACGAAACCATATGAACACGTGTTATTTGATTTTGGCTCTAGGGATAATACATTTACATAGCATAATCTAGGGATAATACATTTACATAGCATAATGTAATATATTATCGATAAACGACCGTATCAAAATAAACCGAGTACCAACATCATCACAATCACCGCAATCATCGCCGCTATCCAGATAACAACAAAGATCTATAAATATACAATTGACAAATCAGCTTATCCCATTACACCACATATGATCCATTATAGCCCCGGTCCATAAATGAAGACAACTGTCCATTTACCCCGAGTCAGAAAATAGCCCAGATAGATCCGACGCAGCGACATCTATAGAGTATATGAAGTCCTAGATCCGACGATAAAGATAACGAGGCACAACCGGCCGGCTCGCCATCCAGCCAGCCCTACTAATAAATCAGTGGTCAATCGGATCAGAAAATCAATTTGGGCCGATCCTACTTGACCTCCCACTTGTCGGGGCTACCTTCAAAGGGGGGATAATAGAGTCTTGGCCATGGAACGGGAATACACAACCACCGAAATACGGGCCTACGCACGCCAATCAAAATCATGGACTAGTCAGTTGCCCATCATACTTTTCTTGGTCTTAAAAATTCCCGGAAATTCCATGTCGTTATGCCCACGGACAATGATGATGATTTAGAGGACCAAGACCTAGCCTTTATGACAAGGGTCAATAGGTATGCGCTATATAAATGTGACTTATTATTATTTATCATTACGCGGTCGAACACAAAGTAGCCTTTTTTTTTTAAATTGTGGGTAGACGTTTTTAAACAAATTCAAACTTCGATAAATTAAGATGGCCCACGCTTGAGATGCGTAGAAATGAACAAAAATGATTCAAATTGAGGCAATCATGTGTCAAGCATGACAGCAATCCGGTATAAATAGAGTAGAGTGGAAAAATTTAACAACAGAAATAAACTTTAATCCTTAAGAATTCCATCCCCCCAGATGTAGAACCCCAATTGGCATTTTTAAAAAAATCAGATTCGCCATTAAAAAAAAAAAAAAATAATGCTTAGCTTTTTTTTTTTACAATCTAATATAAATATCTAAATATTTTGTATTTACTTGAAAAAGGCCAAAGGCCAAAACGTCGTTTATTTTGTGTTGTTCCCTTATTCATGAGTAAGATTTACTCCCTTTATCTTTATCTCCAGTTTATTGACTCATTTAGGGACCTCTAGTTATTGGTTATCACAATAACGTTGTAAATCAATATCCTCCCCCCCCCCCCAAATATAATTCAATCACTCCTTCACATTATCATTATGTGCTCTGGTTTCTCATCTCTATTTTAACAAGCTTTTATTTTATTCAATTCATGAGGCAGGTGTAGGCACAGACTACTCACCAAACTGTGGGTGAAGTATACACGCGATGCAACCAATTTTTTTCCTAGTTCTGTAGCATGCCGGTCTCATCAAATAAAGCTACATTCCCATAGCTTTCATAAGCCTCTTTAATTTCAAAACCTTATCGGACCAAGACATAAAACGATTTGTCACTGTGGAGAAGTCTTTGAAACATTGACCACGACCATCCCAGACTCCACCGTGCCTTGAAATCCACATTGCCGATAAGTCAAACCGTTGAATAAACATGGAACCAAAATATACACAAGACCACTCCTTACGCATTGTACAGCAATATTCTTCAATGCTACGATAATGTCATTGTCATAATCTGAATAGAGATTTAATGTGGACAGTAGAGTAATACAGACAAGCTGGGAAGTTTTGAAGTAAAAATGGACAAGGCAATAAATTATCACCAATCCCATGGGACTGAATAGATCGCATTGTCGACGGAACAGACTTGTCCACGTGACTAGGAAGTCTAACTTCAAATGAGTCAAAGAATACGAAGTAGAAGTACATAGTATGATCCCACTGGATCCCTTATACCCTCTGTCATTGACAACCGGCAATGAGTGGAAAAGAGAGGGAAATACCTACGCATTATTATAATATGGGACACTTCCACGACTAACATGATCACTATACACTCAAGCAGGTAATATAGGGGAGAGTGAGGGGTGGCGCGGGGGGGGGGGGGGGAATTTTCAAAACTCGTTTTTGGGCTCTTTCAAAAATTCATCATAAAATTCTCGTTTTGTAAGATATACAAGTCAAACTTCAAGAATCTAAAAAGAAAACAATTGGACATGTCAATGAAATGAGCCATCGATGGTGATGCCCACGTCAAGACATTTCTTTGCAGAACTTACATAGATCTATCAAATGTTGCTTTCTAAGAGCAGCCCTTTGAAACCGGTTCATCCAGAAGATCAGATTAATAGAATATTTCTTCATGGTGTGTATTTACTAAGGTGCCATTGTTTTACTCCTGACTTTGTGACATGTTAACATTGTTTCAAAATGGTGTTTAAAACTGACATCCAACTACTAGAGTCGCGATTTCGCGAGAGACCGCAGGTACCGAATTTCGGATTGAATATTATAGCAAGTAGCCGGCAAATACTCGGTACAACCAAATAAAAAAGAAAATGATTGCAAAAAATCTAAAAACTAAATTTTCCTCTGATTTTTTTTGTTCGGAGCAAGTATTTTGAAAAATTGGGCTAATAAAAAATGATATTTTAAAACTACTTTTAACTAATTACATACTTAGATTAAATAACGAATTGGACTGTTTTTATTACTAGATATCGGTCCAGGAAACACACCTCTCTCTCTCTCTCTCTCTCTCTCTCTCTATCTCTCTCTCTCTCTCTCTCTATCTATCTATCTATCTATCTACCTCCCTCTTGATCATTAAATGATAAATGTATGACAATAATAAAGCCGACAAGAATACTGCAGTCCTGTATGAAATGACCACCTGGCTCACCATACCACTCCTTTTTTTTTTTTACAACCTCGATCGTCAAATCCCCAAAAGGTATGAATAATAGCACAAAGCAGCACGATACTACTACATTATCTCGGCGATTTTCAGGGTAAAAATGTATCCAAACCAACTTATCAGAGCGTATGTAACGCTTTGAAGTATGCGACAGACCTAATCACCCTGGTAGATGAAAGACTAAATCAATAGCCTAGTACAAATCGAAATGAGTTGAAAGAAATAGGCTTGAAAGGGCTGTAGCAAAATTAACCCCAGTTCGCTGTCGTACCCTGGAAAAAAAACCCGTATATAAATACATGTAGCCAGAAAACTCATCCTGCAAATATCGATCGAATTAATTTACCCTCATCTTGGCCAAAATTCTCAAACCTGGTACTTCGAGAGGAGTGGGGTTTTTGGGGTTTTTTTTTTCTTTCCAAGATGAGCGTCATCTAAATCGATCGATAATTTGAAGGACGGGTTTTCTGGCAAAACTTTTAAATACGTGTTTTTCCAGAGTACGGCAGTTAACGAGTTAACAGTAATCGTTTGGTTCAAAGCGATAGACTTTATTATAGTCAGATTTTTAATAAGTGATGCGTGTTTTTTCTCCTTTTTCTCGGCTGTCCCTCAATGCACAACTGCAACAATGTGCATGAACTTCTGAATCAATGTGTCTTAATTAAGAAGAATTTCTTCATGAATTTTAAAACAATAGAAAAGGATTTCGCTTATTACAGCTAGCTATATCAAAATCAATAACAGGTAAGGATCGGAACTCATAGATCATTTACATTCTCAAAATAATGAATTTTCCGCTTATCCAGTTTGAAGGAATTCGTTAAAATGGAATGTTCGGTTAAATCACACTTAAACGATATACATACATTATTTGAATATGAAGGAACTAAGGACATTTTAAAACTAGCAGACACATTAACATTTATTTATAACTATCAAGAGGCAATACTGATAAACACAAACGAACGTGAACATTATGCGCTTCCAGCGTTATTTTGATTGCAAAATTTTTATAAATAACTTGTGATTATGCCAAGGAGGATTGCATAAATTTAATATGACTGGTCAAAAGTAGAAATTCGTCAATCTATGATACAGTGTTTCCACAAATATGTACATGTGTTCAACAATCACAACAATAACAACCAAGAAATCCTGGACACATCAATCATCTCATTCTGATGACGAGGGTGATTAAATGGAGAAATGGAACGACCACCGACAGATTCGGAGCATCACTTTATCCAATGAAATGTAATTTTTCTCCAGTTTGCGAAGGTTGGAGCATGCCTTTTCCCAGTCTTCAATTGTTAAATCATTTATTGCCTCGTCGGCGAGAGTAAATTTGGTGTTCCACCTCTCGATATTTCCCTATACTTATGCCATTTGACCTCGACTGATTTGCGTTCACAGTGATATGGAAGAAGTCGCGCAACCTCGTGTCAAAACTCCCTGGTTAGACAGTCTGCTTTGAAAACTGTTTCTGGTTCGTTTCTTTTTATTGAGCCCTTTGATAAATGGTCAGAACATAATGTAGAGCTGCCTGATTGAAGCCATGAAATTATGTCAGCTTTTATAGTTGTCAAAGTTGGCGACTTGAAGTGATCATGGGCCACCAAATGATGGTAGCGTTGGCAAATACACTAGAACTGGGTGCTTCGAGGGAAGGCAGCAAACAGTATTTAGCCAGTCTTCAAACACCTTTGCATTGACCCCAGATTGATATTCTCTATCTTCCAGGTGATGCATGGAAGAAAAAATGGCATGCCATCCTTCTAAATATCCAGAATCTTCACCACCTCCGCATAAATATATTAGGAGTATTTTCTCCATAGTATTGTTAAATGAATGATCCTGCAGGTGTTTGGCAAGACATGACTAAAGCAATGCTGTGTAAAATAATGGTGGGCGAGACAACACTATCCATTTGATAGGGACAACAATATCCGTTTACATGCTAAAATGTGCAGCAACTAGTCTTCGGTAATCACCTATTGTCAAAACGATTTATGACAGGCATAACACAGCAGCTGTCTCCGGCCCGTGGCCCGCGGCTGGCCCTAAGCATTTTGTATGATTTACATACTTATAACCTATGTGTATAAATATAAACGGCAAGAACAGCCGAGTGGCGACGGAGACGGTAATAAAATATGCAATCTTATGGTAAACAGAGTAACAACCTAGAAGATAGGCAAGTTAAAGTAGAAAAATAATGGTGGTCGTTGGATGGACGGCAGCACGACAGAACAATGGTAACACGCAATAATAATAATAATAATAATAATAATAATAATAATAATAATAGACAAAAATATAGGATTTATAGCGCATGCATATTCATGGCCACTAGTGTGGCCACCGAAAATTTGATGACGATAAAAACAGACCACAATGAGATGATAGATAAGAAGAATAGAATATGTAATACGATATATACAGTATTATAGCAAGTGTCCACCTACTTAAAATATCCAACACAACCCATCAAATCTGATATTTGCATGCACCGATTATAGCAATGATTGAACCACTTTTGTTTGTAATGTTGGCAGGTAAAGCCACAGACTTTATCTATGGGTAAAGCTGTACCGGTACTTCATAATATAACGATTAAGATTACCCTAGACTGGTAAAAGAAAAGAAAAAGTTTCGAACATATCAATTAGTTGGTTGATAAATAAATAAATAAATAAATAAATAAATAAATAAATAAATAAATAAATAAATAAATAAATAAATAAATAAATAAATAATAAATAATCAAAGTAGAATATTTCTAAAAATCTAACAAAACAATAAGACTAACGAATCTTGAAATTATTAACAACAAAATGAAATCAAATTCGGATTCCCTTTCCGTGGACATTGAGATAGTGGATTATCGCAAACTGACACCAAGAACCAAATTCTTACAATAATTACGTTCACCCAAAAAGACCTGGCGTCTCTCATCAGCTCATGTGCCCACCAAGGCCTTCCTTCATTCACAAAGTGAATCCCCGAAATTAACCAGATCTAATTAGACACAAGTTTGGTCGTGCCCAACAGGTCGACCCCTCGTATTAAATGTCACGGGTTTCATTTACAAGAGATTAATCAGAGATGTCAACCATGGTTCAAAACCAAAATATCCCGGAAAAAAAAAGGATATATTGTTATTGGTAACAAAAAGCTAAATTATGGATCAAAGACGAAAACAATATTGGGCCAGTAAAACAATATAGAAATAGGAAATACAGAAGAGTACACTTATATCGAACACGCTTAAACGAACTGGTTGGTAATGACGAAGGAATGAATATGTCCCATCTTTCCATTACTTTATTTATATAAGGTAATGATATAAAGAGCTTATTCTGCCCGAGATTATTCCCTTCAATACGTTATCTACTATAGATAGAATGCGCTTGGCCAAGGAGTTCACAACATTGCCATCCGGAAGTATAACGGACCAACACACAAACTCTGTGTAACCATGAACTTTTATAGTCCGGTTAATACAGTTTAGTGAGAACAACTCACAAACGCGGATGGCAAAAACAATAACAAAGGCCTGAGTGACGTCATCTGCATACTATCTATAAGTTTCTATACCCTCAACTTGGCGGTACCGCGATCAGGCGGAAATAGTTCCTCAGCTCACGTCTGCCTTAGATTATTTCCACTGTGACAATGGAAAGGAAATATTTGTTTTGAGAGGCAAAACATGTCAGAATTGAAGTGTTCAGTTAAGTCAGTTCTTGAAATATGGGCCCTGACCTCCAAGTTAAGTTGATCTCTCCCTACAAAACAATATTATACAGCGTTTAACTAAAACAATTGTCAAAGAAAAAAAAATAGGGAATGAGATTAGCGGAAGAGTAGCGTCCCTTGATTGGACGTCACTTTACAGAGAGAACGTCAATTTGGTTTTGCGCATGAGTCTCTCTCGTCCTCGCTTTCGGTGAAGTGTCTCAAGCCGCTTTCACCGGAAGCGAGGACGAGAGACGCATGCGAACAACCAACATGACGTTCTCTTTGTAATAACTTTTCCGCCCGTGACGTCCAATCTAGGGACGCTACTCTTCCGCTAATCTCATTCCCTATAGGATGGTACAAGCGTCATCGTATCTAAAACGAAAACCGATATTTAATTACATCTCTAACTAAACCAAAATCTATTTAAATCTTCATCATTATGAATTTATCATTTGGCCAAGAAATATCATATTACAACAAGCGACGGATTGTTACTACGGAATGCAATTAGAATCGAATCGATTCACACATCATATAGGGAATGAGATTAGCGGAAGAGTAGCGTCCCTTGATTGGAAGTCACCTTACAGAGAGAATGTCAAAATGGTTTTGCGCATGCGTCTTTCTCGTCCTCGCTTTCGGTGAAGTGTCTCATGCCGCACAACCAACATGACGTTCTCTCTCTAATAACTTTTCCGCTCGTGACTTCCAATCAAGGGACGCTACTCTTCCGCTAATCTCATTCGCTATATACCGAGATGATACAGGACTCGATGGAGCTAGCACGCATTCGGGTGAAGCCATACAGCATGCTAGAATCCGAGCGTGCCGAAATTTGATGTCCATGGGTTATGAGTTATCATGAAGATAAATTTCGGTCACACATTTCTCTCCGTCTACATCTGTTTCCTATGCTAGAATCCGAGCGGCCGAAATTTGATGTCCTGGTTACCGATTTAAACATGAAGAAAATTTCGGTCACACATTTCTCAAAGTCTACATCTGTTTCCTATTTAAACAAATTTCCACATTTGTTAAACCCTTTCTTGGGGTTTTTTAAAAACTGTAATTCGGAACTTTTTACTATCCCATTTTTTTCCCTTTTTTAAAATTTGCGCTGAATACCTTAACTTTTTCAAGCGTTTAAAAACCCCCTAAAAACAATAAAAAACCAAAAAAAAAAAAACGCCCCTCAAAGGTATTGGGCATCGCTATGAGTTTTTTTAAAATACCATTATTTTCAAGCCAGAAAAAATTATCCAATAATATTGATCTTTCAAAACAAATTTGGAAAACCCTCTGGGCAAACAGGGGAATTTTTTAAATAACAATTAGTGGGTAATCGACTTTTTTTTACTATTTTTAATGGGTTTAAAAATCACAAAGAATCCAGCTATCGAAAAGCACAGTTGGTTAAAAAAAAAAAAAAAAACAAAAAAAAAAAACAAAACGACCCCCTACATATATCAACTTGTAAATGGCATAACCCTACTACAACACAATGTCAAATACAAATTTGATACCCACGTCCCCTTTATTTCTCCCAACGGTTGCATGTACTTAAAAAAAATTTAAAACACATTAAATTTACACCAAAATAATCATGACATCCAAAGGTTTCTCAATAATGAAAACACTAAATTTAAAAAACAAGAACCGTGATTGGGGGGGGGGGGGTGGAGAGAGGGGAGAGAGAGAGAGAAAAGAAAAAAGGGGGGGGGGGGGGGTGGAGAGAGAGGGGAGGGAGGAGGGGGGGGGGGAGGGGGAGAGAGAGAGGGGGAAGAGGAGAGGGGAAAAGAGAGAGAAAAAGGGGGGGGGGGGGAGAAGAGAGAGAGAGGGAGAGAGAGAGGGAGAGAGAGAAAAGGGAAAAGGGGGGGGGAGAAAAGGGGAGAGAGGGGGAGGGGGGGGGGGTGGAGAGAGAGAGAGAAAGAGAGAGAGGGGGGGGAAAAGAGAGAGAGAGGGGGGGGAGGGGAGAGAGAGAAAGAGGGGGGGGGGGGGGGAGAGAGAAAAGAGAGAGAGAGAAAGGGGGGGGGGGGGGGGGAGAGAAAAGGGAGGGGGGGGGGGGAGAGAGAGAAAAGAGAGAGAGGGGGGGAAGGGGAGAGAGAGAAGGGGGAAGGAGGGGGGGAGAGAGGGGAGAGAAAAGGGGGGGGAGAGAGAGAGAGAG
>NC_088363.1:86048987-86051487 GCF_034508935.2 Berghia stephanieae
GACGGTTACTTAAGACTATTAATAAGCGTTTCATTTACCTTAGGCGTCCATTTTGGGAAAATTCAACAAATCCAGCCATGATCATTTCTACCTACCGTTCGCTAAACAAACACATTTTTTTTTCTTTCATTTTGTACATGAAAAATTTAACTTCAAGTGTTTTGATCGGTTAAGATGACTTTCAAGCTGTTTTAAACTTGACACTGTAAAGAAGGTTCTAAGGTTTTAGAAAACTCGTGTGCTATCTTTATCGATCAACCCTGGCCAACATTTGAAGAAGAGAGAGAGAGAGAGAGAGAGAGAGAGAGAGAGAGAGAGAGAGAGAGAGAGAGAATGAAGATGAGAGAGAGAGAGAGAGGTGCAGTTTTACCTGTATGCGGCAGATTTTTTTTCACAGTGACCAATGGTCAAAATGAACCCCCTTCAAACCGACAGCCATGGCTGGCAGATACAGATCACAATGACCCTCATTTTAACAAAGTCTTTTATCCTTGGGAGATAACCCTAATATTGAACAAGGTATTAAATCGTAATTATCGTTCGTGACACGCTCAAGTGCCTACGAGATTCCCCGAGATGTGAAGGCCCTCACAGGATATCCAGTTCCTTACAAGGTGAAAGGATAAACCTATGGGACACAAAGGTTCCTACCTTAGACAAATAATGAGAAGAGAAGTGGGCGATTGTGGATAAATAATATGGGGATTTCCTTAACGTCGTTTATTTTTCGGAAATTTGATAAGTCCGTAAAATATAACAATATACATATTGTATCCTATAAAACCAGCATGACATACGAAAATGCCATTACACGAGTCCACTTAAAATACGATGTGGAGCCACCAAGATACGAAATATTGTTTTTAAAAAGGCATACTCCTGTTGTTAAAATACAATGGATACTTGGATCCACATCAGGTCTTTTTTTTTTCTTTTTAAAATTTTGAATGGGATGAACGGAATGCTTGATATTTCCAGAATGGTTGAGGAAATCCTTTTTTTTTTTTTTAATGACCCCCCCCCCCTCCCCCCTCAGATATCTCGAATTCCAAAATCGAGCGTACCTTGGCGAGGCGACGTCAGCGCTATCTCCAGTTGGCGCATTGATTACACCCTTCAACGCGATTTGATTGTAACAGGACAGGATGAAGGTCGATTGCTGCCGTGATCTCAGTCCCCGACAACGGACAGAATAATTTTAAATGTGGGCAAAACATACTTTCGTTATATTGTCCAGCAAACTTTTATTTTATCTCAAAAATCGATCGATATTTAACCCCAACACGTCAAACAGTTTTCAAACCTTAGACTTTAAAGTAGTGTCAAGTTTGAGACGTTCGACATCTCAATAAACGATGTTCAATAGGCTATTATTATTATTATTATTATTATTATTACTATTATTATTATTATTATTATTATTATTATTATTATTATGCCTTTTTCGCCATATCATAATATATCGTCGCCTAGGCATTCCACCAAGGAATATAGATAACTCATCAAACAAGTGTCTGATGTCAACAGGAATCACCCATCATGTTGTCCAAGTGAGCACATTGGGGGTTAATAATCTTGCTCAAGGAAAAAACAAACAAAAGTGCCTGAAGCGGGGCTCGAACCCGGGTCCTTCCGGGTCACAGTGCAATGCCTTAACCACTTGGCCACTCCCCCCCCCCCCCCCCACAAAAGGCTAATATAGGAAGTAAACGTTTGCTGATCAAAGGGGGAAGGGGGGGGGGGGGGTGTTCTGTCAGATTCGATGAGAATGGTCCAACTCGTACAAAGGTCCCTTACCATCAAACTTGACACAGTTTGCTAACAGTCCCTAATGTATCCCCCACCCCCGTGTGAAATAATAATATCCGTGTATGGCACAGTTTGTAATCTGTGTAACCATTAACCAGTTACCTACCGTATTCTGGAAAAACTTGTGTTTAAAGATTTGGCCAGAAAACTCGTCCTCCAAATAATATCGATCGATTTAGATGACCCTCATTTCGGCAAAAACTCTCAAACTTGGGACTTGATAAAACACTTCGCGATGTCCCAGGTTTGAGAGTTTTTACCAAGATGAGGGCCATTTAAATCGATCGATATGTGAAGGACGACCAAATTATTAAATACCAGTTTTTCCAGAGTTCCGCAGATAACTAACTGGTTAATTCATATTAGGTATTCAGAGAGCCTTGCCTTCACATCTAACGTAACAGCGCGTTTGTGACAGCGAAGAGAAACAACCGAGGAAATTAATTCCTTTCCATTTACAAACAGCCGGTGACGTCATCTTGCGCCATATCTTTGGAGAGAACAGGTTGAATGGTCGTGTCAAGACAAGACAACTGCACAAGACAACGATGTGAGATCCCGTGGCCTTTTAGTTGTATGCGTGGAAAGCACTGCAAACGACAGGAAACAGAACAATAATATTACACGTCACAACAATTTGTGTGCATTCGGCAAATAAACAATCTGGCATATATGACGCACGTCCTATGAG
>NC_088363.1:86056487-86068987 GCF_034508935.2 Berghia stephanieae
CTTTGATGACGTAAAAGTGACATCACTTCCCCACCCGATGGGGAAACGGTTGGGGAAAGACGAGAAAGGAATGCCTTTGATTGTCACCGGCATCTGCATATCATTAAAGCCTGACGACAGGGGTACTGTTATATAGGGAAAAAACGAACGGCCCCGTAGGATTGAGTAAGAGGGCGGGGATCTGTCCTGTATATGAAGTCCTAGATCCGACGATAAAGATAACGAGGCACAACCGGCCGGCTCGCCATCCAGCCACTAATAAATCAGTGGTCAATCGGATCAGAAAATCAATTTGGGCCGATCCTACTTGACCTCCCACTTGTCGGGGCTACCTTCAAAGGGGGGATAATAGAGTCTTGGCCATGGAACGGGGAATACACAACCACCGAAATACGGGCCTACGCACGCCAATCAAAATCATGGACTAGTCAGTTGCCCATCATACTTTTCTTGGTCTTAAAAATTCCCGGAAATTCCATGTCGTTATGCCCACGGACAATGATGATGATTTAGAGGACCAAGACCTAGCCTTTATGACAAGGGTCAATAGGTATGCGCTATATAAATGCGACTTATTATTATTTATCATTACGCGGTCGAACACAAAGTAGCCTTTTTTTTTAAATTGTGGGTAGACGTTTTTAAACAAATTCAAACTTCGATAAATTAAGATGGCCCACGCTTGAGATGCGTAGAAATGAACAAAAATGATTCAAATTGAGGCAATCATGTGTCAAGCATGACAGCAATCCGGTATAAATAGAGTAGAGTGGAAAAATTTAACAACAGAAATAAACTTTAATCCTTAAGAATTCCATCCCCCCAGATGTAGAACCCCAATTGGCATTTTTTTAAAAATCAGATCCGCCATTAAAAAAAAATAAAAATAATGCTTAGCTTTTTTTTTTACAATCTAATATAAATATCTAAATATTTTGTATTTACTTGAAAAAGGCCAAAGGCCAAAACGTCGTTTATTTTGTGTTGTTCCCTTATTCATGAGTAAGATTTACTCCCTTTATCTTTATCTCCAGTTTATTGACTCATTTAGGGACCTCTAGTTATTGGTTATCACAATAACGTTGTAAATCAATATCCTCCCCCCCCCCCCCCCCCCCCAAATATAATTCAATCACTCCTTCACATTATCATTATGTGCTCTGGTTTCTCATCTCTATTTTAACAAGCTTTTATTTTATTCAATTCATGAGGCAGGTGTAGGCACAGACTACTCACCAAACTGTGGGTGAAGTATACACGCGATGCAACCAATTTTTTTCCTAGTTCTGTAGCATGCCGGTCTCATCAAATAAAGCTACATTCCCATAGCTTTCATAAGCCTCTATAATTTCAAAACCTTATCGGACCAAGACATAAAACGATTTGTCACTGTGGAGAAGTCTTTGAAACATTGACCACGACCATCCCAGACTCCACCGTGCCTTGAAATCCACATTGCCGATAAGTCAAACCGTTGAATAAACATGGAACCAAAATATACACAAGACCACTCCTTACGCATTGTACAGCAATATTCTTCAATGCTACGATAATGTCATTGTCATAATCTGAATAGAGATTTAATGTGGACAGTAGAGTAATACAGACAAGCTGGGAAGTTTTGAAGTAAAAATGGACAAGGCAATAAATTATCACCAATCCCATGGGACTGAATAGATCGCATTGTCGACGGAACAGACTTGTCCACGTGACTAGGAGGTCTAACTTCAAATGAGTCAAAGAATACGAAGTAGAAGTACATAGTATGATCCCACTGGATCCCTTATACCCTCTGTCATTGACAACCGGCAATGAGTGGAAAAGAGAGGGAAATACCTACGCATTATTATAATATGGGACACTTCCACGACTAACATGATCACTATACACTCAAGCAGGTAATATAGGGGAGAGTGAGGGGGTGGCGCGGGGGGGGGGGGGGGGGAATTTTCAAAACTCGTTTTTGGGCTCTTTCAAAAATTCATCATAAAATTCTCGTTTTGTAAGATATACCCTAAAATACAAATCAAACTTCAAGAATCTAAAAAGAAAACAATTGGACATGTCAATGAAATGAGCCATCGATGGTGATGCCCACGTCAAGACATTTCTTTGCAGAACTTACATAGATCTATCAAATGTTGCTTTCTAAGAGCAGCCCTTTGAAACCGGTTCATCCAGAAGATCAGATTAATAGAATATTTCTTCATGGTGTGTATTTACTAAGGTGCCATTGTTTTACTCCTGACTTTGTGACATGTTAACATTGTTTCAAAATGGTGTTTAAAACTGACATCCAACTACTAGAGTCGCGATTTCGCGAGAGACCGCAGGTACCGAATTTCGGATTGAATATTATAGCAAGTAGCCGGCAAATACTCGGTACAACCAAATAAAAAAGAAAATGATTGCAAAAAATCTAAAAACTAAATTTTCCTCTGATTTTTTTTGTTCGGAGCAAGTATTTTGAAAAATTGGGCTAATAAAAAATGATATTTTAAAACTACTTTTAACTAATTACATACTTAGATTAAATAACGAATTGGACTGTTTTTATTACTAGATATCGGTCCAGGAAACACACTCTCTCTCTCTCTCTCTCTCTCTCTCTTCTCTACTCTCTCTTCTCTCTCTCTCCTCTCTATCTATCTATCTATCTATCTACCTCCCTCTGATCATTAAATGATAAATGTATGACAATAATAAAGCCGACAAGAATACTGCAGTCCTGTATGAAATGACCACCTGGCTCACCATACCACTCCTTTTTTTTTTTTACAACCTCGATCGTCAAATCCCCAAAAGGTATGAATAATAGCACAAAGCAGCACGATACTACTACATTATCTCGGCGATTTTCAGGGTAAAAATGTATCCAAACCAACTTATCAGAGCGTATGTAACGCTTTGAAGTATGCGACAGACCTAATCACCCTGGTAGATGAAAGACTAAATCAATAGCCTAGTACAAATCGAAATGAGTTGAAAGAAATAGGCTTGAAAGGGCTGTAGCAAAATTAACCCCAGTTCGCTGTCGTACCCTGGAAAAAAAAACCCGTATATAAATACATGTAGCCAGAAAACTCATCCTGCAAATATCGATCGAATTAATTTACCCTCATCTTGGCCAAAATTCTCAAACCTGGTACTTCGAGAGGAGTGGGGTTTTTGGGGTTTTTTTTTTTCTTTCCAAGATGAGCGTCATCTAAATCGATCGATAATTTGAAGGACGGGTTTTCTGGCAAAACTTTTAAATACGTGTATTTCCAGAGTACGGCAGTTAACGAGTTAACAGTAATCGTTTGGTTCAAAGCGATAGACTTTATTATAGTCAGATTTTTAATAAGTGATGCGTGTTTTTTCTCCTTTTTCTCGGCTGTCCCTCAATGCACAACTGCAACAATGTGCATGAACTTCTGAATCAATGTGTCTTAATTAAGAAGAATTTCTTCATGAATTTTAAAACAATAGAAAAGGATTTCGCTTATTACAGCTAGCTATATCAAAATCAATAACAGGTAAGGATCGGAACTCATAGATCATTTACATTCTCAAAATAATGAATTTTCCGCTTATCCAGTTTGAAGGAATTCGTTAAAATGGAATATTCGGTTAAATCACACTTAAACGATATACATACATTATTTGAATATGAAGGAACTAAGGACATTTTAAAACTAGCAGACACATTAACATTTATTTATAACTATCAAGAGGCAATACTGAGAAACACAAACGAACGTGAACATTATGCGCTTCCAGCGTTATTTTGATTGCAAAATTTTTATAAATAACTTGTGATTATGCCAAGGAGGATTGCATAAATTTAATATGACTGGTCAAAAGTAGAAATTCGTCAATCTATGATACAGTGTTTCCACAAATATGTACATGTGTTCAACAATCACAACAATAACAACCAAGAAATCCTGGACACATCAATCATCTCATTCTGATGACGAGGGTGATTAAAAGGAGAAATGGAACGACCACCGACAGATTCGGAGCATCACTTTATCCAATGAAATGTAATTTTTCTCCAGTTTGCGAAGGTTGGAGCATGCCTTTTCCCAGTCTTCAATTGTTAAATCATTTATTGCCTCGTCGGCGAGAGTAAATTTGGTGTTCCACCTCTCGATATTTCCCTATACTTATGCCATTTGACCTCGACTGATTTGCGTTCACAGTGATATGGAAGAAGTCGCGCAACCTCGTGTCAAAACTCCCTGGTTAGACAGTCTGCTTTGAAAACTGTTTCTGGTTCGTTTCTTTTTATTGAGCCCTTTGATAAATGGTCAGAACATAATGTAGTGCTGCCTGATTGAAGCCATGAAATTATGTCAGCTTTTATAGTTGTCAAAGTTGGCGACTTGAAGTGATCATGGGCCACCAAATGATGGTAGCGTTGGCAAATACACTAGAACTGGGTGCTTCGAGGGAAGGCAGCAAACAGTATTTAGCCAGTCTTCAAACACCTTTGCATTGACCCCAGATTGATATTCTCTATCTTCCAGGTGATGCATGGAAGAAAAAATGGCATGCCATCCTTCTAAATATCCAGAATCTTCACCACCTCCGCATAAATATATTAGGAGTATTTTCTCCATAGTATTGTTAAATGAATGATCCTGCAGGTGTTTGGCAAGACATGACTAAAGCAATGCTGTGTAAAATAATGGTGGGCGAGACAACACTATCCATTTGATAGGGACAACAATATCCGTTTACATGCTAAAATGTGCAGCAACTAGTCTTCGGTAATCACCTATTGTCAAAACGATTTATGACAGGCATAACACAGCAGCTGTCTCCGGCCCGTGGCCCGCGGCTGGCCCTAAGCATTTTGTATGATTTACATACTTATAACCTATGTGTATAAATATAAACGGCAAGAACAGCCGAGTGGCGACGGAGACGGTAATAAAATATGCAATCTTATGGTAAACAGAGTAACAACCTAGAAGATAGGCAAGTTAAAGTAGAAAAATAATGTTGGTCGTTGGATGGACGGCAGCACGACAGAACAATGGTAACACGCAATAATAATAATAATAATAGACAAAAATATAGGATTTATAGCGCATGCATATTCATGGCCACTAGTGTGGCCACCGAAAATTTGATGACGATAAAAACAGACCACAATGAGATGATAGATAAGAAGAATAGAATATGTAATACGATATATACAGTATTATAGCAAGTGTCCACCTACTTAAAATATCCAACACAACCCATCAAATCTGATATTTGCATGCACCGATTATAGCACTGATTGAACCACTTTTGATTGTAATGTTGGCAGGTAAAGCCACAGACTTTATCTATGGGTAAAGCTGTACCGGTACTTCATAATATAACGATTAAGATTACCCTAGACTGGTAAAAGAAAAGAAAAAGTTTCGAACATATCAATTAGTTGGTTGATAAATAAATAAATAAATAAATAAATAAATAAATAAATAAATAAATAAATAAATAAATAATCAAAGTAGAATATTTCTAAAAATCTAACAAAACAATAAGACTAACGAATCTTGAAATTATTAACAACAAAATGAAATCAAATTCGGATTCCCTTTCCGTGGACATTGAGATAGTGGATTATCGCAAACTGACACCAAGAACCAAATTCTTACAATAATTACGTTCACCCAAAAAGACCTGGCGTCTCTCATCAGCTCATGTGCCCACCATGCCTTCCTTCATTCACAAAGTGAATCCCCGAAATTAACCAGATCTAATTAGACACAAGTTTGGTCGTGCCCAACAGGTCGACCCCTCGTATTAAATGTCACGGGTTTCATTTACAAGAGATTAATCAGAGATGTCAACCATGGTTCAAAACCAAAATATCCCGGAAAAAAAAGGATATATTGTTATTGGTAACAAAAAGCTAAATTATGGATCAAAGACGAAAACAATATTGGGCCAGTAAAACAATATAGAAATAGGAAATACAGAAGAGTACACTTATATCGAACACGCTTAAACGAACTGGTTGGTAATGACGAAGGAATGAATATGTCCCATCTTTCCATTACTTTATTTATATAAGGTAATGATATAAAGAGCTTATTCTGCCCGAGATTATTCCCTTCAATACGTTATCTACTATAGATAGAATGCGCTTGGCCAAGGAGTTCACAACATTGCCATCCGGAAGTATAACGGACCAACACACAAACTCTGTGTAACCATGAACTTTTATAGTCCGGTTAATACAGTTTAGTGAGAACAACTCACAAACGCGGATGGCAAAAACAATAACAAAGGCCTGAGTGACGTCATCTGCATACTATCTATAAGTTTCTATACCCTCAACTTGGCGGTACCGCGATCAGGCGGAAATAGTTCCTCAGCTCACGTCTGCCTTAGATTATTTCCACTGTGACAATGGAAAGGAAATATTTGTTTTGAGAGGCAAAACATGTCAGAATTGAAGTGTTCAGTTAAGTCAGTTCTTGAAATATGGGCCCTGACCTCCAAGTTAAGTTGATCTCTCCCTACAAAACAATATTATACAGCGTTTAACTAAAACAATTGTCAAAGAAAAAAAAATAGGGAATGAGATTAGCGGAAGAGTAGCGTCCCTTGATTGGACGTCACTTTACAGAGAGAACGTCAATTTGGTTTTGCGCATGAGTCTCTCTCGTCCTCGCTTTCGGTGAAGTGTCTCAAGCCGCTTTCACCGGAAGCGAGGACGAGAGACGCATGCGAACAACCAACATGACGTTCTCTTTGTAATAACTTTTCCGCCCGTGACGTCCAATCTAGGGACGCTACTCTTCCGCTAATCTCATTCCCTATAGGATGGTACAAGCGTCATCGTATCTAAAACGAAAACCGATATTTAATTACATCTCTAACTAAACCAAAATCTATTTAAATCTTCATCATTATGAATTTATCATTTGGCCAAGAAATATCATATTACAACAAGCGACGGATTGTTACTACGGAATGCAATTAGAATCGAATCGATTCACACATCATATAGGGAATGAGATTAGCGGAAGAGTAGCGTCCCTTGATTGGAAGTCACCTTACAGAGAGAATGTCAAAATGGTTTTGCGCATGCGTCTTTCTCGTCCTCGCTTTCGGTGAAGTGTCTCATGCCGCACAACCAACATGACGTTCTCTCTCTAATAACTTTTCCGCTCGTGACTTCCAATCAAGGGACGCTACTCTTCCTCTAATCTCATTCGCTATACCGAGATGATACAGGACTCGATGGAGCTAGCACGCATTCGGGTGAAGCCATACAGCATGCTAGAATCCGAGCGTGCCGAAATTTGATGTCCATGGGTTATGAGTTATCATGAAGATAAATTTCGGTCACACATTTCTCTCCGTCTACATCTGTTTCCTATGCTAGAATCCGAGCGTGCCGAAATTTGATGTCCATGGGTTACCGAGTTATCATGAAGATAAATTTCGGTCACACATTTCTCTAAGTCTACATCTGTTTCCTATTTAAACTAATTCCACATTTGTTTCACCTTTACTTCGGTGCTTTAACTGTAATTCTGGAACTTTTTACTATCCCATTTTCTTCCTTTTTATTTGCGCTGATATGACCTTAATCTGTTTCAAGCGCCTTAAAACCCATAAAAACAATAAAAAACCAATAAAGTAAGCGACCATCACAGGTATTAGGCATCGCTATGAGTTTGTGTAAAATACTCATTAGTTCAAGCCAGACAAATTATCCAATAGATATTGATCTTCAAAACAGGAATTTGTGACACCCTCTCGGACAAACAGAGCTAGTTGTTTACTAACAATTAGTGGGTGAATCGACATTCTTTTACTATCTGTTAATGGGTTTAGACAATCAGCAAATGAATCCAGCTATCGAATAGCACAGTTGGTTAAAAAAAAAAAAACAAAAACAAAAAAAAACATACACGACGCACTACATATATCATCTTGTAAATGGCATACATACTACAACACAATGTCAAGATACATTCGATCACCAGCTGTCACCATTCATTTCTACCCAACGTGTTGCATGTAGCTTAAAAATAATTAATATCACTATTATTGACACAAAGTAATCATGACATCCAAAGGTTTCTCAATAATGAATACACTAATTAACAAACAAGAACCGAGATTGGGGGTGGGGGGGGGGTGGAGAGAGAGAGAGAGAGAGAGAGAGAGAGAGAGAGAGAGAGAGAGAGAGGGGGGGGGGGGGAGAGAGAAGCGGTAGCGCAGTGGCAGCCAATAATATCAACTGTTCTAAAATGTCTCCTCCATCCCTATGGAGTAATCCCGACTAGACCAATTTTTTGCTATTATTAATTATTAACCAAAACAAAAGACACCTAGATTTTCCCATACAAAAATGAACATACTTGTTTCTTTGAAAGAACCAGACACCAAAGTTGGAATTACGATTGAAGCGTTTCTTGGAGGACAACGCATAAAGTGAACTGACAAAACGCTTTTATCATATATATATACATATATTATTTTTATTCTTATCTAAAAAAATTCTGACTTCATAAAATACCATAAAATGATCCCCATCACCAACTTCGTTTTGTTTAAAAGGGAAAGAAATAAAACTTCCAAAAAGTCTCTTCCTCCTGACTGCTCGATCAGCATTGAATCATATCATTATTCTATCAAAGTTCGGTGGCCAAAATGATAAAATATTACTTAGTCAGAGAATGGCATGCAGCATTGACACACATCGAACGGTTCATTAGTCCTGTCAGCCCATTAGGTAATCATAATTCATGCAATGCAAAACCGTCCGGCCGGCTTACAACAATATTATTATTATTATTATTATTATTACTGAGGTCTATTCATATCAATTGCAGGAAACGGTTATTCTGTGACAAAATGGGTTAATAACGATTAAAATAACATGTACAACCGAGAGAAGAGAGAAGTATTTTAAGTATGCGTGATGAATCAAATGAATCGAAGCAGCCAGAGGCTATTTGTTACAACAGACACAAGTTGTGATTGACCATAACCAATAGGATTCAATAGTCTGATGTCACTTCCGCCCAGCTGGAACTTTTTCACATGTCATGTGATCAGAATGTATAAAAGTCAAAACATGATCAGATTTATAATGTTGTTCTCCTCTGGATACACTTTTATGCTCGTCGGAGAACTATTTCATAAGGGCCTCCGCCATTGTTCCGATAGTTTAGAACCAGTTACTAAGTTACTATACGTCATTACAAGGGAAGTGACGTCACGACTGTTGAAGTCCATTCTCGATATCACACAATCCAATCCAGTAGTAGTTAAAAATCTCAGAAGGAAGTGGAAGCAAATAAAATCTGAAACTCGTCAAAAAGATTTCATTTACCAACATTACAATGAGCAGAGTCGCCATCTCAATATTAAAAAGTCAACTTTAACATTATAGCGGAGCGGGATATCTACTTTAAACGTGCTAAAAGGCGTACTACGGGAGTCTTAAGCCTTCGAGACGAGACATGACTCTTATAAAAGTCGTTGTTTTGAGTTTTCCGGACAATTACTCATTATAGACATTATGTAATAAGCACATGTGAGAAAAGAGCCTTTTCCAAAGCCTCAACTTTGCATCTCTAACAATGGGGCTCGAACCTGGGACCACATGGACGCTACCAGATCTAAAATACCCAGCTTTTCAATGACTGCTAGATGCACAGATCTGCAGTTCTATGAAAAGAAAAACTACGTATTCGAAAATTTGGCCAGAAAACAGCTTCAAATATCGATCGATTAATTTTGGCCCTCATCTTGTCGACAGCAACAAAAAAAAAAAAAAAAAAAAAAAAAAAAAAAAAAAAAAAATAACCAACAACACCACAACAAAAAACTCTGAAATCTGGACCTTCCGAAGGTCCAGACTTGAAAGCTGTTGGCAAGATGAAGAAGCGGGTTATTTTAATTGATCGATTTGAAGGACGAGTTGCTGGTTAAATTGTGAACTTCGTGTACTTTCAAAGTACGACATAGCATAGATTGGCCAGAAAGGGATCGACATCCGGGATGGTCGAAGTACTACTACCCCCCCCCCCCCCCCCCCCCCCAACAAAGTCATCGAATCTATATAAATATCGTTTTAAATCTGTCTCTTTTTTTTTTTTTTTTTTTTTTTTTTTTTGGTTATGATTTATTGGCGAAAGCCTAAGATTGAATAAACAATAAAATAATACATAAAGAAAAAATTGAGTTGCCATCATTCCATTTTCATTGCTTTCTTTTCTGTCCCACTTTCGATAATAGCAGGTAGTCGTCAGTTGGTCAAGCCAGGACCCCCGAGTGTAAACAAGTCCGTGTTTTGGGTAGGCGGGGACAAAGAGGGAACTGGCGGGTGGTGTAAGATCAGTCGGCCCGCGTTTCATGCCGAATAATTTCAGGTGTGCACCGGGGCGTGGCGAGTAAGAATGGGATAGACACACACATAATGATACACACAGTTCTCAATGGATGAGGCTCTAAATGAGAGAGAGAGAGAGAGAGAGAGAGAGAGAGAGAGAGAGAGAGAGAGAGAGAGAGAGAGTAAAATGACCAGGCAGGATGAATGGAGCGTGTCCGACAAAATAAACGACAGAGCCTGATGACAGAACGACTACTGGAATCTGTCACGTGGCCGGAAGGAAGGATGAATGACTGGTGGAATGTCTGTCGATGCCGGAGACGTCAATTTGTATTAAGCCCAGAAAATTGAGGATTACACTGACCACAATAGTAATATGTGCGGCTTTGACACTCGCTTTCGTACCGGTTCGAATCCCGCTCAGAGAGGAGCAGTGTAGAATCCCTGGAAAAGACTCTTCACTCACATTCGCTCAGTGTAATCAGGTGTAAAATGAGTACATGGCCATTAAAAGCGTTGCTTCTGTCGAAAATAATTGTAATATCGCCTTACAGTCTCGTCCCACGTGTCAAGCGATAGCGTTGGCTTTGGATCTCTTGTAAAGCACTTTGAGCACGAGTAGTGGATATTGCGCAATATAGATGCTAACGCTTCATTTAAAGATTACATTATTACAAAGAAATATAATATTAATAGGCAGAAAGTCTTGGTATAAAGTATGGATTGGCTCTATTTAAATGCAATCTCTACTGCGTCCATTCATCTCAAGTTCAGTGCCTTCTGTTTGGCAACAGCAACTTCTGATGGTGCGCACAATACTATTCTGACGATACTATCAATGAGCATAGGTACTTCTTTGCACCACTCTGAGTAGTTTTAACATGAAACTGTATTGGGCTGCGTCCATGGCATGGTTGAGTCACACTTCACAATGCAGTCTTTCATGAGATGTTCCGCGTTCTCGGACAGTTTCTGCAAGATATGCAAATGGGCGACGCCTCCAGAACCCACTGGCGCAGAGCGGCCGTCGCTAGTTTGTCACCTTTTTAAATCAAGAAGTAGAGAATCCGTAAATGATCTTTACAAACTCAGGAGGTATACCAGCTGGATTCTTGCCACATCATCACACAATGCGCCTATCGCCTTCTCAGACACAGAGAAACGCACCCAATTTAAATTCCAAGCTATACTACATGTCACATATTTAAAAATATCTTAAATCAACGACAGGAGGTCTAGGTCCTCCTCGATATAAACCACCTGACAACTCTCCACATGACATTCTTGTCGCCTGACCACCTGCATCGACTCAAGTGTAAAAGTGTCACTGTACACCTGACACGGGACACATTTACTGCTAATCACCGGGCGCTTCTGCCCGGTGGTCGGAAGAGAGAGAGAGAGAGAGAGAGAGAGAGAGAGAGAGAGAGAGAGAGAGAGAGAGAGAGAGAGAGAGGTGATACTGTAGCAGTTACATTCCATACTTCTCTAACATGACAATAAACTCAACAGGGAACTCATGGTCTATAAATTTAACTTCAGCTTGCCACGGGCAACAAACAAAAAATTCTGCAAGTTTTTAAAAATAGTCCAAATTTCAAAAAAGCCGCATCAATTCAAAATGAAAGATTTTAATCCATATAAATTATCCCTTTAAAATGCTTCAAAAGTGACGAAGTTCAAAGTTTGCTCGTCACAACAACAACAATTTGACCGTTTTTACAAAACAAAAATCAAGAAGCGCATAATACCATCTTTGTATTTCTACTCAATGACACTCAGAAAAACAAGATTTTAAAGATAAGAATGTTCTGGTTCCGATCTAAATTAGGCTGTCATTATTCCCAGACGCCTGTCTGGGGATAATAAAAATTCGTTATCCCCAGACAGGTGTCTGGGGATAACCAATTTTTGTTATCCCCAGACACCTGTCTGAGGATACTATCCCCAGACGCATGTAGCAAGTGGGCAGAAAGATTTTATGCAAAATGCCAAACTAGGCGTGAAAAATACCAAATATTCTGGAAAAAATACTAGTGGTTGTGTCCCAAAACAGTTAATATATCAAGTGATATTTAACACAAGATGAAAGTAAATAGTGATCAAATGTCAAATCCAGCTCTTTTTTAAAAAAAAATATTTTAAAGCAAATGGATCA
>NC_088363.1:86071487-86136487 GCF_034508935.2 Berghia stephanieae
AAATTTATGAGAATAATTTTCAACTATTTCCAGCATAATTCCTGCATGAATATAATCAAGTTCTTTACCAAAAAAATAAAAGTCCTTATGTAATAAAAAGTGAAATAGAGAATAAAATTAAGCACCGTGTTAGTGTTAGGGTTAGATGTGAAAGTTGTAAGTAAGTTTGGTTTGCTTCTTTTTAAAAAAATTTCAGTAGTAATTGAAATGGAAATAAAATGCAACTAAGAAACATTAATGACTATAAATCTTAAACGATACTTTACCACGTTTTTTTTTCTTCTTCCAACGTCTTATACTTATGACTTATATATCAGAATGAAAGAGAATGACAAAGTAATCTTCCAACTCTGATCTCTGGACACGAGAAGAATAAATTCACACACACGTTCCTTACACTGACTTGGGCAAATAAATAACAACACACAACTTGAATACACCAAGACTTTTCGATAATCCAAACACGCAATATGAGCAATTACAATGATCTATTCTCTGTGTGATTGATGACAGTTAATTCAAATCCGCTGGTTTCAATTTTCAACAATTTATTTTTGAAATTAAATTTCACTGGTTACACTGCACGCACGCACGCAAGCCATGTCTCAAATCTGGTGTGTGAGTGTGTGTGTGTGTGTCAGCAGTCAGTGTGTGTACAACGGGCGGTCATCGACGAGTGATAAGGGGTAAAGATAGGCCTCGAGACTCGAGGCGAGTCGGCCGGTCGTGGGTCACAAGCCGGTACTTGAATTGAATGGCGGAATCAAGCCGTGACGTAGCAGATTGTAACCTTTCTGCTGCTATCACTTCAATTCACTCTCCCTGCTTCACCCCCGCCCAGCGTTCAATGCTGCTTGCTGCCTTCACATTGCCTGCCCGATTTACCAAGAAACTGGTCACCTGCGCACGCTACATAATTATGTCCGAATGAAAAAAATAATAATCGGAAATTGATGCCAACTGTCATGTGTTAAGTGATATTTAAAATGTAGTCCTTTTTTAAAAAATAAAATACTAATAATAATAATAATAATAATAATAATAATAATAATAATAATAATAATAATAATAATAATAATACGGTTACGATTGGCGTCGGGGGAAGGGGGGGGGGGGGGGGGCTGTTCTGATGTTGATGATCGTAATGATGATGGTAGAGATGGTGTTTGTTTTTTGTTTTGTTCGTTTTGTTTTGTTTTTTGCTTTAAACGGAAAGAAAGTAATAAGACGTTCTTTTTTATAGATAGTATGCGCTTGGCTTTGAAGCTCACAACATTGCCATCCGGAAGTATAACGGACCAACACACAAAACTGTGTGTAACCATGAACGTTTATAGGTTAATACAGTTCAGTGAGCATTCAAAGACCTGAGTGACGTCATCTTCGAACTATCTATAAACGTTAAAAGATTGGTTAGTTATTGGAAATAGAATCTTTTGAACATATGCAAAAAAAACCCAACCCAGTTTATCCCCCCATCCCGATCTCCTACCAAAAACACACACATACACACATATGTAAACACACACTCACGCACACACACACACATATACTCATATAAAATCGTCTCCTACACCCCATCCCTCTCTCCCCGTACACAAATTTTCATAAAATACACACAAACAAAACAAACAAAAAACAAACCAAAAAAAAAAAAAACAAAAACAAAAAAAAAACAAAAAAAAAAAAAAAAAACACGACCTCTCTAGACATAGACACCATTTATTGCTATCATTAATCATAAAATAAGTAAACTTGAAAAGGAGACGGGGGGGGGGGGGGGGAATGAATTTGTGATAAGAACCTTGCTGTAGACCACCTGGACAGGGCGGAAGGCGACCACCACCATCTCATTTAATCAGAACCTTGTGATAGCCTAGCAACCAACACAAACACTCCTTTGTCCACCTTTATATACAACGTGCTAATGGATACCCCCTATAAGGAACGGATTTTATAAGTATAGATAGTTCGAAGATGACGTCACTCAGGTCTTTGCTATTGTTATTTTTTTTTTTTATTTGCCATCCGCTCACTGAACTGTATTAACCCGACTATAAACGTTCATGGATACACACAGTTTTGTGTAGTATGCGCTTGGCTAAGAGGCTCATAACATTGCCATCCGGAAGTATAACGGACCAACACACAAAACTATGTGTAACCATGAACTTCTATAGTCCGGTTAATACAGTTTAGTGAGAATTACTCATAAACGCGGATGGCAAAAAAAAACAATAACAAAGGCCTGAGTGACGTCATCTTCGAACCATCTATACCAAGTAATCCATTTCTTTATTTCGAGTCCATCAATGTGGTCAAGAACAAAAGATCGTATTATTGAGTAATGGCACTACCATTTACATTTTCAGCACCGGTGGAATTACAACATAATTTTATTTTTTAAAAATCACTTTTTTCAAGAATTATGTGCGGTTATTATGTGGTCTAATGGTATGACACTCGCTTTCGGATCGGAGGGTCCTGGGTTCCAGCCTCGCTCGGCGCATAGTTGAGTCCTTTGAGAAGGCTCTTTACTCACATTCTCTCACCGTACCCAGGTGTAAAATGAGTAACTGACCGCTAACAGCGTTGTCTCTGTTCGAAAAAATTGTAACATCGCCGAACAGGCGTCATGTCCCGTGCAAAATGTCAAATTTTGATGTTGCCCAGGGACCTCTTGTAAAGCGCTTTGAGCACATTTAGTGGATATTGCGCTAATAAAAGCTCAATATGTAAGGTTTGATTAAAAAAATCATTCAAGGTTTGCACAACAACACAACATCCGTTGAGCTTGAAACGACCCAAGACCATTCAGCGTTTAGCTCAATTAGGTTTGTTTTTATTTGTTTTTTTTTAATGTGTTGTTTTTTGGGGGGGTTTGTTTGTTTGTTTGTTTGTTTGTTTGTTTTATTGATAGTTTTTTATTTTGTTTTGTTTTGTTTGTTGTTGTTTTTAAATGTGGGTGGGGGTTTGTTTTCTCCTTTCAATTGTTTGTTTATGATGTTTTTGTTTTTTTATATTCCTCTTTTACGTGCAAGTCGGGTGTCATTTTATTTTTTGTTTCTACTCTTGTCTGATGTTGGTTTTAATCTAATCATCACGTACAGTTCTTCAATATGCCCAGATCATGGCGTACTAAAAGAGTATTATAGTAGGGCTATGGCCCAGATCGATTTTTGAGATAAAAGTTTGCTGGACAATATAACAAAAGTGTGTTTTGCCCACATTATAAAATTATTATGTCCGTTGTCGGGGACTGAGACCACGACCTTCATCCTGTCCTGTTACAATCAAATCGCGTTGAAGGGTGTAATCAATGCGCCAACTCCAGATAGCGTTGACGTCGCCAAGGTACGCTCGATTGTGGAATTCGAGATTTCTGAAGGGGGAGGGGGAGTCATTTAAAAAAAAGGATTTCCTCAACCATTCTGGAAATATCAAGCATTCCGTTCATTCCATTTTATTAATTTGTTTTAAAAAAAAAAGACCTGATGTGGATCCAAGTATCCATTGTATTTTAACAACAGGAGTATGCCTTTTTAAAAACAATATTTCGTATCTTGGTGGCTCAATATCTTATTTTAAGTGGGCTCGTGTGATGGTATTTTCGTGTGATACAAGAATGTCATTCTGGTTTTATAGGATACAAAATGTATAGATAGTATGCAGATGACGTCACTCAGGCCTTTGTTATTGTTTTTGCCATCCGCGTTTGTGAGTAATGCTCACTGAACTGTATTAACCTGATTATAAACGTTCATGGATACACACAGTTTTGTGTGTTGGTCCGTTATACTTCCGGATGGCAATGTTATGAGCTTCTTAGCCAAGCGCATACTATCTATATCAAGGCTGTGGTGGCCCTTGTTTGTTTATAGTGAAGAAAACCACAGCGATAAGCACAGCTATCTGTCCCACGAAACAACAAACTGTCGATGAAATCCCATTCTTGATATAACTTAATTTATCGGTTATCTTGTTGGTTTGTTGACATTTGCTGCCCGGCCTTGTTTGAGTTGAAGGGTCAAAAGCAAATTGAGATTGGTAAGACTTTCACTGGGACGAAATGCTACGAAAGGTCTTCGAACTCTGACCTTTGATCTCAAGATATATTTATTTCCACTTCAATGGTATGTGACCTGTATCAAATTAATTCGTTCTCATGAGAGCGCACACTTGCTTCATCAAAAAAAAAAAATTGTGATTGTTCTTTTATTTTGATTTTCATTTTTAATAGAATATTCAAGCGGAACTTAGACTATCTATGTTTTGCCGCTGAAATTAGCCAAGTTGTAGAAACCAGTACCATTCGCTTTGGCGTTTAAAAGTTTTAAGGCATCTGGGATTTTCATTTCAATAATAATAATAATAATAATATAATATAATAATAATAATAATAATATAATAATAATAATAATATAATAATAATAATAATAATAATAATAATAATAATATAATATAATAATAATAACAATACACATTTATACAGCGCTCATTCTCGTGTAAAACACAAGCTCTGGGCACTTTAAAATCTAAAATATCAATTTGAAAAAAAAAACAACATTTATTGTCAATTTGAAAATACGTAAAATATGACAATTTCCTTACATCTTTTTAAAATTATAGCATTAACTTTAATCAATCACTAAATATCCTAATTTATTCTTTTTCGAGATGGGCTGATATGGAAACTCATTTCACACGGAAAGGGACGGGTACAGATTCTGGGTGAAGTCGAAATTTATAACTGAATTCCTCATTCATCTGTGATTGGGTAGCCGTGTCTTTCAGATATGACAGAAAGTACTTTTTTAACTGAGTTTTTGTCCGTCCAATATCACCACAGTGTGATAGGAAAACAGTAATGTTGATTTCGTTTGATCTGACGAAAAGTACGTCAAAGTCCAAAGGATAGCAAGCAACTGCTACTACTCGTTTAACGCAACAGAAACGAAACCTGGCTAAACTCCGTCTCCATGGAAGTAATGGATGTGGAGGACTTGTACGTACTTTATGATGGACCGATATAATGGCGAAAAAAATATAGATAGTATGCGCTAAGAAGTTTGCCATCCGGAAGTATAACAGACCAAGACACAAAACTTGAACTTTTATAGTCTGGTTAATACAGTTTAGTGAGAATTACTCATAACGCGGATGGCAAAAAAGAATCAATCACAGGAATGATGGCATCTGATACTGAGTATATTACTTAACTTTTGTCAGGATCCTATTGTATTATTGGTCCTATCCAACATCATTGTAAGGCAAGAAAACTGCCATGGTGATTCCCCCCCCCCCCCTCCTTTTTCCCCCATCCCTGCCCTATTTGCATTTGGAGATATCCACGTTATTATAAGATGTAATTATAAAATAACATAGCTGATTGATGGTTAGGCTATAGCATAGATTGAACATGGAAGCGGGGGGGGTGGGGGTGGTAGTTGAATAAACAGAAAATGGCGATATATATAGAGAGAGAGGGACTGTGTGTGTGTGTGTGTGGGGGGGGGGGGGGGGAACAAGAGACCGGAAGTCAATCTGATTAAGGTCTGTTCATCCCAAAAGGATTTTCGCCTTAAAGGTATATCTCAAAAAAAATGACCAAGATAACCCTAATGTCAGCCATGGTGCAGATGCCCAAGGTAAGAAAATAGGGACTAAATAACTTGCTCGGGGAACAAACGATTGTGGGTCTCGAACCCGGGTAAGTGCAATGCATAACAAACACAAACACATCATCATCATCATGATCATCATCATCATCATGATCATCATCATCATCATCATCATCATCATCATCATCATCATCATCATCATTATCATCATCATTATCATCATCATCTTCCTCAAACTTCGGACCCATATACTTCTGTTCAAAGAGAATAGAGAAGTTAATGGTCCAGCAGAAGCACGTAGATAAGATCACAACAAGGCCATTTCGAATGTCACAGCAATAATAGGACAGGGATGTGAGAGTTGACAGTCAGACCAGTCCAGTCCATGGCCACATCGCTCCATTACTTGAATATCTGGCGTCATTCTAAACGTTTATGTCAATTCTGCTTCTGTTCAGAAACCGTCAGGGATAATAGAAAAATATAAAGTTATGTTCATATTGTATTGTCTTCATCAACAAAATGAAAGTTTCAAAATCTCAAAATATGCAGACCTGCCAACCCTTAACATTCCAAAAGTGGAATCAGGGCGCCTGAAAATAAGAATTTGAGACAAAAATAATAGGAATTTCACCTCTTTGCTCTCTTTTATTCATATCATTATAATCACTTTTGTAAATCGGAATTTTAGAGACAATGGCAGAAAAGTACAAAATGGAAGAGTGAACATAGGAATGATTCCACCAAAAGCGGAAGGGTTGGCAGGTATGGATACGGTATGAGGACAGCTGAATATAGTAAGTACCCCTCTAAATGTTGATAAGATCTGAAGTAAATAGAATATTGTTGGAGAATACCGAGGGAACTGAACAAGAGATCTCTATAATAACAGGTGGTGGTAAACTTTGTTTAGTAAAGTTTTTATTCCTTTTCAATCTAAATTTAATTATTCATATATATCATCTGTTTTTATTTAATTCTATGCACATTTATATTTTGCGATAACTCTCGTATATACAACAATAATCATCATGTTCTGATCATTCTTGTCGTCAGTGGACAATCCAAAACCGTCTTCATCTACTGATGACTGTAAACGAAATCCATCAACATAAAATGGCTGCTTTACTGCATGAAGTCCATACTCCCACAAAACATGTTGCCATTTGGGCTTTAAACATTTAGATATATCAAACTTGTCTTAAGACCTCGATCCCGAGACTTTGAAGAATTCAAGATCTAAATATCCAAATTTATTCTTTTGCCTTTTTTACTGGGCGATATAGGTTATTGAGTACTCGCCTCCAAGAAAATTCGCTGGTATCGATTCTAGGTGCAATCTAAATTTAATACTAACTTCCCCCATAAAATATAATAGCAAATTAAAGATAATGCTCCCAACACGTTTTGACAGAGTGATTTGGAAAATTTGTGTTTTGTCTTCAATCTCTACCTAAAGCGAGCGACGAACGACGTGGTATGAAACGAATATCTGTGCCCAGAGTCTTGGGACAGATCTTTGTTTTCTTCCACGTCCGTCAATCTCTGTAGGTTGGGAAAGAATCGTTAACTTGCGAATATCATTTCCTGCACTCGAAATAGCCCTACACATTTTCTGACCAAGTTAAAAACAATATTATGTGTTTTTTCATGGAATGGCAGTATTTGGCGATGACCCCTATCTATCTATTACACAACTCATTAATCGCCCTCTCTACCTTTCCCTGACTTCATGACTCTCAAATAAGCCTTTGTTAGGCAGGTTGAACCATTTGCCCTATACAGACAAATAACATTTTTCTCATTTTGGGAACAGACCATTCTCTAGGCACAGAAACATTGAATTTATTAATTAAAGATTGAGACAACCCCCAGACTATTTTGAAAATTCTCAAACCTGAGTGGTCTTTATATTCTCGGGACTAAGACTTATTGACAAGTTTATGGTATAAAGTCAAAGCTTTCGGATAAAAATGATAAAATATGTTTAGTCAGTTCATGATGGAGATGTCGTGATTTGACTGTTGTCGGAGTGATTAGTCACAGAGACGTATGTATATTAGGACAGACTGTATATCTGCCGTACTCTGGATAAAAAACCCATGTTTTAAAATTTGGCCAGAAAACTCGTCCTTCAAAATATTGATCGATTTATATGACCCCCACCTTGGCAAAAACACAAAAGAAGAAGTTCCATGTTTGAGAGTTTTTTGCCAAGATGAGGGTCATTTAAATCGATCGATATTTGAAGGGCGAGTTTTCTGGCCAAATTTTTAAACAGCAGCTGTTGGTAATGGCTAGACTTTGTTGTAATGGTCCTGTCCTAGGAAATTACCTACGATATTTTAATACTTAACCAGATAACTGCCGTAATCTTGACATGCAAACACGTATTTGAAAACAAAATTGTCTAGAATTCACGTCCTCCAAACCCTGCGAGGTCCCAGGTTTGAAAGGTTTTTTTTTTTGCCAAGAAGAGGGTCATTTAAATCTATCGATATCTAAAGGACGAGTTTTCTGGCCAAATCTTCAAATACTTGTGTTTTTCCAGAGTACGACCGTTTTAGTGGTAAGCTTTGAGCATTCTTCCTGTTAGGCGATATTACAATTTTTTCAGACAGAGAGACAAGCTGTTAATGGCCAGGTACTCATTTTACACCTGAGTACGGTGAGAGAATGTGAGTAATGAGCCTTCTTCCAAGGACTCGAGGCTCGAACCCAGGACCTTCTGAGCCGAAAGCGAGTGTCATACCACAAGACCACATAGCCGCACTAAGACTTCTAACTGTTAACAGGGTCACCCCAATAAATTGAAGAGATTGAAGACTAAACACATCTTATCCAACTCACTATATCAAAACATGTTTTTATTCATTTTCATCAGAAACATTTTACGTCAATAAATTATATAGCTTGATTAAAATGACAACCCCCCCCCCCTCCTCCTCCTACCCCCACTCCCCTTCCCCTCAGTGTCAGTCTCAAACGTGACATTTCTTTAAAATCTTCGTTTTGTCACATTTGACAGCTTTAATCTATCGATATTCGAAGTTAAAGTTCCGAGGCGTCAATGAAAAAAAAAAGTGTTCTGTTCGTGTACAAACTGGGGTTACTTGGAATCGTCAGCTGACTTGAAAGCCGATATGTTTTTGCTATCCCCGCAATCTGTCATTTATTGAAACAGAATCTGAACTCCAGGTCCAAAGGTTTTGCTATCCGCATTGTCATTTATTGAAACAGAATCTGAACTCCAGGTCCCAAACAGGTCGGGCCACCCACGTTTTAAGTTGACCTTTTGTCACTGAAGAAAGCTCTTTTTGGACATTTGGCGTTAAAGGTAGTGAATTAAACTAATCTTATAACACTCGGGTCATATGCCTTCCGCGATGCTATGGTTTATGTTCCTCTTTTTCCGGTTGACCTTCATAAATAATTAACTTGAGTATAGCCCGAGCATTCATATGGCGCAATATCCACTAAACGTGTTCAAAGCGCTTTTACAAAAGGTGCCGCCCAGTCAACAGCAACAATACTAACGCGTTGTATTTTGATTGATTTATTTCGTGTTGATCGAACAGCGTCCATTTAACGCATAGGACAAGAAATGCGGCCTGTTAGGCGTCAATACCAGTTTCGGACAAAGACAAGGCAGCTTTCGACCATGAAGACATCCATACAAGAAAACGTCCATCCCAAAATAGTGTAGATCGCGCCGAAATGTTATTGAATAAGGTTCAACAGTCGTGACGTCACTTTCCTCGTAATGACGCATATTAACTTAGTAACTGGTTCTTAAGTATCGGAACAATAGTGGACGCCCTTATGAAAATAATACTTCTCCGACGAGCATAAAAGTGTATCCAGAGGAGAAAAACATTATAAATCTGATTATGTTTAGACATTTATACATTCTGATCACATACATGACATGTGGAAACGTTCTAGCCAGCATGAAGAATAAAAAGTGCAGATTTTCTTCGTTTAGAACCAACCTGCTGGTTGCTAGGCGGACGTGACATCAGACTGTTGAATCCAATTGGAAAAGCAAAAGGACCAAGTCTTGATCACCCATAGAATATTATGGATTCTCCTTGATTTGTGAGACCTCCATCCACCTTCGTATTTTTCTCTTCAGTCCTCGATCCACGACCAATATCAATCAAGCCCGTCTGTTATCCTGGCCAAGGCGCGTGGGAAAGGTTAATTATTTTGGTCATTTGAAACCACGGAAAGGAGATTGGACCAATGGATAGAGTACACACTCACAATTCAATACACTTGGACCAATGGATAGAGTACAAACTCACAATTCAATACACTTGGACCAATGGATAGAGTACACACTCACAATTCAATACACTACACAAACTGAACGATTATACCCTGCTCTGACAAAACAACAATTTGGACAGAAAATTAACTTTCTTTTAAACACGAACGATTAACTCACTCAATCCTATAGATTTTTGTTACTATTCAAAATTATTCAACTACCATTAACATGTAAAAACTAAAAACATAAGCTTTGACACTACGTCGATAATTTGTCTCAGGAAAAATGTAATAAATAGGCATGGGGTAAAAGTAACCCTGGTAAACTACGGATATAGTCGGTTGTCACGAAATGTTATTATTAATGTTTTATTAAGTTTATTGTGTACGCTAATCCCAATGTTATCCTTAGTTCGTGATGTCCCGATGTGATGATCATATCGCATTCGTCCTTTTGTAGTTGACTTCTCTGGAATAGATAAAGGGACATAGGGACCTGGTGTTGAGTAGAACCGTTTTAATGGCTTTAGTTTGAGGTCGGAAAGTCTATTTCACAGTTCGTGGATTTTCCCGCGAGTCATTTCCGGGCACACAAAGAGAGACCTTTTTTTTAAAAAGTATTTCTTCTCTTTTAAAATTCTGTTTCATGGTTTTTGTAAAACTTTCATCCTTCCCATTCAACAGTTGGCCGTCTGACGATTCGGACGTATTTTAGTCTCTATGCAAAGTTCAGCCGATGCTGTTTTGCAAGAGTTGTACTTAATTTTATAAAAATCAAACTGTGATTTTAATTGTTACAGGCCTTGTGGTTGGTGGAATTATTCATTTGATTCAATCTTTCTGCTTATATTATGAGTTTATTAATACTAGTGATTTTCTAATTTAATAGTTTGTGCCAAGCACGTAGGGCAGTGACCACGTGTGTTGAGAAGTTTATAGTGTTGTGATATGTGTAAAGGTGATCTAGTTTAAGTATTATTGCTTTTGTTTTTCTATGGTTAATTAAATATTGTTTTCTTTCCCATTCTAGTGGGCCTGTTGATTTGGGGCCAAAGCCAAAGAAACTATTATATGAATTAACTTTAACCCTTGTGAATTTTGGATGTAAGACTTTTCTTCTTTTGATTTGTGGCCAAAGCCAGAACATTTTAATCGCCTTATCCTTGGCCGATGCCATCGATATTATACCATATGAATATTGTTCATATCCGGCCATTTTAGTTTTATTGTTATAAGGCCGACGCCTTAGATTCAAAGAGAGATTGGACAGTACAAATTGTGACAGTAGAAAGAAAGGACGACAGACTGCATCATCTCGACAAGAGGAAGAAGCCCTGACGGACCTGTGACGGACAGTTCATATTGTGTTCTATGTGTTCTGTAAAGGTAAGGGGCCCCACCTTCTTGTGAAATCTGTTTGTGACTTATGTGACTTATTCATTGTTCCACGTTCATCGTTACTGTCTAGTGAATTGAGTGTTCGTCATTACATGTGCGAATAAGAGAGAGTGTGAGAGAGTAATTTGCATTAATAAATTATATGAAATATGAAAATTTACTTATCATTCTCTGATTATTAGTTTGTTGGGCTGGTCAATTTGTTGTACGTTAGCAACCCTTTAAGGCCATTGACTGGGACGGAGGTTCTGCAGACCACCGACTCACTCTTTGGCATTGTCACTTTGTGACATCGGTGTTAGGGTTGAATGAGTTAAATTGATTATCACCTTGGCAAAAAGGCTAACATTTGAAATGTTATTGAATTTTCAGGAATGAGACTTTTTGACAAGTTAATAATTTTCAATGGACATTTGGAGTTAAAATTTTCTGGCCAAAATTTTAAAAGATAAATAAATCTGTTTTGTCAGAGCCACAGGTTCTACTACGGTAGACTTCTGTGGTCAGAGCACAAGTTTGGTAGTGGGAGACAATTGTATGACATTGAGAGATAGCGAGGCGACCAAAAGAGATACTATTTTAGAAGGCCCTGAGAGATAGCAATGGCAAGCTATGAATAGCTCCCATTAATTTAACAAACGGAAGAGACAGAAATATCACCGAGATAGTAATTATAAATAGAATTGTGCCGTCCCTTAAATTTGATGAATTGCCGTACGATGTTAGCGCTTTGGCAGGGGTTATTCCGATCAGAATGGTGATGAGCTGGGATAATATATTGCGTGTATGCATGTGTGTGTGTTGTGTGTGCGGGTGTGTGGGTGCATGTGTGTGTGTGTGTTCTGTGTGTGTGTGTGTGTGTGTGTATTTGTGTGTTTGTCATCATCGGTTGGTCTGCACCCAATGAATTTACAAATTTAGAGGCGCTGAGTTTATAAATCATGTTTTCTTATTTTCATATCAGGAAAATGCCTCCGATTAATGATACTAAGCGACTTGAAGCGGATCGAAAAGCACAGCAGAAATGGAAATTGAAAAATACTTCCAGTGATCAACAAGCAGAATGACGGTTTATTTAACCATAGGTCCAATTCTTCAACACACATATTGATATTGTACCACAAAAACGGCTTTAAACGCGACTTGACTTGACTTTTGCCTCTTGGCTCCTGGCGGAGCATAGTAAAGACTACTAGGACCCGTGTTATCTATGGAGCACAGGGCCTAAACAGCACTCTTCCATCTTCTTCTGTCATTGGCACGGACCTTTGCCTCACTCCAGGAAAGATTGGAGACGCACAAATCTTGGTGAAGGCTTCTCCTCCAAGTCTGTATTGGACGACCCCGTTTCCTCTTGCCCTGTGGGTTCCATTCGAGAGCCTGCTTGGTTATATTACAGGGCTCTTTCCGCAGGGCATGGCCGTAAACGTGAAAAACGAATTTTCTGAATGATTCGACTTTCACTTCATCGATTACAGTGCGGCTATGTGGTCTTGTGGTATGACATTCGAACGGTCTTGGGTTCGAGCCTCGCTCGGCGCATAGTTGAGTCCTTGGAAAAGGCTCTTTACTCACATTCTCTCACCATACTCAGGTGTAAAATGAGTACCTGGCCGTTAATAGCGTTTATGTCAGAAAAAATTGTAATGTTGCCTAACAGGCGTCATGTCTCGTTCTACATGTTACGTGTTGCTGTTGGTCAGGGACCCCTTGTAAAGCGCTTTGAGCACGTTTAGTGGATATTGCCTTATATAAAATCTCAATTATTTTTTTTATTACAATGAACACCAACGTGTCCAAGGTCTTTATTATTTCACGTTGGGCGTTATTTCAATCAGCGAACAGATTGTGAAGAAAACGATTTCTGACCAAACATTGAAATTGGCGTTTTGTCGGGGTACGACAGAACCTTGTCCAGTTTATTATTACTATTATACATAATAATAAATTTTACGACCATAAGTACATACCACTTCCTTCCCCGCTGCTCTTTCTTTATACTCTTAGAAATTGCCTGGGTCTCGATCTCAATATAATATCTGTTACTTTTCGACCTCCTCAGAGACCAATGTATACCATGTACTAACTACTAATAAAGAGGTGGGGGGGGGGGGGGTAGGAAAGACTGGCACTGACTCTTACAGACACCATGAATGGAATCATATGCCAGACTTGTCCGTGACATGCTATCTGATCATTGGGTAAATTAGAAACACTCAACCCCCCACCCACCACAATCCCAACCCTCCAGAAATCACGACAATTCTAACGCGCACCGACAAAACACTGGTCTTTCACTCCTACTAGAAATTGCTCTATGTTAAATATTGACGAGTTACGGTGACCCTAGAGCTGTTGAAATATCTTGAACCTGAGACTTCTTTATCGTCTCAAACTTTATAGAGTTTTTGGAATTTTGAGGAACGATTAAATCATCGATAATTGAAGGGAAAAAAAATTCTTATCAAAATGAAAGCGTTTGGTCATTGAAGAAGAGACTAATCTACATTGGTCAGCAGGGAGCCGTTCCAGTCACGCTGGGGGGTTGGGGGTGTGGGGTGGGGGTGGTTTAATGTCCCTGGAGAACTGGGTGGACATATGTCGTCATCCCGGGGGGGGGGGGGGGGGGTGTCTGGGGATTCTAGGATTGATTACAGCTTGTTGTCTTCACACATTCAAGGGCTGATACTATTTTTTAAAACAACAGTTCATGGCTTACAATCAAGGATGTGAAAAAAAAAAGAGAAAAAAAGGTATGTTTTCACCTAAAGGCTAGTGGTATGACACTCGCTTTTGGACCGGAAGGTCCTGGGTTCGGACCTCGCTCGGCGCATGGTAGAGCCGTGGAAATTGGCTCTTTATTCACTTTCTCTCACCGTACTCAGGTTAAAATGAGCACATGGCTGTATTAACAGCATTATCTCTGCCGAAAAAATTGTAATGTTGCCTAACACGCGTCATGTCCCGTCCTTCATGTTAAGTGTTGCTGTTGGCCAGTGACCCCTTGTAAAGCGCTTTGAGTACGTTTAGTGGATATTGCGCTATATAAATGCTCTATTTTTTTAAGCATCAAGAAGAATAGGAGAAGAGGTCTTTCGAGATGGCACATATTATCATCATTGTTATTGTTTTGAGTTACTTGTTAAAGAAGGAGTTTGAGCCCGTGTTAAATAAGTTGT
Source organism: Berghia stephanieae (assembly GCF_034508935.2). Classification (NCBI taxonomy): domain Eukaryota; kingdom Metazoa; phylum Mollusca; class Gastropoda; order Nudibranchia; family Aeolidiidae; genus Berghia; species Berghia stephanieae. The sequence continues at coordinate 86,085,958 of NC_088363.1, forward strand.
TCTAATTCAGGGTTGTCATCTTGACAGTTCAGTCCAAAATAGATTCACGTAAAGTGACCTAAAAAAAAATATTTTAAATTGATTTCATTCTAAATCTTCACCCTGATGACCACGTTGTCACAATTAAAGATTGTGACAGCGACATGGATCTATCTCTCAGATAATATAGTATCTGATGTTGTGTTGACGGGGACGGCTGGTGGGTGAGAGAAGAGGGGAGCGGGATGGGGGGGGGGGGGGAGTAAATGTCAACTGTGTACGCGTCACAAATCATCTCCGGACACAAACAGGAGGTAATCTAGGCGAAGACTATCAACATAGGACCCTGGCTTTAACATCTGTCACAAAGGTGTTTGTGTTCGTGGTTCTGGCCCTGGCCCTACCTGCTGGAGACATTTGTTTTCTTAGCCTACTTATGATTACCGATTACGTCAAACGGAAACTCAAATATTTATTTTCAAGGAAAATTCCGCGATGCGGAGGAGGACGAAGCTGATAAAAAGTGTTGAAATTGAAGGTTGAAACTGTACTGAATCAACTACAAGATCATCAGATAGGAGGATGAGAGAGAAAGAGAGAGAGAGAGAGAGAGAGAGAGAGAGAGAGAGAGAGAGAGAGAGAGAGAAGAGAGAGAGAGGGGGGGGGGGGAGGGGGGTAGAAACCTAACCAGGGATTTAAAAAATTTATTTTATTTTTTAAACAACTCCATGAACTTGTCCGTAAGGTTATATCTAGTTTATTAAGCTAAGCATTTGTCTAGTGACTTTCTTTACCTCTAAGCATGTCGCAAATACGGATGATCTGACGTATTTCTAAAATTAGAACACAGATAAATCCAGTACTTATTTATTATTGACATTATTCATCATAATAAACCGGAGGGCTCATCGTTGATATCGACCAATAACCCTTCACGTAAAATTGTTCACTGACAAAACTCGTTTTCGTTTGTTTTGTAGTTTTTGTTTTGTTTTTGTTTTTCAGATTTTAGCCGTATGAAAAAAAAATTGGATCCATAAAATTATATCCCCCCAATGTTTCAAAAAGTCTCATACTTGCTTCATACGTTTTTGGCCTCTTTGCTGATCCTAGTTCGAGACTGTTTGTCGAATTATCTTAATCGATAAGTAAACATTTTCTGGACAAAATGATGATAAAGGTGTTTAGTCAGTGTTGGGAATCCGTCGTCCAGGTGGAGGTATGTATTTATAAAATAATATCATCGTGTTTATCGCTAGAGGGTTGGTTGGTTGGAAGTCCCGATGTGAGCACTTACATACTCACGATTTATTGGCAATAAATGGAATCTCTGGAGTTTTGATCTCCCCTTCTTGGACAGACGGGAAAGATTAACATTATTTATGGACATAATATTGTGCCGCGAAACCAGGTCTGTCGTATACAAATTAAAATAAACAACTTTTTTGATCAGAAAACTGTTACTTTATATTATACAGACTTATTTATCGAGAGAAAAATCTAGAGCTTTTATATAGCGCAATATCCACTAAAACGTGCTCAAAGCGCTTTACAAAGGGTCCCTGACCAACAGCAACACGTAACATGTAGAACGAGACACAACGCTTGTTAGACGATTTTACAATTTATTTCCGACCGAGACAACGCTGTTGACGGTCAGGTACTCATTTTACACCTGAGTACGGTGAGAGAATGTGAGTAAAGAGTCTTTTCCAAGGACTTAACTATGCGCCGAGCGAGGCTCGAACCCAGGACCTTCCGATTCGAAAGCGAGTGTCATACCACTAGACCACACAGCCACACATTTAGAGGATCATCAAATCATCAACAACAAAAAAGGTACTGAAATTGAGATTTGAAGCTTTTTTGTTCAAGAATTTTTGACAAATTGGAGACATTATTTCAAATCACATTTCTATGGCCAAAATAGAAAGAAAATTGTGTTTTGTCGATCTGAAAAAACAGTACAAGTACTATACTAGACCGATCGGTAATCAAGAGGTCTCAGGTTCGATCACCTATCGAGGCAGGGTGATTTTTTGGGGATTTTTTATATTTATGTCATTGCATTTTTCTCCCTGCTTTGTTTGGCCGGCATTGTTTCATTTTTTCAATCTTTATTATCCGACAGTGCCTAAATGATTGCTTTGTGTTTTGTCGGTGTATTATGATAGAGGTGTATCAAGATGGATTTGTAATTAGGTACTTTTAATTTAGGTCCATATTAAAGCATAGAGGTGATGAATGACTAAGATGATGACAACGATGGATGATGATGATGATGATGATGATGATGATGATGATGGAGTGGTAGTAGTGGAGCTGGTGGTGACGATAATGATGATGATGATGATGATGATTATGATGATGATGATGATGATGATGATGATGATGATGATGGAGTGGTAGTAGTGGAGCTGGTGGTGACGATAATGATGATGATGATGATGATGATTATGATGATGATGATGATGATGATGATGATGATGATGATGATGATGATGATGATGATGATGATGATGATGATGATGATGATGATGATTGTCACAGTAAAGATTGTTCACAATTATCTTATTAAATTTTATTTTATTAAGAACTGAATTCATCTCACTCCAGTTATATTTCGGTAGGCTTAGATAAACTTTACCTTCTAATATTAGATCGTCTTTCCTTTTATAGCCTTCCCTCGAATTAATTTCTAATTAGTGAATACTTTTCGTTCTACATTCTGTCACGTAGCCACTTATTATAAAAGCTGATAGGTCTAACATTTGACACTCACTTAGACCTGTAAATGAGCTCTATAAAAATTGACTGAAACTCTTCGACAAACTGAAGATTCAATTATTTTTTTAAAAAATAAGGGCATCATTGGAGAGGAGAGTGATAAATACAATATATCAAAATAGTGGGTGTTATTTCTTACTGGAAGTCTGGAAGTATGACTGTCATAATTTGATGTAGAAGGAATGCTAAATAAGCATGGCATTCATATAGGTAAAGATGACTTCATCAAAGTCATATTCCTGCCTCTGGAATTTTTTTGACAAAGAAAAATAATCACCATTATCATCTTTAACTTCTAGCCATGACCAATTGAATTTATTCCTCACGGGACTCACATCTTTATCGATGCTCGACAAGTCTGAATTGCGATCCACGAACAGCTCAGCCATTGTGAGAACATTAGAATAATGTAGCAATGAGCAAACTTGATTTTCAATCAGTAAATGACAGAGAAAAAAAATTAAATTAATATGACTTCAGGCCAATACACTGAATTATTAAGTAGAAGTGAATTATCAAGAAGAAACTTCGGCAGGCGTAGCGGAAAAATTCAAAGAATAGAAATGAAGGTAAATCGCCACAAAACAGCAAGCTCGCTTGGGCTTGAGCAAAACAATGGCAGAAAACGTCCTGATTTGCACGGGAATTAATTAGGCTACTTACCATTGTTCTTTATGATCAGGTACTCAATCAGTGAAGAAACGGTCAACCAGTTTGTTTACAACGTGAGGCAATCGAAATGTGCTTGTAGCAATCTATCCTAACTTTCGATTTGAAGATGTCTACATAACGGACTTTCGGCTTTCGCAATTTACTTTATCATAGTTTTGAGACTCGAAGGGTAAATGTGGTCAATTTTGGCTTAGATGAAACAGTGAAATTTATCGCTCGGTGGCTCAGTTAAAATTGGCTACAGTTGGGATCACGACGGACTGGAAAGTGAAAAAATAATTTAACGAAGGATGTGTGAAAATACCAAGGGAAGTGTTCAGACACGCCTTTTATAAAAAGGCGTCGCTTTGTCTTGGCAATATATACATCGTTAATATAAACGGTCCCCATGAGCTATGCGTAGCGCTGTGGAACACTCCTAATTATTTTACGGTCATTCGACTACGATTTGTGAATTCTTTCTTTTTTTATTTCTTTCTTTCTTTCTTTCCTTTTTTAAATATTTGAATTTGACAAATTGACTGATTTCAGTTAATTGACTGAGAATTTACAGGTCTACTCACTTTCTCTCCACAATCTATGCCGGACGGCCAGTCGCTCTATTCCTATATATATACTGGAAGATTTTTATCTTTTGGGACTTTGTAGATATTATATCTACACCATTAAGACGCCGGAGCTTTTAACTTTGATTGTATAATCTTCAAGGATCAAACCCAAGCCCGCTGTCAAGGACTATACAATAACTTCTTACCAATTGCCTGGAAGTGAAATTTTACGAGTCCAATCCTGTTATCAGAAGAATAGATCATCCAAGCCCATCAACTGCCTGGAAACGTAAACTTACGAACCTGACATATTATCATAAGTTACGTAAAATATTCATATCTCTATTTGTAACTGCCACGATCACTGTTTATCTCTTTTAATTAAATTTCATCATTATTTTTATTTCATTGCAAACAAATCGTTAATTGTTTTTCATTTATAGTAACTAGTAAATTCTGGGGCCTCATTCTACATATATCTTTATGCATAGTCGAGTAGCTCTTTACTCACTTGAGACCATGACAATGATGATGATGATGATGATGATGATGGAGTGGTAGTAGTGGAGCTGGTGGTGACGATGATGATGATGATGATGATGATGATGATAATGATGATGATGATGATGATTATGATTACAAGAAATGTATGAGGTTCATCTTGACCGATGGGACGAGTTTTCTGGCCAAATATTTAAAAACGTGTTTTTTGTTTTGTTTTGTTTTGTTTGTTTTTCCCTCCAGAGTTCGGTAGATTTGTCTTTGGTGGAATTAATGTGGTTTAAATGATCGTAATTGCAAAGTGATCAAAGACTGACTTTATCCACTGAGGGGAACTATAATCATTATTTGTATAAAATCTGACAAATCTTTGTGTGCATATGTGTGTGTGTGTGTGTGTGTGTGTGTGTTTGTGTGGGGTGGAGGGGGGCGTGTTCAGATGGGTACAGTTGTAACTTTTGATTGACTGTTTTATATAGCGTTATGGAATGTTTTGAATGAATTATATAGATTTTGAAGCGACATAAATACCTTAAAGCGATATCAAAGATAATTAAACCAATTGGATTCAGTAGTCTGATGTCACGCGCCTGGCAACGGCGGCCATCTTGGTTCTAAACAAAGAAAATCATTACTTTTTATTCTTCATACTGGCTATAACTTTTCATTCCCTTTTCATATGCCTTGTGATCAGAATGTGTAAAAGTCAAAACATGATCAAATTGATGGGTTTTTTTCCCTCTGGATACGCGTTTAAGCTCGTCGGAGAAATATTTCATACGGCGTCCGCCATTGTTCCGATAGTTTAGAGCCAGTGTTACTAAGTTACCATGCGTCATTAGGAAGGAAGTGACGTTATGACTGTTGAAGACTATTGCGGTAAATTCCCAATTATATATAGTATGCGCTTGGCTAAGAAGATCACACTATTGCCATCCGGAAGTATAACGTACCAACCAACACACAAAACTATGTGTACCATGAACTTTTATCGTCTGGTTCATACAGTTTAGTGAGAATTACGCATAAACGTGGATGTCAACAAAAAAAAAAAAAAATAACAAGACCCTCGTGCCGTCAACTTCATACTATCTATAGATAGTATGCGCTTGGCTAAGAAGCTCATAACATTGCCATCCGGAAGTATAACAGACCAACACACAAAACTCTGTGCATCCACGAACCTTTATTGTCTGGATAATACATTTAAGTGAGAATAACTAACAAACGCGGATGGCAAAAACAATAACAAAGACCTGAGTGACGTCAACTTCATTCTATCTATAGGGAATTTTCCCAAATGAAACGACAAGACTCGATGGGTGTCATTCAACTTGACGAGGAAGGAGATGACAATCATGAAATAGAATGAAATCCCTGGGTCGTCATGGTCTCTCTGTCATGTCATCTGGAATGTCCAGCAGGCCGGGGGTCCAGTCCATCCAGTGGACGCTGTTTGTGGACACGGACTGGACACTCTGTGGGGTCGGTCAGTCAGGCCTTTGCTATCTCGCCTGGTTTGGGGCAATTAATATTAATTATGCATTATATTGCTTAACCCTCTCCTTACCAGCCATTTTCAAAATTTTCCCTAAAACTCCACACCCACCCAACACAAAAACAGACATTTCTAACTCAAACAGAAAAGCAACAAACACATTCTATACAGGGATGTAAATCTTTCAGAATTATTAGGATTTCCTATTTTTCAGACATTTTCTAGCTTCCCCAAACTATTTAAATATTTCTTAATACCTCACTACCAACAACTCTTGTGATAAGAGATACTGCTGTACAGATAGAGAATTTGTAGTGAATATCCATTTTCATTGTACTGAAACACTTAATTTACACTACTGTTGTGTCAGTTATACGTGTATTTAACCATTCAACTTATTTCCACGACAGCTTCCGAATTTTAATTCGGAAGTACTAAGGATTGATAGCGTTCGAATTTCCGAATTTTCCTAATTTTAATTCGGAACTAGATTCACATCTGTTGTGTAAACAAGGAGGGTTATTTTTAGTTTACCGGAAGCAAAACATGGCTGCAGAATCGAAAGTAGAAGATGGTGGATACATATCGAGTATTCATGACTGAGTTCTGAGTTGTTGTTACACTTTCTTCCTAATGCTCAATTGGAATGTATTTCTGTTTCTGTAAGTAATTCCTGTGTGTTGCAATTCATTCCAGTCATAATGAGTCTGAAGATACATTTCCCTTAGCCTTGGTCTTTATGAGAAATTTCTATGGGGTCTCTCTGGTTGAGACTGCCACGAACTTTTGACTGTGGTGGGGGAAAAAATCAAATTTGTGTTCTCATTGAAAGCTACACCAATAAAGTAAAGTAAAGGGCTTTTAACACGATTCTAAACCTAATGTAGTATTTTAATTTTTGTAATGTACTTCTTATTGCCTTTGTTATTAGCAGAAGGGTTTGGGGCCTGAGAGAATGATAAATATCGGGAGGTGACCATCTTTCCAATCTCAAAATTGGCCTTAGTAATGATATGGCTGTTGAAATTTGAGTACGAGTTTTTATTATTGTCAGATTCATTTAGTCATTGGGGATAATATTTTGACCTGAATATAATTTTGATATAAAAGTTTAGGTGGTGGATTACGTGCAGTGAAAATAAGTTAAGAATTCCAAAATTCTGATTTTTCTCAGTATCCCAAACTAATTTAACCCTGTTTAATCCATAAAGATAAGGATAATACTAAATGGGCACTGATTTAAGCATGAACAACACCAAATAATGGTATTTCCTCCTGACAAAAAGGAGACATAAATCATTAAAATCCATCCATAAACAAAATAATTTAGATTTTATTCTGAGACTTATCACTCGAAAGTCCTAAAAATGTTGTCACAATCACAAGGCCATTTATCACCTCATTCCTGGAGTGTCACTTGGAGTTTAGACTATTGAAATGAGCTCGCAGAATTTCAGAATTTTTTTCAACTTTGCATTTACATCCCTGTCTATACATAACATTGTTCTACAATACGAGCTCTATTACAAGATATGAAGTGAGTAGAAAAGTGCCAGAAGACAATAGAGAATAAAAATTTTTTCGCGGCGGTGGTGGGGTTTGAACCTGCGACCTTATTGGTACGACAACTCCGCCTGGCAGGTGAGAGCGTGGCTCTACCGTGTGAGCTATCCACGAACACAAAATATTCGTTTCAAACCCAAAGTCATTTCTAGATCCCTCTCTCACCCACTTCTTGAGATCGCCGATTCGTTCGCCACCATCGCGAAGTAATTTTGACCAGCAGTTAAGCTTAATAGCCAATATTCTCATCACAAACATATAACATAGAAACGATTGAGACATTGAGTATGCTCCGGTGTATGGGGTGAATTTTTAATTCAGAAAAGTGAGTGGAGCAGGCACTTATGTTGGTAACAACAAGATATGAAGTGAGTAGAAAAGTGCCAGAAGACAATAGAGAATAAAAATTTTTTTTCGCGGCGGTGGTGGGGTTTGAACCTGCGACCTTATTGGTACGACAACTCCGCCTGGCAGGTGAGAGCGTGGCTCTACCGTGTGAGCTATCCACGAACACAAAATATTCGTTTCAAACCCAAAGTCATTTCTAGATCCCTCTCTCACCCACTTCTTGAGATCGCCGATTCGTTCGCCACCATCGCGAAGTAATTTTGACCAGCAGTTAAGCTTAATAGCCAATATTCTCATCACAAACATATAACATAGAAACGATTGAGACATTGAGTATGCTCCGGTGTATGGGGTGAATTTTTAATTCAGAAAAGTGAGTGGAGCAGGCACTTATGTTGGTAACAACAAGATATGAAGTGAGTAGAAAAGTGCCAGAAGACAATAGAGAATAAAAATTTTTTCGCGGCGGTGGTGGGTTTGAACCTGCGACCTTATTGGTACGACAACTCCGCCTGGCAGGTGAGAGCGTGGCTCTACCGTGTGAGCTATCCACGAACACAAAATATTCGTTTCAAACCCAAAGTCATTTCTAGATCCCTCTCTCACCTACTTCTTGAGATCGCCGATTCGTTCGCCACCATCGCGAAGTAATTTTGACCAGCAGTTAAGCTTAATAGCCAATATTCTCATCACAAACATATAACATAGAAACGATTGAGACATTGAGTATGCTCCGTGTATGGGGTGAATTTTTAATTCAGAAAAGTGAGTGGAGCAGGCACTTATGTTGGTAACAACAAGATATGAAGTGAGTAGAAAAGTGCCAGAAGACAATAGAGAATAAAAAATTTTTTTCGCGGCGGTGGTGGGGTTTGAACCTGCGACCTTATTGGTACGACAACTCCGCCTGGCAGGTGAGAGCGTGGCTCTACCGTGTGATCTATCCACGAACACAAAATATTCGTTTCAAACCCAAAGTCATTTCTAGATCCCTCTCTCACCCACTTCTTGAAATCGCCGATTCGTTCGCCACCATCGCGAAGTAATTTTGACCAGCAGTTAAGCTTAATAGCCAATATTCTCATCACAAACATATAACATAGAAACGATTGAGACATTGAGTATGCTCCGGTGTATGGGGTGAATTTTTAATTTAGAAAAGTGAGTGGAGCAGGCACTTATGTTGGTAACAACAAGATATGAAGTGAGTAGAAAAGTGCCAGAAGACAATAGAGAATAAAAAATTTTTTCGCGGCGGTGGTGGGGTTTGAACATGCGACCTTATTGGTACGACAACTCCGCCTGGCAGGTGAGAGCGTGGCTCTACCGTGTGAGCTATCCACGAACACAAAATATTCGTTTCAAACCCAAAGTCACTTCTAGATCCCTCTCTCACCCACTTCTTGAGATCGCCGATTCGTTCGCCAAAAAATTTATGAATTTATGAGAATATTGGCTATTAAGCTTAACTGCTGGTCAAAATTACTTCGCGATGGTGGCGAACGAATCGGCGATCTCAAGAAGTGGGTGAGAGAGGGATCTAGAAATGACTTTGGGTTTGAAACGAATATTTTGTGTTCGTGGATAGCTCACACGGTAGAGCCACGCTCTCACCTGCCAGGCGGAGTTGTCGTACCAATAAGGTCGCAGGTTCAAACCCCACCACCGCCGCGAAAAAAATTTTTATTCTCTATTGTCTTCTGGCACTTTTCTACTCACTTCATATCTTGTTGTTACCAACATAAGTGCCTGCTCCACTCACTTTTCTGAATTACGAGCTCTATTACAGAATGTCAAATTATTATAGCTATAGCAAAAAGAAATGAAATCTGGATGAGAAAAGTGACGGTTGCATCGTAACAAATGTGACGATTTTCCAATAGGTGGTAAGGAGAGGGTTAAGAGGGAAAAGAATGAGATTGACTCAATTGAAGGTGACATGCGAATGAACAATGCTCGATTCTGCCAAATGCTAGATTGGCTTCGATAGTCTTTTCAATTAAAAACAAATATTTTCTTTCTATTTATCTTTTTTTACTCATTTGTATTCATGTAAAATACGTCACTTTTGGGTAAAATTCTGTCTGCAATACGACAAATTGAGACGGGGGCTTAATTAAAGTATGAAGTTGGCGTCACTCAGGTCTTTGTTATTGCTTTTTGCCATCCGCGTTTATGAGTAATTCTCACTAAACTGTATTAACCAGACTATAAACGTTCAAGGTTACACATAGTTTTGTGTGTTGGTCCGTTATATTTCCGGATGGCAATGTTGTGAGCTTCTTAGCCAAGCGCATACTATCTATACAGATCCCGCTTCCACCCCAACCCCCACCCAAAATTTAAAAAATAATAATAAATCAAGATCGCAAGGAAAAGATGAGGGCTGGAGGTCAGGCGAGGGAATGAATCCCAGATGTTGCGCCATTCCGATCATCATCATCATTATCATCATCATCATCGTCATCACCATCATCATCATCATCATCATCATCATCATCATCATCATCTTCACCATCATCATCATCATCATCAAAATCATCATCATCATCATCATCATCATCATCATCATCATCATCATCATCATCATCATCATCATCATCATCATCATCATCATCATCGTCATCACCATCATCATCATCATCATCATCATCATCGTCATCACCATCATCATAATCATCATCATCATCGTCATCATCATCATCATCATAAGTCGGGTGACCACTTTATTACCCTATATAAGTATAACCATATCAGCCTACTCGAAATACTAACAATTCACATCCCTTCGGACAATAATTTATTACCATTACTAAATTTATTCATTCACATTTTTCACGAACAAGAATAAATAACACATTAAAGGCCAGATAATATAAGGCTACTTACTGTCTACTGTTAAACATTGCCTTTTCATCCGATTATATTGAACAAAAAGACGCTAATATAATTGTATTTTAAATAAATAAATAAATTGAGATTTTATATCGCGGGTCTAGAGGCATATTATTGTAACTGCAAACTTCCTGTTTTGAGAAAATTAACTTTGAATGTTTAGCTATTCTTGTAAAATCAGAGATGAAAGGGTGGCAATAGATTGCCCATCAAATTGATAAATGAGAGGACTAAAAATGATTTAAAACCATGACTAACATGATTATGCAACAAGTATAGCTTTTATCATGATTATAATCACTTACAATAATTTGCCTCTCAACATGTCATAGTGGGATGTTATGAACCTACCACTTACAATAATTTGTCATTACCCAACTAAGTGTCACACAACATCAAACAAGCCAAAAAATGATAACAAGTAAGTTCAATTATAATTTATAATAAATTTATTCAGTTCTGGATAAAAAAAAAATAATGTCAGATTATTTCAATGAAATGTACATTGAAGGTAAGACTGGCAAACCATGTAAGTCGCTTTCAACTCAGAGGCCTAACCCTTTCGCGGCTAGGCTGTATTTACGTCAAACACCATTCGATCCTCTACAGTTTTCATCTAGAGATTGGTCCCTGTGATAAGCTTCGAGTGATCGAGCGCGCATCACAGGGACTAAATCTCTGGATGAAAACTGCAAAAGTCAGTTATAAATCGACAAAAATAAGTTGAATGTCGGTTCGGTCGAAAGCTTACCTAGCCGTGAAACAGTTAAAACTTTTGACATTTAAAAGAATCTTATTAAAATTAGCATTGAGTACTATTAAAACAATAACAAAAAACGTGTCAAAAAGACTAAGGTGAAGGTAATTGGAAAAGGTGCAATGCATGGAAGTCTTTTTCTGAGGTCCCGAGTCTGATTACTTCGGTGGACATAATATTATGAACATTTGTATTTACTATTCGCAAAGATGAGTTATGATGTAGTAAAATATATCTACAAAATAAGAAATGCAAGCAATTCTGAAATATGTATTAATAATTAGAATATTAATGAGGACACTTTAGAGCGCATTCTCCCAACAATATGGGCTCTTTGCGCTTAACACGGCATGAACATAAACGCAACCAGGGAAAAAAACATTTTGTACATATTATTATCAAACATACAGAGGAAAAAATGATATAAATTCATTTTCCAATTCTGGTGGATTCTGTTGCTGATTCACTGTTTCAGGCATGTCAGTTGATGGTAAGTCTGAAATAGAAAAAAACATTGGGGAACAATTATATTACTCAGACAATGAAGATACAGTCCACTCTGGATAATTGCAACTTGGTTTAATCGCAATTTTCGGTTAATCGCAACATTTCCCAAGAAACAGAATTAATTCTATATAGAAGTCACTGGTTAATTGCAACAAACTTCGGTTAATCGCAACAAATTTTTGCCCTCAAAAAGTGGTAAATTCAAGAAATCAATCAAACAAAATATCATGATTTCATCGTGGAAGAAATCGTGACATGTTGAATAATTGAGAGTAAGCAGGATTTAATGCTACAGTAGTTTGTCACCACTCTATAGGAGATAAAAGAGGGCGGGGCTTTACAACATGGGTTTGAAATGTCATCTGTGACCATTAAATAGGAGGTGAGGGGGCTGTGCATAGTTTTGACAAAAGGTAGACAATGACAGTTGTAAAGAGAGACTGAGCGATATCCTTTGTTATGGGATTGACATCTGTGCATTGTGACCAACGAGTTTGGTGAAAGCTTATTGGCTCTCACCAGGGCTAATCTCTTTGAGTCTTACAAATATTGAGAACAAAAGAGTGAAAGTGAATCAAATCAGAATAAAAGATGGCAACTTGCATCAAAGCTGCTTTTGCTTGACAAAATCTATACAGGACTGCCATATGGTTTTTATTTCAATCATATTGCTCAGTCTGTGGACACTGTTTACAACTAGTACGAGATAACCATATATGTGTAAAATGTTGCAACAGGGGATTGGAAACTCATCTTCTGTTAATTGCAACTTCGGTTAATCGCAACATTTTCGTGGATCCCAAGGTGTTGCGATTAACCGGAGTGGACTGTAAACTTACATTTCCTATGTTCAGTATTGTTGCTGTCATTCAGCTAACATGGTAACTTTCAAATCACAAGATAAAACCTGAGGACAACTAATGGGAACCCTTTCAAGTTATGAAAAGAAAAGTAACAAACTTATCATAATTACCTGTATCTTCACATTCCATGGAGATAGTTCCAGTTCCAGGCGAGCTTTGATCCTTATCGGGACAAGGCGGTGGAGACAACGAATGGATAGTCTCCCCAAGCAAAGCAGGTGATTGTGCTGGGTTGACCTCATGAGAGGGCTCAGTGACAGGAGCAGGTGTGTATGTTTCCTGCACTGTGTGAGGTGATAGTGTATCCATAGACTAGTCTGAATCATCTGATAGAGACGGTTCATACAAATCATCAGAGTCCGAAAAAGAACTGGGAAATTCTCATCTTCATCACTGGACTCTGAAAAATGAAAACAGAACAATCAGGAAAGTTAGTCAGATTGGTATAGAAAACAAGGTCTACATCGTTGTGTCATTGGTAGGTTGGTTACCAAACATTCAATACTAATTCCATCAAATTTCTTTCACACATCAGACAAGGCTAAGATTCTTTGCCTTATCTTATTACATCTTGAAAGTTACTAGTATGTACTATCTATCTATAGTAAATATAAGTAAGTAAACAGTAGGATGGAAAGTGAAAGTGAAAGTCAATGTCAAAGTCAAGTGCAGCGAGTGCACTCATTTCGTAGCTAAAATATAATATTTAACAAATTTATGTCATCAATTATGCTTCTTTTGGTTTATACAATTGGAAAAAACTCTAATTTGAAAATAAATTATCAGAATAATATAAAAACTTACCCAAAATAGCATCCAAAGCCTCTCGAGCCGACAGCTTTTTTATGGGCGCAGCCATTTTGTTTTCATTTGTTGTGAGATGAAAATGCGGAATTCTGGGATAGCTTTGGTCAGTTGCAATAATTTGCTTCGCAATCATTCACACTTACATCAATTTCCCTCCCAATGAAATGAATTATCAGTTGTTGCAATAATTTAGCATTAAACATATTGGCGAATCCTGATGCATTTTTGCAGTTACAATAATTTTATGACAAAACTGTACCAAGATTGTTCAAGACTGACAATAATCTCATTTTCTAGGAAATTGCAGTTACAATAATATGCCTCTAGACCCGCGATATATAGTGCAATATCAACTAAATGTGCTCAAAGCGCTTTGCAAGAGGTCCCTGGCCAACAGCAACATTTAACATATAGGACGGGACATGACGCCAGTTAGGCGATGTTTCAATTTTTCGGACAGAGACAACGCTGTTAACGGCCAGGTACTCATTTTAACCTGAGTACTGTGAGAGAATGTGAGTAAAGAGCCTTCTCTAAGGACTCAACGATGCGCCGAATGAGGCTCGAACCTAGGACCTTCCGATCTCAAAGCGAGTGTCATACCACTAGACCACGCCAAAATTGGCAATTCATTGACACATTTTGTTGTTTACGTCAATGGAATGAAATGCTGGGAATGGAGTCAGCGTTGGTGTGTGTGTGTGTGTGTGTGTGTGTGTGTGTGTGTGTGTGTGTGTGTGTGTGTGTGTGTCTTATCTTGCCCATGTTTTATTGGGCTGGAGTGGTTGGTGATTGGTGGTACTGGTAGGGGGCCCAACAAACAATAAATACTCGAGGTTTCCAACTCTATGATATCGTATAACACTTTTATTTCCAATTTGACAGGAAAAACTTTAATTTTAAATAACCGATTAATTAAAATGGTTCTCGGCTAGTTAAAAAAAATATTCTCCACCATCAAATTCTTTTGAAGTCTTTGATTTAAGAATCCATTGAGAAGGTGGGGGTCAATGTTAAATGATCGGTATATAATTTGAAGTAAAAAGTTTTCTTGGCCAAATGAAATAACACGTATTTCGTCCCAGCCTGACAGACTGCCCTATATCTATCGCTACCTTTATGAAAGCCAACGACAAGTCGGGTAGTAGTGGAATACAGAAAACTAGAGGTGCCTAAATGAGCCAATAAAATGGAGGGTAAAATAAAGGGAGTAAAATGTGACTCATGTAAATAATGACACAACACAAAAGTAAACAACGTTTCGACCTTTGGCCTTCTTCGAGTAAACGTAGATAATAACCATAAGGAGAAGAAAATAAAAGAACAAGTTGGGAACCGACACTAGAAAAAGACAACAAAAAATATAAAAAGGAAGGAACAATGTGTAAATTAATTGCCAGTTAAATTTGTAAAATAAAAAAAAAATAAAAATATTTAAAAAATCATCGAATGGCCATCGGAGCTCGGAGATGGTGATTACCCGTCATAATTCCTACAATAACACCACAGAGATTACCTGATGATTGACAGAGTTTATCCGTAGCCATCGTTATGTGATAGCCTGATACTGAAATCCAAAAGGACTGGCAGTTTGACGTCATTATTTGGTTTTTGCACCGCTTAGTGAGTTGTCGTTAGTAGAGCTCATGGAAACAAGTTACTTTTACCCCGTGCCTATTTATTACATTTTTATGAGTCAAAAATATAGGCGTAGTATCATTATTATTATTATTATTATTATTATTATTATTATTATTATTATTATTATTATTATTATTATTATTATTATTATTATTATTATTTTATCATCCTCATCATCACCACCACCATCACCATCATCATCATCATCTTAATAATAGCAACAACAACAACAACAACAACAACAACAACAACAACAACAATAATAATAATAATAATAATAATAATAATAATAATAATAATAATAATAATAATAATAATAATAATAAATAATAATAATAATAAGAAGAAGAAGAGGAAGAAGAAGAAGAAGAAGAAGAAGAAGAAGAACAACAACAACGTTAACTATCAAGGGACTTAACCAATGCATATACAAATAAGGATATTGGAAAGTTTTTATTACCTCCCTTAAGTCAATTCGCTTCCCATTGACAACAGAATTGTCGTTTGACACAGGAGAAAATAACCTGACACACTGCATTGAAGTTCAAATCTTTCGTGACATTATTGTTTCCAATTAGATAATTGTTGAATGTGTTCATTAAGAGAACTATAACCATGATCAACATGATCGTATTGCTGTTATTGCACCACCTGCCAAAAAGGCAAATTCTCGTACATATTTGACGCTCATTCATTCATTCATTCATTCATTTATTCATTCATTAATTCATTTATTCATTCATTCTTTCATTCATTCACTCATTCTTTTATTCATTCATTCATTCATTCATTCATTCATTCATTTATCTATATATTCATTTATCTTTAATTTATTTACTTATTTATTATTTACTAAGTTATCTATATATTTATTATATGTATTCAGTCATTTATTTATATATTTATTTTGTATTTAAATATTGAGTTGATTATTATTAATCTTTTTTAGAAAATTTTTCCATGATTTCGTTTTTAATTTGGCACTATTGTATCATGCATCGCTTTTCAGATATTTTTTTCTTGCTCAGGGTATGCCTCGCATACCCACCCCATCCCTTTCACCTCTCCCTCGCCCCCCCCCCCCCAAACCCCCCTAAAAATTGGCCTAAAAATACATGCAAAGGGATGGCTAGAGTCTCTAGTGCCGTCGGTATTTTTCTTGTCCCCCTCTGATTGGTCTTTTAGGTAGGGCGGAAATTACTTTGCAATGAACCAACAACTTCCTATAAAAAGGGTAGCATGCAATTGTTCCTGTCCGATTAAGCTACAGAAACTGGGATAATAAACACAGGATCCGTGGGCGTTATGGCTCCGAGGGACTACACTATTTACATCCTCAGACCAAATGATAATCGTGGGTCTGTCAAAGTGACAGAGGTTATCGGAGTGGTGAATCTGTCCTGGTCGTTATGCCTTGATGATCTGACATCTCCCGAGGGCGGTAGGGAGGGTGGAGAGAAGGTGAATGAGCGAGAGGGAGGGAGAGAGAGAGAGAGAGAGAGAGAGAGAGAGAGAGAGAGAGGGGGGAGGGAGAAAGTGAGAGAGAGAAAGTGAGAGAGAAAGAGAGAGAGAAAGAGAGAGAGGGAGAGAGAGAAAGTGAGAGAGAGAGAGAGTGCGTGTGCGAACGATGGAGGAAGAGAGAGAGAGAGAGAGAGGAGAGAGAGAGAGAGAGAGAGAGAGAGAGAGAGAGAGAGAGCGTGTGCGAGTGATTTAGGAAGAGAGCGGGAGGGAGGGAGAGAGAGAGAGAGAAAGAGAGGAGAGAGAGAGAGGGGGAGAGAGAGAGGGGATAGAGAGAGAGAGAGATGACGATAGAAGCAGACAGAGAGAGCAAGACAAAGTGTTTGTATGTGTGTAAGAGAGAGAGAGAGAGAGAGAGAGAGAGAGAGAGAGAGATATGGGAAAAGGAACAGTTAGAGAAATAATATACATTTTAGTGGGATCATGTGTAAACGCGCAAAAGGAAAAATGAATAGAATGTAATTATACAGTAGTGACAAGTTATCAAAGGTCTCTGGATTATTTACAATACATTATTACAAAAAATAAATCATAAAAATAAATAAAGTAATACATAGCGTGATGAACAATTTAAAACAGTAATATTACAACAAAAAGAACAACAAGAAAATCAAACATAACGACAGGAGCTCGAGCGACAACAACAACATCAATATCATTCACAACAACAATATCATCATCAATAAAAATAACATCAACAACAACAATATCATCAACAAAAACATTAACGACAACAATATCATCATCATCATCATCATCATCATCATCATCATCATCATCATCATCATCATCATCATCATCATCATCAACAACAACAACTAGAAATCAATTTGATCAAGCACTATGAATCGATACTAAATCATTATATTTTGACCATGACAGATAGTCTAATTTTAGAACATGTTGGTTGCATACTGGAAACTCTAGTCGATGACATCCAGAAACCTTTTCTGCAATAGATTTAATAATATACGATTCTTTCATATCTTTGTATTTATTAAAGGAGTTATTCTTATCGTACCAAATAACACTACGAGCTTGCGAGTATGTGGATATATAATTGTATAATGTTTTAGTTGCACACTGAAAACTCATGTCGATGACATCCAGAAACCGTTTCTGCAATACATTGAATAAATAGCTTGCGAGTATGTATTACTGCACGATTCATGAAAAACAAGTTTATAAATACCCCCCCAAAAAATGAAAGATTACGTTTTTTCCACCCCTCCAAATAAGATTATAAGATATTTCGTGACCAATCGTATGTTAGTCGTACTTCGATATGCTACAATTTGTGTTTTTCTCCATCTGCTTGAATGACCATTTGACCCATAACGGACAAAAGCTGTAACTGTATTCATGCGCACCAAAAGATTATTTTTTAATGCCATAAGCTATCTTTCACACCTTATTCTAAACCCCAAAAATGAGCAAAAATATTCTGCAATCGTTGAATAATTCTATAATTTAACGAAGTGACTATTCTCACCCCCCGGATGCTAGTCTTCATGTCTTCATAATAGTAGTCCACAATTGTTGTATGTTTAATCCAAAGGTTGTAATGCAGTAATTTGTTAAGTTTCTTGTCACAAGTTGCACAATTAAAAAAAAAAAAAATCAATCAAATCCAAATCGCAAAAAGCCGGCGACGTTTTTTTCGGTAATCTAATCGGCCGGGGGGGGGGGGGGGGGGGAGAATAGAGGCAGCCATAATTTAACTTGTAAAAAGCATTATTCAACGATTTCGCACAGACATGGTAGGATTTTCCAATAGGAGGGGTGGAATAAATGTCGCCTTACTTCCCCTTTTACTTCAATAATATAGACGTCCAGGTAGATAGGAACGCGAGTTTCTCAAAAATAATGTGCATTTTTTCTTTAAAAAGAGAGGAGACAGAGAGGAAGAGAGAAAGGAGAGAGAGAGAGGGAAAGAGAGAGAGAGAGAGGGAAAGAGAGAGAGAGGGAGAGAGAGACAGAGAGAGAGTGGGAGAGAGAGACAGAGAGATAGAGTGAGAGAGAGACAGAGAGAGACAGAGAGAGAGAGAGAGACAGAGAGAGAGAGAGAGAGAGAGAGAAAGAGAGAGAGAGAGATGTTTTATCAGTTTACAGCAGTTCTGTCTCATGTTTCTTTGTTGGTGATTAGCTTCACGTATCCCACTGCTGGGGACTACAAGTTCATTATCGTGTCATTATCTACTAATTGTCCTTTGATGAGCAAAGGCATTTCTGTTTATCCTCCTTTGTGTAAAACGTGTAAGGTATTTCGGAACTGGAATACAAGGGAACAGGGCAATGATAATTATAAATAACACTTGCATTACTCGCATGCATACTCCGTTATTCAACTGAAGGAAGGAGAGTGATCTAACGAACACCTTATGTATAACACGGGACGTTTATTACTTACTAACTGCCATTACGCTTTGGGTACAATGATGGTAATGATAATGATGATGATGATGATGATGATGATGATGATGATGATGATGATGATGATGATGATGATGATGATGATGATGATGAAGATGATGATGATTGCTATCTCCCATTACGCTTTGGGTACAATGATGGTAATGATGATGGTGAAGAAGAAGAAGAAGAAGAAGAAGAAGAAGAAGAAGAAGAAGAAGAAGAAGAAGAAGAAGAAGAAGAAGAAGAAGAAGAAGAAGAAGAAGAAGAACAACAACAACAACAACGATAAGAACAACAACAGAAAGAACAATAACAACAACCATGACGACGACGACGACGATGACAACAACAACAACAGTTTATAATATCCCAATGGAGCTATAGACACTTCGACATAGAGCAAAAAAACACTTGATATCTTACAGGACATAAACCCAATTCTAACAAGTTTTCAAATTGTGACGCATTGACTGTATGTAGTCCTACAGTGTACCATTGAAATGGCATATAGATAGATCGAAGATGACGTCACTCAGGTCTTTGTTATTGTTTTTTGCCATCCGCGTTTATGAGTAATGCTCACTGAACTGTATTAACCCGACTATAAACGTTCATGGATACACACGGTTTTGTGTGTTGGTCCGTTATACTTCCGGATGGCAATGTTATGAGCTTCTTAGCCAAGAGCATACTATCTATACTTCTCATTGACTTCTCATTACATTAAAAAAAAAAACTCATTAAAAAAAAAACAACTCTAAATATGACTTCTGTTTTAGCTGAAGGTATGTGGTCTTGTGGTATGACACTCGCTTTCGGATCGGAAGGTCCTGGGTTCGAGCCTCGCGCTCGGCGCATAGTTGAGTCCTTGGAAAAGGCTCTTTACTCACTTTCTCTCACTGTACTCGGGTGTAAAATGAGTACCTGGTCGTTAACAGCGTTGTCTTTGTCCGAAAAATTGTAATATCGCCTAACAGGCGGCATGTCCCGTCCTACATGTTAAATGTTGCTGTTGACCAGGGACCCCCTGTAAAGCGCTTTGAGCACATTTAGTGGATATTGCGCTATATAAAGCTCAATTAAATTTAATTTATAAATGGCGCTCTCTTAATCTTCATGACAACGCTGCAAACATTCTAACTGGAAAAACCTAGCGAGGTCCCAGGTTTGAAAGTTTTTTTTCAAAGGTGAAGGTCATTTAACTCTATCGATATCTGAATGAAGCATGAGTTTTCTGCCTAAATGTTTTAAAACGTATTTTTCCATAGTACGGCTGTGACTGGTTAATAGGGAATGGGATTCGCGGAAGAGTAGCGTCCCTTGATTGGACGTCACCCATAGTCTGTGAGGTCACCGGCGGATAAGTTATTAGAGACAGAACGTCATGTTGGTTGTGCGCATGCTTCTCTCGTCCTCGTCCAAGAGCTAATCTCATTCCCTATCCTCTTCTCCTTACCGGCCAGTTTCAGAATTTTCCAAAAAAAACGTCAAATCCACCCAACACAAAAATATATTTTCCTTACTCAAACAGAAGATTAACAAGTACATTCTATGATTAATTTTGTTCTGCAAAATGAGCTCTACAATACAGTATCAAATATTTATTGCTATAATAAACCATTTTTCTTCAAAGTTAATGAGAATAATCAGATAAGCAAGTTGTTGGTTGCATCGTAACGAATGTGACGATTTTCCTGTAGGAGAGAGTTAATAAGTTTGAACATTTTGAACATTTAGGGGACAGCGTGGCTCAGCGGTACGGTCTTTCCTTCGTACCCAAAAGGTACCGAGTTCGATCACCCGCCGCGCTGCGTGGCCTTGAGCAAGGTATATCACCCTAGCCCACTTTGCGGCGCTGCATTGCGGCTGACGCATGGGTTATTCCGGTCTTCCCTTGGAATAGACCCTAAAGACAAATTTCCCCTTGGGGATGAAGAAAGGGAATTTTATTTATTTATTATTTATTGAGAATCATCTTGATTATTTCAAGTGAAACAAAAAGGAAACACTAACCAAAATTTATATAGCGCAATATCCACTCAATGTGCTCAAAGTGCTTTTCAAGGGGTCCCTGACCAACAGCAACATGCAACATATAAAACCAAACATGACGCATGTTAGGCGATATTGCAATTATTTTCCGACAGAGACAACGATGTTTACGACCAGGTACTCATTTTATACCTGAGTACGGTGAGATAATGTGAGTAAAGAGCCTTTTCCCAGGACTCAACTATGCGCCGAGCGAGGCTCGAACCCCAGGACCTTCCGATCCGAAAGCGAGTGTCATACCGCAAGACCACATGGCCGCACAAACGGGTTTTGTTGCATGACATATGTGTCAGTATAGGCGGACGTCATGATGGGGGTTATATGCGTGTTACGTAGGCACGGACAGCTCCATTTAGCATCTGGGTGATGGATGTCCCACGTCCACCTGTGGGTAGCACTCGTATTTCAACAAAGTGTACTAGGTGAACCCAGGAAAGAAACCAGGCAGGAGGAATAAAATACATAGAATGAAATACAGAGTGTGAATCGCAGACAGGGAAGAAAGGGATATTCGCTGATATGACAACAATGAGATCAAATAAGTTACAATGTGAAATGGAACGAAAGCTTCAATTTAATATACGAAAACAGATGAAATGGACGTTTCGATTTTCCCCTTCATCAACAAAATAGGATGAATGAAACACTACAGACGAATGAGATTTTGTGGTCGACCACATTATTTCATTCGTCTGTAGTGTTTCATTCCATTCATCCTGTTTTGTTGATGAAGGGGAAACCCGAAACGTCCATTTTATATGTTTTCGTATATTAAAATTGAAGCTTCCGTTCAATTTCACATTGTTATTTATTTCTTCGAGATTCGAACAGCACCATTTACATTACCCACCAATGAGACCGCAAACTATGGGAAAGAAAAGTCATGACGTCAAACCCTCTACTCATGTGGTTCCTCAACCCTTGGAAGTGTGTATGTAACCAGTCCTTCGGAGTATTAATAATGCATAGGTAACATAAAGGTAGCTATAACTATTCCAGTAGCAGGATGTATGGGCAGATTCTAACACAGAGAATACAGGACTCCTAGTCATAGAGAATACAGCTAGTAGTCTGTGGATTCTAATGATTACAGGACGTAAAGAGAGCGAGCATGGATTATCGTTATTGATGATGACCAGCATAATTTAGAGTAGAAAGTAAGATGCCATTTCATTACGCTGACACCAGAAAATGAATTACACAACGTTTGTATCCAGTACCCTTTTATACGGTTGTGAAACGTGGACGCTTGACAAAGAATGTACGAGGAGGTTAGAGGCATTTGAGATATGGGTGTATAGAAGAATGTTGAGGGTATAATGGACAGACAGGTGTACGAACGAGGAAGTGTTGGAGAATGTGAGAAAGAGGAGGAGAATACTGATCGATAACATCAGAAAGAGGCAGTGACGGTTTCTGGGACATGTGTGGAGAAGAGATGGAATAGAAAAGTTGGTAACATCTGGGATGATCGAGGAAAGAGAGCTTACCTTACCTTACCCGGGTTCCATCTCTTTCCAGAGGTCGGATGTCATGGCTTTCCATCCTTCACGGTCCATTGCAGCCTCGTTACAGTCTGCCATGCGCCGTCCTGTAGCTTCCTTGATGCCATCTGTCCAGGATTTCCTTTGTCTTCCTCTGCCTCTCTTTCCTTCAATTCTTCCCTCCATTATCCTTTTTTCGAGACTATCATGTCTTCGCATATGTCCAAAATATGACAGCTTTTTGTGCTTCACAGTCAAAAGAAGTTCTTTTTGTTTTTGGCCCATTAGGTCGAGGACTTCGATGTTTGTTTTTCTTGCTGTCCAAGGTATTTTCAGTATTCTCCTGTACGTCCACATCTCAAAAGCTTCAATACGTTGTTCTGTCTGTGCGGTTAGTGTCCACGTTTCACAACCATAAAAGAAAATGGACCACACATGAAAGAGAGCTAGAGGAAGACAAAGAATGACTTATCTAAATAACCTAAGAATGGCCAAATGTGATTTTAAAAGCAACACAGATTTCATGCGCACCGCAGAAGATCGTGTTTCGTGGAGACAACTGACCGGCAACGTGCTCAAGAGTACAAGCCACGATGGATAATGATGATGATGTATTCAGTCCCCCGGAAGAGTGGTTATACACATCCAATGAAACATGTTTCTTCCCTATTTGGGTTATCATGCCCGTAAATAAAGTATATACATCCACCCAGCTGTTTCATAATCGAATCCATCACCCAGCTATGCTATTTTTCCGTTACAGAGAAGGTAAATTATCTCAATATTAGTAACAATTAAGGGGTTATCGACTGTCCGGTCGGTCACGTCTTTACTAACCACTACTTATCATTAAGTCCCCCACTTGACAGAAATCCCATTGTTGTATCTGCGTGTTGGACATGTGTCCGAATGAAGTCTTTGAAGTTTGAGAGAGACACTCGGAAGCTTACCCTTGTTTATCCTTGTTTCGAGATAGTCACATTAACATTGCTATGTACAATGGACCTCGAATACGAGGCCGACGAAAATTCTCATTATTTCCAGTGCCTCGTTGAATACAGTGAAACATTATTAATGCACTGTACTGTAATTAGAAAATGCAACAAATACGATTTTTCATCTTCATTTTCCTCTTTGAATCCTAGGTCGGGTTGATTTTCAGAACCATTATTTATTGAGAACGTAATTTGATCGTTTAAGTAACTTTCACGAAGGGCTGATAACTTTTGACATCTTTCAACAACAAACCTTTTATTATCGTTGACGTAAATGTAACATCCAGAAACAAAACTCGTGTACTCTTTGTCGCCTTTAAAAGTGAATGTTAAGCCATCAAAGGAAATGTAACATAGTATCTTTTTGACCACTTAATAGCCATCTCATCGTTGAAAGCTTCTCGAATTCCTTCCATGGATTCTCTCAGATGAGAATAAACTTCCATCGTCACGATGGCCAAGTATCCTCTCCATTCCCTCTCTCTCTCTCTCTCTCTCTCTCTCTCTCTCTCTCTCTCTCTCTCTCTCTCTCTCTTCTCTCCTCTCTCTCTCTCTCTCTCTCTCTCTCTCTCTCTCTCTCTCTCTCTCTCTCTCTCTCTCTCTCTCTCTCTCTCTCTTCTCTCTCTCTCTCTTCTCTCTCTCTCTCTCTCTCTCTCCTCTCTCCTCTCTCTCTCTCCTCTCTCTCTCTCTCTCTCTCTCTCTCTCTCCCCCCTTTTTTTTCTCCCCCCTTCCTTTTCTCGCGTCTCTTCTTGCATCCACACCCGACGGCCTCTCCTTACATTTACATTGTTTCCACATTTGACGAAATGTGATATTTTGTAAATTTACATATTTGTGTTTGTGTTTTTTGTCTCCTGACGAAGGCCAAGGGCCGAAACGTTGTTTGTTTTGTGTTGTTCCCTTATATATGAGTCACATCTACTCACTTTATTTTTCTCTCCATTTTACTGGCTCATTTAGGCACCTCTAGCGATGGCCAAGTGCTTTTCTAAGGTTATTCTTGATTCCGTTTTTCATATTTTATTCATTTTGCCACAGTGCCAGTAGCACTTTGTAAAAATAATGTTTCTTATTTCTTATTATTTCTTATGGAGTTTGTGGCCTAAACAGCTGCCATCTGTCTCCTTCTGACCATAGCCTGGGCATTCATATCATTCTTGGGCCAGAAATACGGTTTTGATTACACCCTGCAGATTTCTTATACATGCGTCTTTTTACTTTTGTCCTGCAGATTCCCTTCAAGTGCTTGTCTGGTGATATTGCACAGAACGTGGCCAACCAGAAAGTCTATCGAGCACTGTTAGTAGGCAATGTGGCCAACCCATCACCACGATCTTGCCTTGACCTGGCCCCAATGATCGCTCTTGATTGCTATGCTTGGCCCCTAAATTGACAGCTATTTTGACCTCTTATATATATATATATATATATATATATATATATATATATATATATATATATATATATATATATATATATATATATATATGTATGTATAAAATATATGTATATAACATACGTGCTGTGACCACATATATTATGGAACAGAATTTTATTCATTTCTTTTTTCCTTTTTTTTTTCTTTTTAAAAAAAAAAAAAAAAAATTAAATTGGCCGCTTTAAAATCAGATACAAATCATAATATATTATGAACTATTATTAACGCATTTGTAAGAAACTCTAGAAGAGCTAAAGCAGCAAGTCCTCCGCGAAGAAACCTCCTGCCCCCCCCCCCCCCCCCCCCAAAGATTGACAGTGGGAAGGATCCCTTGGAGGCACTTGTTCGTAAAAGCTTGTATTTTCTAGGAAGAACTGTTTGTCGTTTGTCATGGTTCAGACCCATTTATTTATAGCAGTCCTGACTTAAAACAAAAAAAATTGGTAAAAGAGTTTTTCATTTCTCACATTTTTAGACAAGAATGACTGGTCGTGTTTATTTTCCGCAAACTCTTCCTCTAGACTGACATTTTTTAAATAATTGAGCTTCTATATAGCGCAATATCCACTAAACGTGCTCAAAGCGCTTTACAAAGGGTCCCTCGCCAACAGCAACACGTAGCATGTAGAACAATACAAAACGCCTGTTAGGCGATATTACAAATGGTTTTTTCGACATAGACAACGCTGTTATAGGCCAGGTACTCATTTTACACCTGAGTACGGTGAGAGAATGTGAGTAAAGAGCCTTTTCAAAGGACTCAATTATGCGCCGAGCAAGGCTCGAACCCAGGACCTTCTGATTCGAAAGCGAGTGTCATAACACAAGACCACATAGCCGCACGTTATAAACCCCAATCGGGCCTTGACACAGCGCAGAATCGTGCCTTGACACAGCGCAGAACCGGGCCTTGACACAGCACAGAATCGGGCCTTGACACAGCGCAGAACCGGGCCTTGACACAGCACAGAATCGGGCCTTGACACAGCACACGCCTCGAAGGCCCAGGTTTAAATCTTGCTTAACAAGTTGGATGCCACTTGAATCGATCGATACCTTAACATGAGAGTTTTCGGGGCCAATATGAAAAACAATAAAATAAATGTGTTTTATCCACGAACGACACTTGAGTGCGGACACTACAGACCCATTCCTTACATCCATTTTTATGATCTTGATCAAGTCTCGAGTTTCAACAACAATCCATTGTATGAAGGGTCCGATAACAAGAATGGATCGACGTTCCCAGTGTCGTAGATGACAATACACAGTGTCGTAAATAATAATTATATAACAGTCACAGGCGGAATATTATGTAGTCTCTTTTCTTTGATCATTGACGACAAAAACAACGTTTATTATATACAAACATACATACGTACATATATACATATATACACATTCTCTGCCTTCATGCCTGTATGTCTGTCTGTCCGTCTGTCTGGCGGTTTATCTATCTATCTATCTATCTATCTATCTATCTGTCTGTCTGTCTGTCTATCTATCTATTTATGATAGATTCTATCTATTAATCTGTCTATCCTTATCTCTATCTCTCTCTCTCTCTCTCTCTCTCTCTCTCTCTCTCTCCCTCTCTCTCATACACACACAAACATATATATATATATATATATACACACACACACACACACACACATTGCACACATATGCACAGGCACAGAAAGAAAGAAAGAGAGAGAGAGAGAGAGAGAGAGAGAAATATATGCGCAGATATTTTAGTGAAAGTGAATTGAGAAAAATGTAGAAAAGGAGAATGCAATGAAGGAGGGAGGCAAAGAAGAAGAAGAAGAAGAAGAAGAAGAAGAAGAAGAAGAAGAAGAAGAAGAAGAAGAAGAAGAAGAAGAAGAAGAAGAAGAAGAAGAAGAAGAAGAAGAAGAAGAAGAAGAAGAAGAAGAAGAAGAAGAAGAAGAAGAAGAAAAAGAAGAAATAATTGGATTTAGAGAAAAAGAGGAAAGAGAAAAGGGGCGGGGGGGGGGGGGGGGAGGGGGGATTATGAGTTTTAAATTTAAATCACAAATGCTATTTTAGTATAACGACTGTAAAAGACCACGACGCAGAATATAAACTGTTGAGTTCCCTTGGGCAAAACCCAGCCACCAAAAACTTTAAAAGCGGCCAGATTGAAGACATCAAACGAAAATAATGGGGCCTGTCATTTATAATAGTTATGGCTTTCACAGGCATGGCAAGGCTACTTGGGCATAAAAATAATATTTCCGGTCTGTTTATAAATTATACAGTCAAGTATAGTGGTTTTGTACCAATGGTCCGTCATGACCACATATTATTATGGAACAGAATGTTTAATTCCCATTTTATAATCAGATGCAGTTCGTATATTATGAAATATTAACGCTTTTGCAAGAAACTCCAGAAGAGCTAAAGCAGCAAGTCTTCAGCGAAGAAACCCCTGCTCTCCCCCCCCCCCCCTCTTGAATAAATATTTGGGACCTTAATTTGTTACATTCTAAGGGAGTTGCTGGTGCTGCTGCTGCTTGATGATGATGATGATGATGATGATGATGATGATGATGATGATGATGATGATGATGATGATGATGATGATGATGGAGAAGAAGAAGAAAAAAATAAGAGAAAAAGAAAATCAGAAAACTATGGTAACATGACAAGGATGTTTAATCAATGTCATAAAGAGCTGATTATCTCGCCATAATGTATAGGAAGACACAGGAATATTATTGGTGAAAGGATGACGAACACGACATGACAAAGATAACTTGTGGAGAAAAATATCCTCCCTTTACCCTCTGCTTCCCAGCCATTTTTAGGATTTTCCCCAAAACCTCACACCCAAAATATATTTTTATCACTCAAACACAATAGCAGTAAAGTTCTTGACGAACATCATTTCTATAGTAAAACATGCTCTACAACACACTGTTCATTTCCCTTAAATTAAATTGTATGATGTACAAGAAAATTTGAATAAGAAAAATGTTGGTTGTAGTTGTATCGTACCGAATGTGACGATTTTCCTATAGTTAGTAAGGAGAGGGTTAATTAACAATGGGAACGTTATCAGTTTAGCATGATTGAATTGAGCCCATAGATCTCGATATATTATTACAATGAGATGTGCAGCGAACGTCTTTTCGACAGCATAATCGAAGATCGTTAATTCCAATTTGAGCCAGCAATAAATTGATTCTTTTCTTTCTTGTAATCATCGCAATCTTACATGCAATAATATTATGTATTTCCACGCCAAAAAAGTAGCGTTCAAAAGAAAACGTGTGTTAAAATGTTACAGTGAATAACATAATCAGTTGAATGGTGAAAAGGTTTGAACTGAGATATTGCCAAGTTTAGTTGGAAGGTCAATTTTGATCAAAAATGCGTTCTTGTCATAAATGATTAAATCAACCCTTTTTTTTTGTACATCTACGGGAAATATCAAAGCTTAATTTCACTTCTAAATATATTTTACAGCTAGTCAAGTTGAAAAAGTAGGAAATTTGAGAAAAGCTGCTGGATACTTTTCCCATAAATCTGACCGTAACTTCTTGAAAAATCACCCGATTTACTTCAAATAAAGATTGAAATGCTATGGGAAGCATATTCTTTCAGAAAATGCAAATCCAAAATTTTCACCTTCCGACTGATTATGTCGTGCACTGACATATTGCCCATATTAAATCGATTAATTCGTCTTACCTGCAAGTTTCCTGCGGCGAATAGCACTAATCCCTTCTTCAAATTCGCCGGCCCGGAAGCTGCGCAATCTTTCGCTGAAACTCCGTATCCAGTGGTGATTGGCAAACCCTTTGACGGGCGTTTCCGGTGGGGTATCCGAATCTGGTGAGTCATAGTTCACGTTGTCTAAATGATGCCTTTTGTGATGATGATGATGATGCACGTGTGCAGCATGGTCGTTATTATTCCAACAAGCAGCCATCTTTGGAAATCTCACGGACAATAAGTATATCCAACGTTTAGAATTGACGAAAAAATTAAAATTCTTCTATTGTTTTTATACCAAACAACTTTGAAGGTTTAAATTG
The DNA here is from genome assembly GCF_034508935.2 of Berghia stephanieae. Classification (NCBI taxonomy): domain Eukaryota; kingdom Metazoa; phylum Mollusca; class Gastropoda; order Nudibranchia; family Aeolidiidae; genus Berghia; species Berghia stephanieae. The sequence continues at coordinate 86,115,269 of NC_088363.1, forward strand.
AAATAGCATATGCTAATTCTGATCCACGCCATTTTTGTTAATGAATCAAATACAGTTTAAAGGGCGGTTTATGTTAAATCCAAGCCATAAAAATAGGCCAAGAAAATATGAAATCCTCTAATCCAATAATCAAGAATGTAATTCCCAACAGCCATAATATGGTTCTCATACTGCTGTGTATAGCAATATCACACGTACCTTTTTGTCAACACATCAAGTTAAAAACACGTCTAATCTAAATATATGATACAAAATACAAGTTATTATTAGATAATTAATCTTTAAAAACTAAGAATGTTAACCATCAGATCAGACATTGTCCAATCAAAATAAGGAATAGTTTTACCCCCCCCCCCCCCCCCCCCCACACACACACACACACACAATCTCGCTAGGACAAACATGGTTGGTTGTTTAAAAATAAGAAAATAAAAGAAGTTGATGATATTCTGCTCTTTGTTATTTATAAAGACCGTTAGGTGCGTGTTTACATCTAGGATGTAAGGGATTCGCTAGTCTTCTACAAAATACATCATGTCATAATTTTTACCCAAGCAAGTTGAGTACGCCAGGCATTAACGAAAGCATGTGAATGCTATAATCGATAGCACTACCATACACTTACCAAACAAAACAACAAAATAGGAAATTTAAAAAAAATAAAAGAAATAAAGAAAAACATATTTTTCTCATTTTGAAAAGAAAAAAAAAAATCAACACCACCCTTCTAGTCCAAACACCGATGGGTCAAAATGATCCCAAATCTGTCATTGACCATTTCACCTAGACATTGGATGTGCTGAAGATGGAAAATAAATTCACCTTTGGAACATTTCTTTGAAACACGAGGAAAATACGAGGAATTAGAGCTAAATAAATCAGGAAATCTACAAGACAGACTCAAGGATAGAAACGATCCTTGTTTACAACTTCATCCATTTTTCATTTTGGCAATACCAAAAATTATAATTCAAAACAATAATATATCGATTGATTAGGACGACACAACCATATCAAAACATCGGGAATATAAAAGCTCTTATAGAGAGAGAGAGAGAGAGAGAGAGAGAGAGAGAGAGAGAGAGAGAGAGAGAAGCTGGGTGTTCAGGGATGGGTTCATTTGATTGATATCAGGTGGATATATTCATTTTTTTTTTTGAGTTTTACATCCCTGGATGTTTTACAATTTTCCTGTAAAATTGTTACATAAAAATGTTGACATTAATGGTCTGGAACTGTGTGAGAGTCTGGAACTGTGTGAGAGTCTGGAACTGTGTGAGAGTCTAGAACTGTGTGAGACTGTGTGCCAAATCCAGTACACTTTTCCTCTGAACACTGACAAATTACTTTGGGTATGGCGGAATTTTGTTTTTGTTTTTGCGCCCCCCCCCCTTCTCCCCACCACCAAATACAATCATATGTAATTTAAAACAAAACAAACAACAAAACAAAAAACACTTGAGCTTGCGCAATACCGGCTAAACATTCTCAAAACCCACAAAACGTGCACAAAGCGCTTTACAAAGGGTCCCTGACCAAACAGCAACACGTAACGTAGAACGAGACGCGACGCCTGTAAAAGGGGGGGGGGGGGGGAGAGAGAATTCTCTCTTTCTCTTCTAGGTTCCATGCCTGGTCCAGGCTTCGGATACTGCATGAATTATCTCTCTCCATTCTTCCCTGTCTCTTGCTTTTTCAAACAGCTCTTGGATTGTTAGGTTGGTGAAGCCCTTCAGTTGGTCTATGAGTGTTTTTCTTTGTCTCCCCCGGGCGCGTTTACCAGGTATTTTTCCACAACTTGCCAGGTATTCATTCTTATCTTTCCTTACTATGTGTCCGAAAAAGGATAGTTGTCGATCCACTATTAAGGGCATTAGTTTCCTTTGTTGGTATGTTTGTTTTAGCACGTCTTCGTTCGTTTTGTGTGCAGTATACGATATTCTCTGCATCCTTCTCAAGCACCACATTTCAAAAGCTTCAATGTTCTTTTGTGTTTCTGCATTTGTAGTCCAGCTTTCGCATCCGTATAACAAGATTGGCCACACGTAGCACTTCAAGACTCGGAATCTAATCCCGAACGACATCTGTTTGTTTTTCAAAATGTTTCCCAGGTCCATGAAGGCCTGTTTGGCTTGAGTTATTCTTACTCGTATGTCTCGGTTACATCTTCCATCTGTTGTCACTATTGAACCTAGGTATTTAAAACTTTCTACGTTGGTAAGCTGCTCGCCGTGAATCGTTATATTGCAGGTGTTGTTGATTTCGGGGTTTTTCTGTATTACCATGCATTCCGTTTTGGTGATATTCACTTCCATTCCCTTGGCTTCACTATCTACTACCACTTTGTCAACAATCTTTTGAAGTTGGATTTCTGATGTTGCAATGAGTACCGTATCGTCTGCGTATCTTATATTATTTATGTTGTGACCTCCTACTTTTATTCCCTCCATATTATTTATGCCCCTCATGATTGTTTCTTGGTATAGATTAAACAGAGAGAATTCAGCAAATTTTAAAAAAAATTAAAGCTTAATCTAACAGAGTTAGACTGTGTACAATCAAATGTATAGTAATAAATCATCTATTTATGCTAGTTTATTTCACTGATTAAAAAAAATAATTCAAAAAATCCAACATTTACAACTCAAATCTCAAAAATTGTGACTTTGTCCATTTTAACGACATCATATTATGATTATGTTGTTTAACCCAATCAGGTGGGATTCAATTTTACTGGCATCATCTCTTACCGTTTTCATATATCATTTCACTTTATTAATCCATTCATGAAATTACAAGGGCTTATGCTGTCATGATAGAATTAACCAAGCACATATTATTATTATTATTATTATTATTATTATTATTATTATTATTATTATTATTATTATTATTATTATTATTATTATTATTATTATTATTAAAAGCAAACAAATAAAACATGTGGCTGGGGACATTTTAGACCTGGTCGAAATCACTTTACCAAAGTAAACCGGGATATATCCAAAGAGCTGTCAACAATTAAATATCCATTTCGTATTAGTAGAGAAACCGTGATAAAAACCTGCTCCATGAATTCCAAGACTCCAAAAAAAACATGTACCTATTTCTTAACGATGAATTTCAGAGTTCGAGTGGTCAGTTTCAAACTAGCATGTTTAATTTTCCATAATTTCGATATCCTCGAACAACTTTGGTATTGATATAATATTATATAAAGAAAAATACACTTTCAGTGGAAATTAACAATTCTCGTATCAAATAAAAAGATCACCACAACCAACTTCAACATCCTTCATCATGGCCGTTGTTTTGCGAGAGATGAGTGTAGGTAAACATCTAACACATTATACATTATCTGGTAACAAACTCGGGGACATAATGCTGCCATCTTGCTGAGCGTTTTATCTGGTGGGATTATGAAAAACAAAAGATCCGTACTGACTTAACTACGACTCTCACGACTGCTGAGACCAGACAGTTAGTTGGAAACTGACAAAACGTTGGCTTTATCTTATTTTTGCCAGACGACTTTAACTATCGACAGATTAAGATGCCCTTAGCCCCCCCCCCCCCCCCCCCCCACCCAACCCACCCCGTCCTATCAACTTGGCATAACATCCTCATGCACCAGGCTTCAGAGAATTGTCAGGTTTGGGAAAATTCAAGTTAATATTTTACGGTTTTAAAAAAGTGTTTTGTTCTTGTGCGTTGTCAGAGATACCATGACCGCTGCAGACTGTTACATTGTTACACTGTCTTGTGATTTACGACTGCCACAGCACAGCACTCGACGTAGTATTTTAGTACACCATAACACCGTATATATAACATTATAATGTTATAATCTGGACAGACGTAGGTAAAATATTTCCTCTCTGTCCCTCTTCACTTACTGACCTTGACCTTCGGGATAAAACTCGTATTATGAAGAAATCTCTGTGTTATGGCCGCCGTGACGTTACGATGCCGAGCCTTTTTTAAAGTCAAGCGATAGTAAGCATGATCAGTGACTGTATCGGCGACAATTAATTAGAAGCAAAAGATAATGCGTTTCTTTTACAGACGCCATGTCTTTAGTTGAAGCACATATTATTGTGTGCAAGTGTCACCATCATCGTATGAGCACCCACAAAAGGAATTAATGAACATCGCATCAGGGAGAGTTTGTATGTTTTTTAAAGACTCGTGGAGAACCCGCACCATTTGCGGAGAAATAAAGGCTATTAGGAACTAGATTTTGAGATCTAGATCATTTACAAACCAAACTTATGACCTGAAATTGACAATAAAAATAAAGATTTGGATAAAGGACAACCGAGACGCACTGTTTTGACCATCAAGCTATCACCAAACATACAGACATCGACGGGAAATCTTTCATATCCTGAGACTAAACACAAACTTGCAGTACATAATATTTAGCAATGAATTCCAACACACGTTCTATAACTACTGGACACCATTGGAACACACAGGCCTTTTGATGTTTGATATACGATCATAAATGCCTTTGGTTTCCTAGAATTTGTCTAGGTTATTTTTTTTTACGATTTAATCGCTTTTGCGTTCACGATTTCATCATTAATTTTGTTCTTTCCATTGAAGTTTGCTATCAACAACGTATTCTGTTTGTCGATTCCTTTAAAATTTTGTTTTGGCTTAGATACATTTTGCAATTCTTAAAAGATGGCATTTATTTGTATTGCACCCTATTTTCATTTCCTTTCCCACAGTTTCAAAATATCACGATCTTTCTGAAAAGTTATGTTACCGTTTTAAGAGTTTATGCATTTGTCTATACAAGAAATATCATCTCTTAAAACATGTAGCTTTGTACCCGGAGAAGACCTGCCAAATGCCTAGAAAACATCGTAGACATACGAATGTTGGGCTCCAGCTACGAACTGCGTACTATACGGTCTTTGACTCAATAAATCTTGTTGAAAAGGAAAGTTTAGTTTCTTACAATCTATATTCAGGACTTTGGATTATTTTTCGACCGTGCTGAGGGCAAATTATTTATTTCCAAAGCTATTCGTAGTGACTTGCTCATATTTTTACCCTTCGAAACTACGATTTTTTGGTTTAATTTCAAGTAGGCAGCTCTGTTGGAGTCTAATGTATATCGAAATTTGATAGAAATTGTTGGGGCCCAAAAGCTGCTCCCTGAGGTACTCCCGATCTTATCGATAATGTATGTCTCACAATGCTGCGTAATTAGATCGATGAGTGGTCTCAGATGTCAGGATAAGTTTGGCTCTAAAGACAGACATGTCTGATTTTCATATCGACATGAAAGAGATCAATACATTTTGATGAAAAATAAAACTCATTTTCTACTTAAACGTCGACATGTCTTATGTGGTAAATCAATGCCGCCATTCTTATCAATATAATATTCGTTATTGAGAGTGTTTCAATATGTCGGGTCAGAAATGTCTTACACTGCCAAAATATACTTTCTACATTTTGACCAGAAAACTTTGACTGATGATCTTTAAGTTATCAAAAATCCTTTAGTGTCTTAGGCCTGGGACTTCTGGACGAGTTGCGAGTCGTCTTAACAGATCGGTATATGAAATAAAAGAAAGGTCTCTGGCCAAGTGAAAAATAAAGTGATAGAACAGCAGAGTAAAATGCAAGCAAGACATACACGGAGGAATGTGTTAAGGGGCGGTTTGGGTCTTTTTTGAAAAATTTTTAATTACCAATTTTGGGCGGTTTTAATCATTCTGTATCGTCATTATATGTTAAAAAACAACATTTATGGTGAAAATTTTTAATTATATGTGTTGATATCCATTTTGAGACCTATTTTGGGGGTCTGACATCAAAAAATATAACAATCTTGTGGCAAACGTTCCAAAAAAACTAATGAAGAAATGACCTCCATATTCTTCCCTCTTGTCAACATTGTACTATAGTGTGTCACAACAGAGAGATTTTACGACTTTAGCTTATGGAATTTTTATTAAAACATTACAAAGTTGAGAATCAAAATGTTGTGACAAAATTGATGTTAAAAATTCAGAATTAGGATTATAATTAAAAATTCACATATCTTATCAAAAAAATCTCTCTGATGTGACATAATACATTATCTCTGTGATAACTGTGGAAATTTTCAGACAATTTCATTGAATAGATTCTGAGAAACGTTTGACACAGTATCCCATACCCTTAGAAAAATGACATATTGAGAAAATAGCAAAATAGCGTCCCGTTTTTCACACTTTTCTTACTACCTGTACCATTTTCGACTGTGTTTGTCGTGCCTTCATAGTCTACTTTAAGAATTTGGACTTCAATTATATTATTTCTAAGACAATGAAATGTCATTTTCCACCAAAATCTCAAAATCAATTTTTCGAAGGATTTTCCAAATATTTAGACCCAAACCGCCCCTTAAGGATGTCATTATCATGTCGTGGTGTGATTAGGGAATGTTTTGTTTTTGTTTTTAAGGGTTTTACGGCACTTGCAACACATTTAGGTCATATCAGCGCCAGTAAAAAGGAAGAAAATGGGATAGTAAAAAATTCTAGAATTACAATTAAAGCACACAAGAAAAAGTAAGACAAAGGGGAACTGAGAACAAATAGGGATCAGATGTAGATTCCAAGAGCATACCACCAATGTACTTAGTTTGAAATCACCTACAAGTCTCATCCAGACACAAGCACAAAATCCAACAAAGAGGAATACACTCAAATGCTTACATTATACATTTAAAATAAAAATAATAATACATAACAGAGAGATGATTTACAAGGAAAAAAATATCATCTCCCAAAACAATAACTATGCATTCGACTGTTTCCCTCCCAGCCAGGATTCCGGCCAGTGCCAAGACAAAACCAAGTAATCTCATTCCGAGACAAAGACAGAAAGCATGTTGGAAAACAGATATAAGGGGATAGAAGACACAGTATGTACCTCCCTGCCCGCTATGGGAGGTCAGGATCCCCACCCAGGATTAGGGAATGTAATTGTATTACGAATTGCAATAATGAAAAGAGAGGCATGGCTGATGTTTGAAATATTACTTGCCAAATTCAAAAGAAAAAAAAATGCCAAAAAATGACCCCCCCCCCCCCCCCCCCCCCCCCCCCCAAAAAAAATTAAATTAAAAAAATAAATAGAGAGAGAGAGAGAGATAGATAGAGAGAGAGAGAGAGAGAGAGAGAGAGAGAGAAAGAGAGAAAGAGAGAGAGAGTAGATAGAGTGAGAGAAAATATAAAAAAAGAAAGTGAGAAAGAAAAAGATGAAAAATGTTAACTTGATGTTTGCTTGTGCTTAAGTTGTGAATATCGGCAAAAGGTGACCTTAGACAACAGCTCGTCTTATGACCTCTTATTTGACATTCAGCTGTCCGATTTGTTTTCTGTATTAGTGATAAAAAAATAAGATAACATTGATTGTGTCTAGAGAAAAGGGTAGCCATGAAAAAAAAACATAAAGCATGTCATTATTCTTTGAACATTTCTCAGAGGAAAGAAAAAAGTACAAACTGACAACTCAAGTCTCTACTAAAATTTCATGATGTGGGAACTAATTTGTTGTCCAGTGTGTCCGACTCATGCATCGTTAGACTGGACTTGTCACCCAAATTGGGAATGGCGGACGAATTTGGCCGGAGGGGGTTAGGCAGGGGGCAGACCAGGCCAGGACAGAACATGACACTATCAAGGCACACAGCAGCAGCCTTGAAGACTCGAACTTGGAAATAAATTGGATGATGATATCTTGTTTGTTTCTTGTTGTTGGTTTTTGGTTTTTATTTGTTTGTTTGTTTTGTTTTGTTTTGTTTTTGTTTTGTTTTCCTTTGCCTTTTTCTTTTCTTTCTTTCTTTTTCTTTTTTCTTTTAGTTCTTGTTTTTGTTGGGCTTCTGTTGTTTGTTTGTGTGCATTTTTTAGGGTGGGGGGGGGGGGGGGGGGGGGGGGGGTGACATCACGTCTTTCCTAAATTTAATAAATTAATGGTGATTATGCATTTCCATGTAAGGGTAACATGCGGAGATCTGATATCTCACGGTTTAATTTGTATTCATGACTCGCACTCGCCTGTTTTCAACGTGCCCATATTTATATTGATGTCCATTGTTATTTCTGAAAGAAAAAAAAATAAAAAAATCTCAAATACACTTATCTGGGTCTGCCTCGCTCATTTTAAGTGAATTAAGCATTCACATAGAGCAAAATCCACTAAATGTGCTCAAAGCGATTTACAACAAATCTCTATCCAACATCAACACTTCACTAGAACAAGACATACGACTGTAAGTAAGGCGATACATTTTTTTTCCGACAGAGACAACGCTGTACTCGTTTTACAGATGAGTATGGTGAGAGAATGTGATATATATTCCTCTTTATCTCTCTCTCCCTCCTTCCTCCTCTCTACCTCTTTCTATATCCCTCTCTACCCCCCCCCCCCCCCCCTCTCTCTCTCTCTCTCTCTCTCTCTCTCTCTCTCTCTCTCTCTTGTTTTTGTTTTTTTTACATTACTCCAACAACGTTGTTTCGTCCAGAGTTCCAGAATATATATATATATATATATATATATATATATATATATATATATATATATATACATGTATATATTCCTCAAACCTTTCTCTCTCACCCTCCTCTATCTTTATCTCTCTCTCAATCGCTCTCTCTCTCTCTCTCTCTCTCTCTCTCTCCTATCTCTCTTCTCTCTCACACAAACACACATAAAAAACACACACACATAAAAAAAACACACACACACACACACATAAAAAAACACACACAAACATTGTCCATACGATTTTAGGACCTAAATTTGTAAACAAACCCAACTTGTTTTATAATATCCTATAATAATAATATTTGTACGACGCAACAACTGTAGAGGAATGTCCCGTTTCATTGAGGGTTTCTTGGGGGGAAACCCTTCGTGGAGACGTCAAAACGGAGGCAGCCATTCATAAGTGGAAAGAATGTGATCAAAGAAAGGCAATAAAAACAAGAAGGGGTTTCAGTTAGTTATTTTATCGTGACCGAAAATAGACGATAGCGAATCAAGTCAAAAAGACCACATGTAGAATACAGTGGTACCAGCGGCCACTATCAGCACAAAATTGGTTGTTTATATATACATCATATTTCCATTATCTTTTTATCTTATTGTGTAAATTATAACACGTCTGTAGGAAAAAATTCCTTTTTGGGATGCAATAAAGTATTATTATTATTATTATTATTATTATTTATTATTATTATTATTATTATTATTATTATTATTATTATTATTATTATTATTATTATTAATTAATAATAATAATAATAATAATAATAATAATAATAATAATAATAATAATAATAATAATAATAATAATTAGACTGTGTCAATAGGGCATTTATGTGACATTCACCACAAAAATACTCTTATTAATAATTTTAAAAAAATTATGCCCTTCCGCCACAACATCATAAGACATCGTCGCCAAGGCATTCCACGAAGGAATATATAGATAATTCATCAAATAAGATGTCTGATGTCAACAGGAGTCACCTATATTGTCCAAGTCAGCAAATTGAGGGTTAATGATCTTGCCCAAGGAAAACAGAAACGAAAGTACACCTGAAGCGGGGCTCGAACCCGGGAGCTTCCAGGTCACAGTGCAATGCCTTAACCACTCGGCCACTAATAAGTTATTTGGAGAAAAAAAAAACAACTAAGGATCCAGCATCAAAATTGTAGATATTAGTTATAGCTTTTTTAAAGTGTCGAAAAAGTGTGGACAAAGTTGATACTCTGTGTACACTTTTTTGTACATTTTAGAAACTATTTCTGCTATTCTATTGGAACTAGGTCGCTAGGTTTTGGTATATTTTACATTATTCAATAAGTATTCAAACAACTTATAACTTGAGTATTTTAAAGGGGGGGGGGGGTCTGTATCAACCCACAATGCATAATTTTTTACAATGAATGACCACTTTAAAACGCTATTAAATTGATAAAGTGTCGTTCACAATGTTATAGCCTAGATTCGTTTCATTTGTATCCAATCACAAAACAATAAAACAACAAGACCAACAACAATAAAAGAAACCAATAAATTAAGGACAACAAATAAGGACAACAGTAACACCAACAACAACAACACATAAGGATAACATAAACAACAAAAGAAAACAACAAATAAAAAAGACAACAACAACAACAAAAATAAGGGCAACCGTAACATTAACAAACAACAACAACAACAAAAGAAAACAACAAATCGGGACAACATCAACAACAACAACAAAAAATAAGGACAACAATAACAACAAAATAAAACAACAAGTAAGGACAACAACAATAACAACAACAATAACAACAACAATAACAAGGACAACAACCACAGATAACGTTAATAATGAGCAAGGATCAAGGAGAGCCAGCCTGTGGTAATTATGCCACGTTCAAGGGTCTGTCTACACATTCCACTCCAGACCCCAAGATCAGCACGTTAATCGCGTTGCCTCTGTGAAGGGAAAAAGCTAGAATTTACTATGGAATGTAGGCCTAATTGGATTTTATGGTTCTCAAAAAACGTCCAGGCCGAATATGGAAAATGTACGTTTGAATGGAGCAAGTACCCGCAAGGATGCATTAATTTGTTTTCTGTATCAGTGATATAAAAATAAGATAACATTTAATTGTGTATAGAAAAATAGGTAGCCATGAAAAAAAAATAACATACAGCATGTTATTATTCTTTGAAAATCTCTCAGAGGACGAAAAAGTCCAAACTGACAACTCCAGTCTCTACTAAACTTTCATTATGTGGGAACTAATTTGTTGTGCACTAATTTCAAAGTGACAAATTAAGGAGCAGGCATTGGTGTAAGATAAAGATCTGAAAAAGTGTGTATGAAACAGCGCCAGACAAAGCAAGAAAGAAAATTACAAGAAAAACAATCCAACAAACAAACAAAACACAATCCCCCCAAAAATCCAGACGGATAGGATGGGTCACCTGTGTGGATGGACTCTTTGGAAAAGAATCTTTTAAATTAAAAAAAAATAAAATAAAGTGGATACTTTTGACAGGATTAATAAAACCCACCCTAGAAGTAAAAAACGAATGACAAGAATACTTCTACGTCACTATTTAGCACTTATTTAGTATACGGACAACATGCCAACTGACGATGTGGATGAAAGCCACAGAAACATATGTTTTGGCCACATATAAGTGAGTGATCCCATTTATATTTTTATATTAGCTCTAACCATCATTATCGATCACTTTCATACCTACGAGTACCCACCAACACTCATATATATATATATATATATATATATATATATATATATATATATATATATATATATATATAACCTCGCGAGGACCAAGATTCGAGAATTTTTGCCATTAAAATTGCTCGATATTTGAAGGACGAGTTTTCTGGCCAAATTTTTAAATACCTGTCATTTACCAGGTCAATATGACCTCTAGCCTAAAAAGTCGCAAGACTGACACTTCTTTAGAGTCTCAGGTTTGAGACTTTTTGGCAAGTTGAGGGTCATGGAAAATCGATCATAACTTGAATGAACACTTTTCCGGCCAAAATGCATATGAAAAATAAATAAATAAAAAATGTTTAGCCAGAATAAGACAGAATGATTGCGATCTTAACACACACCGGCAGTAGCATAATAAGAATCCAGCAGTTATGCATTGATAACAAGCAGCACTGTGCTACAAAAACAATTAAAAACAGTTCCAAGCCAATCACATGCACAAGTCAATATAATCCTCTTGAGAAAACTGCTATTTGCTATTCTTCACGCTCTACAATGGCGATATTATACAAAACGTATTCTTATTTTGTCCACACATTCGATCGAATTGTTTACATATCTCATAATTTGACCAAAGAAAAAAAAAAGGCCCACTGAACCTTCATCAAAATAAGAAAAACAAACAAACAAACAAACAAAAAAACAAAAAAACAAACAAAAACCTTTAGATATTCTTTGAGTACACCAAAATCACAATGATATATTAAAATACTAACGAAAGAGTGAAAATGCAGAGGCTTCGTATTTTTCATTATATTTTATTTGTTTTCCACGTTTATTTGTGTATTGTTGTGCTGACGGAGGGTTTGTACTCGAAACGTCCATTGTCTGTTTTGTTTCCATACGAAGCCTCTCCATTTTCACTCTTTCGTTAGTATTTTACGATCACCGGCTTCAGGCAGCCCCTACCGTTTTCTAAAGATATAATCACATACACTCGAAATATTGGAAATAACGGAATCACAAACAAACAAGATCGTAGCCAGATATCCCGATTCAAGAAACAAAATACACAGCACATTTTTATAACATCTCACAATAACAAGCGCTCTCAATACTAAAAATAGGCGAGCTGATTCCACCGTGCACCAAACACTCAACATCAATAACGAAGTCAAGCTCACAAATACTAATTGCATTCATTTCTATTTTCGTTTTCCATAATTTTTTCCTCCCCTACTATATTATATTATTATACTAGATATTCATCTCGCTCTGTGTGAACTGTGATCTTTTACTTCTCCAATTCTCCACTCGAAATCCAGGCGTATTTACTACGGGCTTCCATTCAACATCTTGCCGTTTACTAATAAAACACATTTTAAAATAATTATGGCCAATTGTTTATCATTGCAATTTTTGATGAATTAAAGTGATCTTCAAATTCAAATTGTTTTAATTTGCTAAATTTGACGCTGTTTGGAAATTTCAGGTTGAACAATTTTCGACATATTTTGTGTATATATATCTATATATAATATCATCAGTCTTTGAAACAAACAAAAAAAATCCTGGCCAAAATAAAAAATGTCTTTAGTTCGTGAATACAGCGATATCTACATTTGCACAGTGAGACAGCTCGCTCCAGTGAATCACAATAAACCAACCTCAATGTCTTCTGTCTTATCTCAATGGGGGATGAGCATTCGATGAATACATAATGGACTTGTCTCTCCGACATCAAGGAAAAGATTCATTCACAAAACAAGACTACGGTGGATAACCTGCTTTGCTATCTACGAGTTATCGTCACAAATCTACACAGAGCGGCTTGTATACCGAGTAACCCCCACGATCGAGTCAGATAAATTGAGTTTTCTCAGATTCTCAGGGGTAACTCCAACAAATAACATACAATAATTGTGTTGCGATGGATCGGTTGAAAAGAATTTAGTTGAAATCTGAAATAAACAGAATTACAAAACTCAAGTTGTTGGCACTTAAAGAATTTACATCCGTCCTTTCCGATGAATACCTTCAATTTAATTCAATTTTCATTTGAGACTTGGAATTCAATTTTCCAGCGCCAGTTGAATCCAACGTAAGTCGCCTTTGCCATAGAAAACATTTAAGATGTGTTTTATATTTGTTTGTTTCCTCACCACATGAAACACAATATTTTTTTCATTCACTCGAATTTTATCGCAACCTGTTTATCTCATGTGTTAAATGATCCAAAACGAAAACGAACTTCCAACTACATTGGTAAATAACAACAACAAAAAATAACTGATCCTGACCATGTCATCAGCGAAATTATAATATTCTAATCTTCTTAGTGGACACAAGCACCGTATCATTGATTCATCGGCGGCACAGACACAATTTGTTAAAATAAAACACTAAGCATGACAAACCAGAGCAAAATAATAATCATGATAATATAGTCATCTGTCATGTAGATGGTGGCTTTCTACGTAAATACTGTCGTCCTCATTGGGGACATCGTAATGATAGGTGTGTGTGTGTGTGTGTGTGTGTGTGTGTGTGTGTGTGTGTGGGTGTGGGTGTGTGTATGTGTGTGTGTGGGATGGGTAGGAGAGGAGACAGGTAAGTCGTATCAAATCGTCTATGGCTAGTTGATGATGACCAGTGAAGAGTGACCGAGAGGGGACAACCTGTCTTTGAAATGAGGGCCCCCCTGTCAGGTATCTGTGGTGTGATCACCGGGCGGTGTACGCCACACTGACGGTTAGATAAGCTAATTATCACTGTCTGTTTTCACTCTACTGTGTGAGGGAAGCTATCATAATATAGTCTCTCTCTCTCTCTCTCTCTCTCTCTCTCTCTCTCTCTCTCTCTCTCTCTCTCTCTCTCTCTCTCTCTCTCTCTCTCTCTCTATCTATCTATCTATCTATCTATCTATCTATCTATCCATCTATCCATCTATCCATCTATCTATCTATCTATCTATCTATCTATCTATCTATCTATCACTCTCTCTACTAATCTATACATAATTAATAATATATAATACATACATAATAATAATAATAATAATAATAATAATAATAATAATAATAATAATAATAATAATAATAATAATAATAATAATAATAATAATAATAATAATATAATAATAATATAATAATAATAATAATTAATAATAATAATAATAATAATAGTAATAATAATAATAATAATGTTGATAGACGATAAAGACTACTAAGACATGGGAAAGACGTTTCCAAGAAACTTGGATTTATATCGACAGAACTCTAAACATGACAGAAAAACTGCCATAATCATTATTCATATTATCTTCAACAAATCGTTAATTGTTCTTCATTTTAAAGTAATTAGTAAATTCGGGGGCCTTATTCTTCATATCTTTGTTTTATGCATAGTCGAATAGCTCTTTACTCACTTGAGTCCATGACAGTTTCGACCCGGAGACTTCAAGGAAGATAGTTTGTAGATGCGGCAGATCATTTTTAATAAATTAATTAAATCAAATTAAAGTGAGCTTTTATATAGGGAATGAGATTAGCGGTAGAGTAGCGTCCCTTGATTGGACGTCACCCATAGTCTGTGACGTCACCGGCGGAAAAGTTATTAGAGAGAGAACGTCATGTTGGTTGTGCGCATGCGTCTCTCGTCCTCGCTTCCGGTGAAAGCGGCTTGAGACACTTCAAAACCAAATTGACGTTCTCTCTGTAAGGTGACGTCCAATCAAGGGACGCTACTCTTCCGCTAATCTCATTCCCTATAGTGGAATATCCACGGAACGTGCTCAAAGCTCTTTACAATAATAGATAAGTAGATACGCATTTTGGAGTTAAAAGTTGATGAAGCAAATAAACGTCGCCAGATCACTGGTACCAAAAGACCTCATCATAGACAGCTAAATTCTAGATGCTGTCATAGAACCAATCCCATTTCTTTACAACGTATGTATGTACTTATCACATTACGCAGAAGAGCATTAGCCCGTGAAAACAATAAATTTGTCACAGGCTTTGCTCACGTCGTAAACATATCACGGAATGCAAAATACCACTTCAATAAAAGGTTAGAAAGATTCTCTGACAAGAAAGTCAATGAAACCGTTTAAAGACGTCAGCACAGTGTGGCTTCAGGGGAATGAATGGTTAGTTACGGTACGGGGATAAGCCACAACAAAAAGTCTTACGACATGTGACCACAGAATAAGTGAATCGCCATCGTTATTTCAAAGCGTTGAGTAAAGCATTGGAGCTAGCGAGACGAAAATGCCGTGATGACATCACGTGACGACAAAAGCGCTCTTATGGAAAATTAAAGTGGGAGTGGCGGAGCGAGGTTTGGTCAATCAAACCTTCATTGGTCAGGCAGGACTAACAGGAAGAAGACCGGCTGGAGTATTCACAATACGGATTACTGAGGAATGAAGAGTAAGTGTTGTACAAAGGAGAATGCTCAACATGTGGCTATGCGGTCTTGTAGTATGACACTCGCTTTGGGATCGGAAGGTCCTGGGTTCGAGCGTCACTCGGCGCACAGTTGGGTCCTTGGAAAAGGCTATTTACTCACATTCTCTCACCGTACTCGAGTGTAAAATGAGTACCTGGCCCTTAACAGCGTTGTCTCTGTCCGAAAAAAAAAACAAAAAACTGTAATATCGCCTAACAGGCGTCATGTCTCGTTCTTCTTGTTACGTGTTGCTGTTGGCCAGGGACCCTTTATAAAGCGCTTTGAGCACTCTTAGTGGATATTGCTCTATATAAAACAGCTCAAAAAGCTCAAGCTCAACATGAAATGTAAAAGTCTTATGAGATCACAGATGTAAAAACACCTGTGGCTAATCGTCTCTAATCAGTATCTAATTTTGTCGGGGTGAAAGAGTTTCTCAAAACAGAATTCAGATTTAAAGTAAAAATGGTCAAAATTTGAGTCCTGGGGCCGGGTTTTACGGAACTACATTCATTCTTTTTTAAAGAGGCACATTCACTCAAATAGAAATTCCATAGTTTAGATCAAGATTGAAAAAAAAAAAAACAGTGCTAGTCAAAGTGGAGTGTAAGACACACACACACACACACACACACACACACACACACACACACGAATAAATAAATAAATAAATAAAAATAAATTTTAACAAAACAAAAAAGAAAATAAACTTTTAAAATGATCAGCTCGACTGGGGACCAAACCAAAGACCGCTTGATTGACGTAATCAGAATGTCTGAGATTCCATCTCCAGTCCAGGCATTTTCACCGACCACAATATTTGACATCCAATGACCTTGGACAAGGGACCTAAAATCTATTTACAAGTTTATATACAACGGCCTTAATTATCAGAAGGAGAGGGGGGGGGGGGGGGGTTGGTTGTAAGGGAGAGAACTACAACAATTTGTCAAACTACACATGTTGTCTAACTAAGTAGTAGTGATAAAAAAAAAAACAAAAAACAAGGAGGTATGAAGATAAAGGTAACAGGCTGTTTGAGGAGACATTTCAAGCATCGACTTATGACAGGCCTTGCCGCAGGGAATAAGGAGCGTGAGAAGAGGTCAAGGCATAACAAAGGTTCTCCCTTGTAGGGAGGTGTGGCCCCACACACACACAGTCACTTCCGTCATGTATATTACACAGGTCGCTTCATCCATTGTCATTTTTTTACAAGCGACTCCAACAACACCCCTTTCGCTAGGAATCCATATGATTATCATTCCAAGAGGACCCAGATACTGTTCCTTCCGTCTTTAGCAGCGGTTGGCCATGTTGGCTATTTACAAAAAAAAAATGTAAGCAAGTAGTCAGTCTACTTCTTGTTTGTATCTGCCATGCCATACATCGTCGCCATCGTTAACTATAGCCTGACACTGACCAAAAAAGACGTCAAAATGCCAGTCTTTGGCCACAAAAGAAAACAAATCGTGAGTTGTATTCAATAGTTCAACCAGTGGGACCACTTGTTTCTATGAGCTCTACTAACGACAACTCACTAGGCGGTGCAAATACGTCAATAATGACGTCACAATGCCAGTCTTTTTGGGTTTCAGTGTCAGGCAAAACTTTACGAAGGCCACGCATACATAAACTGACACATTTTTTTTCTTTTCGGTCGAGTCAGGGGCTTTTACTTCAAAAATGAATCGATTGAGATGGCCTCTAAATTGTTGAAAACTCTCAAACCCGAGACGTCATTGAAATTACGGGTCTAATATACATATATATTATTTTGATGTTTACCACAATGTTTGAGACGGGTTGGTCAAACAACAACAGTCAACAAACCAACTCAGTCCTGACGATGGCTAATTAGGCCTGAAACATGAATGTAGACTGTCTCAAACATTGTGGTAAATATCAAAATAATACTTCGCTCCATTACTACATGTCGAGCACTTTTCGTACCATCAAACACGATTCAATATATATATATATATATATATATATTATATATATATATATATATATATATATATATATATATATATATATTGGAACGGCGGGAGTCATCTGCCGATATTTAGGTAAATTTTTTTGGCCAAAATTAAAGAAAAAAATGTATTGGCAGGTCTGTAGGGCAGGGTTAGCCGTGTTAGTTATTATATGTATGCCAGCAGCCAGTCTGCTTTTTGTTTCAGTATTTGTGTCTGTGGTGTTTTTGTGCCAGGAATATTTGTATTTCATAACCGTCGTAAGGTCACACCAAAGGTCTTGTCCTCCCAACGCCCCCCCCCCCCCCCCCCCCCCCCTTGTCTTTCTCTCTATTCTTTGACTACCATCGCGAAAAAAAAAACAAAAAAACATGTCTTTAGATATCGCGTGCAACAAGTGATAGAGATTTTGCTACTGAGCAGGAGAATACCGACAATTTAGTCAATATTTGATAAGAGTAAAACAAAATATAAAGAATGAAATAAAAGATAACGCCACTGTCACATCATCTCATTTATCTATGTTGTTTCATTCATCCTGTTCTGTTGATAAAGGGAAAACCCGAAACGTCCGTTCTATCTGTTTTCGTAATTAAACTAAAGCTTACATTCATTTTCACATTTTTATTTATTTCGATAGAGACAACGCAGGAATCGACCAGGTTCCTCCCGTTTTACACATGAGTATCCTTTTATAAGGACTCAACATGGCGCCAGCAAAGAGGGACTGGAGCCGGTGACCCTCAGGTCGCAAGTCGAATGGCATATACTATTAGACCACAGTGGCCTGGATGACAAAGCAGTGACGGTGACTGGAACCGGTAACCTTCAAGTCGCAAGTCGAATGGCATATACCATTAGACCACAGTGGTCTGGATGACAAAGCAGTGACGGTGACTGGAACCTGTAACCTTCAGGTCGCAAGTCGAATGGCATATACCATCAGACCACAGTGGCATGGGTGACTGGAACCGGTAACCTTCAGGTCGCAAGTCGAATGGCATATACCATCAGACCACAGTGGCATGGGTGACAAAGCAGTCAGTGACGGTAGATAAACCCAATACAGTGCTGCGTTTGGTGGAAAGGGACGAAGGATAGGAGGATGTGACCACAGAGATAATTTTAGGTTTGAATTTGATTTGGGGGGTCGTGGGGGCTCAAAATTACTGGACCATGTTGTGACGTCACAGGAGGGAGAAGAACACGTTGGCAAAGTTTGTAGGAACGGAATTGACATTTTAGAGGAATTGGAGTTTAAAATTGGGGCACGGTGGTGGTGGTGGTGGTGGTGGTGGTGGTGGTGGTGGTGGTGGTGGTGGTAATAATCTGGTGGTAGTATTGGTAATGGCGGTTGTGGTAGAGGTGCTGTGCTGGTGGTGATGGTTGTGGTGGTGAAGATGTTGTGGTGATGGTAGTGGTGGTGAAGATGTGGTGATGGTAGTGGTATTGAGGATGTAGTGATGGTAGTGGTATTGAAGATGTTGTGGTGATGGTCGTGGTATTGAAGATGGTATGGTGATTGTCGTGGTGGTGAAGATGTTGTAGCGATGGTAGTCGTGGTGAATATGTTGTGGTGATAGTAGTGGTATTGAAGATGTTATGGTGATTGTCGTGGTGGTGAAGATGTTGTAGTGATGGTAGTCGTGGTGAATATGTTGTGGTGATGGTGGTGGTGGTATTGGTGGTGATGGAGAGGAGGTGATGATGGACATATGGTATGTCTGTGGCGGAGATAGTAGTCGTGGTGATGGTTGCGGTTGTGGTGTGTGGGAGTAATGGTGAGCGTATGGTGGGGTTGGTGATGTGGGTGGTAGTGGTGGTGGTGGTCGTAGTTGTGACAGTTATGGTGGTGGCGGTAGTGGTGATAATTGTGTTGTTTGTGTCAGTTGTGGTGGTGGCGATGTTGAGGGCAGCGATGGTGACAAAGATGATCGAAAGAGACCTCATAATGGATTCTAGAGCCAAAAGTGCTGTTGGTGGTTGCAATAGGATTCAATAGTCTGATGTCACATCGCCCAACAACGGCGAGCAGCGTGGTTCTAAACAAAGAAAATCGGTACTTTTGATTCTTCATGCTGGCTAGAACTTTTCATATGTCATGGAATCAGAATGTATAAAAGTCAAAACATGATCAGATTCATAATGTTTTTCTCCCCTGGATACACTTTTATGCTCGTCGGAGAAATATTTCATAAGGGCGTCCGCCACTGTTCAGATAGTTTAGAGCCAGTTGACTAAGTTACTATGCGTCATTACGAGGGAAGTGACGTTATGACTGTTGAAGCCAATTAAGAAAGAATAAATTAACGGGGTTTTTTTAAAGCCCATTGATGATCGAGCACACCGCGGTTAGGAAGAACATCTATATCACTCCTTATCTGGATTGTGCTGACTTGTGGTCAAGTGGTAGGACAGTCGGGTTTCGACCAATAGGCACAAGGTTTCTGGTTGTAGAAGCTGCAAAGTTTCATCATTGAAAAAGGCGTAAAATGAGATCCTGGCTGATAAAGGCATCATAAGACATCGTCGCTTAGGCATTCCACGAATGAATACAGATAATTCATCAAACCAGCTGTCTGATGTCAGCAGGAATCACCCATGTTGTCCAAGTGAGCAAATTTGGGGTTAATAATCTTGCTCAAGGAAAAAAAACGAAAGTGCCTGAAGCAGGGCTCGAACCCGGGACCTTCCGGGTCACAGTGCAATACCTTAATCACTCGGCCACTTCGCCCCCCCCCCCCTTTAATAATATTAGGCTATATAAAATCTCGATTAAAAATCCTTATGTCAATGGGGAAAATATTATCATTTTACACCTGAGTACGGTGGGAGAATGTGAGTAAAGAGCATTTTTCAAGGACTCAACTATGTGCCGAGCGAGGCTCGAGCCCAGTACCTTCTGATCCGAAAGCGATTGTCATACCACAAGACCACACAGTCGCACTGTTACTGTTTGTAGTTAATTTGTTAAAGGTCCCTGTCCCGAGGAATGATACAAAATGTTTCTTAGTTTATGAGAAGTTGATGTGTTAAATGTGTAAACTATACAACGTAACCCGCCACAAGTCCCTTGATTGGAATCCGGAAGGGCGGGTACGAAAGGTTGGACGTCCGAACCAGACATGATGGCGCGCGCCCATTGTCTGACGAACTGAAGATGGAATAGGATAGCCATGGACAGAAGCTGTCTGATGAACTGAAGATGGAAGGCCTCGTCTGAGAGGCTACGAATAGGATAGCCATGGACAGAAGCTGTCTGATGAACTGAAGATGGAAGGCCTCATCTGAGAGGCTACCAATAGGATACCATGGACAGAAGCTGTCTGACGAACTGAAGACGGAGGCCTCACCTAGGAGGCTACCAATAGGATAGCCATGGACAGAAGCTGTCAGACGAACTGAAGATGGAACTGAAGATGGAAGGCCTCGTCTGGGAGAGGCTATCAATAGGATAGCCAAGGACAGAAGCTGTCTGATGAACTGAAGATGGAAGGCCTCTAATGGGAAGCTACCAATA
>NC_088363.1:86141487-86153987 GCF_034508935.2 Berghia stephanieae
GCTCATAACATTGCCATCCGGAAGTATAACGGACCAACACACAAAACTGTGTGTATCCATGAACGTTTATAGTCGGGTTAATACAGTTCAGTGAGCATTACTCATAAACGCGGATGGCGAAAAACAATAACAAAGACCTGAGTGACGTCATCTTCGAACTATCTATATTGTGACGTAACAAATGTGACGATTGTGCTGTAGGTGGTAAGGAGAGGGCTAATGACACATCTAACAATGTTAAGTCAATGTAAAGTATGGTATTAAAAAAAAAAAACACACTGTCTCGGTCATGCAACACTAGCACTCCATAGATTGGTACTTTCAAAGTCAGCATAGTAATAATAATTCATTTTCATTTTTCGAAACTGTTATATCTAAAAATAAAAATAAACTTTTTTTTTTAAATAAAATAAAATTCCCTTTATTCATCCCCAAGGGGAAATTTGTCTTTAGGGCATATTCCAAGGGAAAACTGTATTAACCCAGGCGTCAGCCGCAGTGCAGCGCCGCAATTTGAGCTAGGGTAAGGTGACTTGCTCAAGGCCACACAGCGCAGCGGCGGGTGATCGAACTCGGTACCTTTTGGGGCACGAAGCAAAGACTGTACCGCCTGAGCCACGCTGTACCTATTTTTGTTCATGACTTTTTACAGTCCACAGTTTCTAGCAGCTTCGGATCCCTTTTTTTTTTCTTTTTTTTTTTTTTGTTGCTTTAGGTCTCTTCCAACACAATTGAGGTTATATGAGAGACCGCTGAAACAAAAAAAAAACAAGCAATCTAACAAAAATAGTACAAATGTAAATCAAAACATAACCATAAGATATCATAAGCTAAATTATAAATAACCAAGAACAAACAGGCAGAGGATTTACAGGAAAAAAAATATCCCTGTCAAAAATACAATCACAAACCAAAGAAGCAGGATAGGCTAGTAAAGAGAAGAAGAAACGACATCACTATCGGATCGTACACCCATGCGAACATCATAGGTATATGATTCAAGGGTGATGCTCCCACCCAACCACCCGCTCGGATCACTTTGACGTAGGATAAATATGTACCTGTATAAGATGGTTTAAGCTGGCCCTCCTTTTTAGTGACATAGTTGGTGATAGAATTTATTATACCAATCCCTGGTTTATAATCCAATCAGTGGGAAAACATTATTTTAGAAGCACCATCCAACTATGAGAACATCATTGTATTCTCAGAACATACAATATTGCAATTAACTAAAAACTTCACTGGACAATTTTTTAACACATGTAAAACTTAATCTCGGGATTAAATCCTTAAACACTTTCAGTAGACTTTTTTTTTTCTTTAGCTCTGAAAATTTTAATTAGTTGTGAAGAAAAGTAAAGACGAATCCTAAAACATTATATGACAGGAAGATGATTTACAAGAGAAAAATACCGCGTCGATGAAAATAATAATAATAATAATAATAATAATAATAATAATAATAATAATAATAATAATGATAATGATAATAATAATAATGATAATGATAATGATAATATATAATAATAATAATAATAATAATAATAATAATAATAATAATAATAATATAATAATAATAAAAGAAGATGAAATAATAATAATATAATAATAATAATAATAATAATAATAATAATAATAATAATAATAATAATAATAATAATAATAATAATAATAATAATAAAATGATAATGATTTAAAAAATAATAATAATAATAATAATAATAATAATAATAATAATAATAATAATAATAATAATAATAATAATAATAATAATAATAATAATAATAATAATATTAATAATAATAAAAACCACATTTGACAGTTCCCCCTTCAGCTGAGGACTTCAGCCAGAGTTAGGACATTATGTAATTATCAAGCGATCTCTTTCCAGGACATGAACAAAATTCAACACTAACTGGCGGGCCAAGAGTGGCTTCCTCCGCGCACCACAAGAGTCGAAAAGGTCCCACACCTAAAGATGTCAGTATTACCCAATGAAATAAGAAAACATTATCACAAATTCAGTAAACACCAAAGTCACAAAATGATGTCAGTGAAGAAGGTAATGGTAAAAATATAGATAGTATGTGCTTGGCTAAGAAGCTCATAACATTGCCATCCGGAAGTATAACAGACCAACACACAAAACTGTGTGCATCCATAAACGTTTATAGTCGGGTTCATACAGTTCAGTGAGCATTACTCATAAACGCGGATGGCAAAAAACAATAACAAAGACAAAAGTGACGTCATCTTCGAACTATCTATACACTGAGACAAACCTAACGCGGCTAGTATGTAGATCAGAAATTACAAAGAAATGATCCCGTTATACACATGACAAAATTAAATTCGATCCACTTGAAACATCTGTTAATTACACGGGATTGCGAAATATATAGTCGTTTGAAAACATCACTGAAAATATATAAAGACGTTAACGATTTATGACCACGCGGAGTTTGATTTGAGGCAAACAAAGCACGGCTTTGAGATTGCTCTTTGACTTGTATTATTAGTGCATGAGCATATTGAGTATTTCAGACTTGGTGAGTATAAAACACATGTTGTCAATAATCGTGTCACGGGGACATTGACAAAAGCTACCAAA
This sequence comes from Berghia stephanieae, assembly GCF_034508935.2. NCBI lineage: Eukaryota > Metazoa > Mollusca > Gastropoda > Nudibranchia > Aeolidiidae > Berghia > Berghia stephanieae. Next base: position 86,144,102 of record NC_088363.1, read on the forward strand.
ATGTGTCATTAGAATCAACATCTGTGTCAAATTGAACAGAGCACATTAACACAGGATTGAAGTGGATAGCACAACACGTATGAGGCACTTGAGGAAAGTATTATAACTGTTCTCTTTGTTTACGGCTTATGGATGGATGGACAAATGGGTGAATGGATGGATGAATGGATGGATGGATGGATGGATGGATGGACATGTGGATGGATGGATGGATGGATGGATGGATGTACAGACAGATGGATGGATGGATGGAAGGATGGATGGATGGACAAATGGATGGATGGATGATTGGATGGATTGATGGACGGATGGATGGGTGGATGGATGGATGGATGGATGGATGGATGGATGGATGGATGGAGGGAAGGATGGACAGATAGACGGACAATCTGATGGACGGAAGAAGGGATGGATGGATGGATAGATAAACGGACGGATGAATGAATGAATGAATGAATGGATAGGTGGATGGATGGAAGGAAGGAAGGACGGACTTATGGATGGACCGATTAATAGTTGGAGTGATGGATGGACGGACGGATGGAAGAATGGACAGTCAGATGCATGGATGAATCGGGATTGTTGGCTAGATTGATAAGATAGAAGGGCTGGTATAAGAATAACATGTGAACCAATAAGATATGGATGGATGAAAAGGTGAACCAATAGATACGTAGGTGAATGGATAGGTGGTGGATTTAAGATTGGATGTATGACAGATTTAAGGCAACAACAGATGAAGTGAGTAGGAAAGTGCCAGAAGACAATAGAGAATAAAAATTTCGCGGCGGCGATGGGGGTTCGAACCCGCGACCTTACCAGTACGACAACTCCGCCTGGCCAGGGACAGCGTGTTCGAACCCCCATCGCCGCCGCGAAATTTTTATTCTCTATTGTCTTCTGCCACTTCCCTACTCACTTCATCTCTTGTTTTTATCAACATAAGTGCCTGCTCCACTCACTTTTCCAGATTAAAGGCACACATTGAGACAAGCAGATGAGATGGTGGGTGGGCCTTTGGACAGATGAAAGATGTACTTTTTATATTTTTGATAATAAACGTTATATTCAAACCTGTACGCGACAGTTAAAAAATGTTATTCACGAAACGTACGGCATCTATTTTTTCAGCTTATATAAAGGGCAAAATGATGATGAAAAGGGTAAAAAGATTGCAGCGATTTTGTTAAATATCCGACAATTTTCGGACATTTGACAGGTCTGTCATAATATTGTAAAATCAAACATAATCTTTCCTTTCAAACTGAAATGGGTGGAGGGAAGTTGCAAGGATAAATCTTAAGCTTATTTTATTTAAGAGCTTATCCATCTTTTTATAGACAAAGTGCCATTTCTTTTTCATTTAGACCAGGAATATTTTACTTCAAATTTCTATCTAGTTTGATGGACCCCTCCCCTTTCCCGGCTATGGCAAAGATTTTCTGCTGAAACTTCAAATAATTCACAGGTTTAAGACTTTCAAAGATTTGGGTGTCGTTTAATCAATCGAAATTCGACTTAAAAGGACAAAATGAAAAAGGCGTTTTGCCACAGAAGTGCGATGTTCTCAATAGGTGTTATGCGTTTAGATAAAATACTTGAGACCTGCGCCAGCCGGATATAACATACCAACACACAAAACTATGTGTAACTTTAAACGTTTACAGTCTGATTGAAAGAAGTTAGTGAGAACTAATCATCTAAATGGCTGTCTAAAAAAAACAACAAAGAGCACCTGTGTCGACAATTTCGTTCTAACTATAGATAGTATGCGCTTGGCTAAGAAGCTCATAACATTGCCATCCGGAAGTATAACGGACCAACACACAAAACTGTGTGTATCCATGAACGTTTATAGTCGGGTTAATACAGTTCAGTAAGCATTACTCATAAACGCGGATGGCAAAAAACAATAACAAAGACCTGAGTGACGTCATCTTCGAACTGTCTATAGATAGTTCGAAGATGACGTCACACAGGTCTTTGTTATTGACCTGACTATAAACGTTCATGGGTACACACAGCTTTGTGTGTTGGTCCACTATACTTCCGGATGGCAATGTTATGAGCTTCTTAGCCAAGCGCATACTATCTATACAAATTAAATGTTATATCCTTGAGCACCTGCTAACCATTAATTGAAATAACGTAAAAGCAGCCATCGTCCAGCCAATGATTGTCCCTAGCAATGCTAAGTGGGCTCTCTCTAAGAGTCAGTTTCCGACACTTGAATCAAAACCATCATTGACATACGAGGACCTGGAATGGCACGATGAGTAATCTTGGAGGAGGCTGAAAGTACTCTGTGTTGTTGTCACTGTGTCTCTCTCTCTCTCTCTCTCTCTCTCTCTCTCTCTCTCTCTCTCTTTCTCTCTCTCTCTCTTTCCCCTCTCTCTCCCCCCTCTCTCTCTCTCTCTCTCTCTCTCTCTCTCTCTCTCTCTCTCTCTCTCTCTCTCTGCTATCGGCTACCCGACTTCCGAGTGAATGCACACATTCAGTTCATTATTCCAGAAACAATAAGGTATGGAAATTCCCTCCCCGACAACTTACGAAATTATGACAATTATGAGAAATTTACTTGTCAATTGGAAAACTTGTTACGGGATATTAATATTGTTATACAAAGCCTATTGTGATACCTTACATCCTCCCACACCACACAAATGTTACGTCCTCAATAATAATACACACATTTATACAGCCTCACTCTCAGAATGTGAGTAAAGAGCCTTTTCCAAGGACTCAACTATGCGCAGAACCCTCGAACCCAGGACCTTCCGATCCGAAAGCGAGTGTCATACCACTAGACCACATAGCCACACATAGCGTTTTCAGTTACACATAACTGGGGCCAGAGTGATTGCCACCGTGTCAAACGCTTAATTTTGGTACAAGACTAAGACCATTGAGCTACCAATTATATTGCCATTTTCCCCTAAATTCTCGATGGGCAAATACAAAACTGCAGCATCCCGCTGTAAATGAAACAGAGATGTCTTTGTAGTGTCTCAGACGATATTATATAACCAATGATTATTTATATTTCGTATCAATATCTCTTAACTCACTCAATCCTAGAGATTTTTGCTACCTTTCAAAATGGGAAAAAAATGTAGTAAAAATGAGCAAGTACAAAGATAGTTTTATTCAACTATCACTATCGTGTAAAATTTTTAAATATTAGATTTGATACCACACCTATAGTTTGTCTCAGAAAAATGTAATAAATAGGCATGGGGTAAAATTAAGCCGTGTAAACTACGGATATAGTCGGTGTTAGGGTTGAGTGAATTAACTTAATTAATCAGAAGACACAAAACATAGAAATAAAATATCTATTTTTGTCTTTACTTCTTACAGGAAGTGATAACCAAAAAATCAACGGCCATTAATAATAGGTCTCCATGACAACAGCTCGACGTGATGGATATAAATAGACACGCATATGTAAAGTAATGATAGCACAATATCAAAACAAGCCTAAGTATAAATAGGAATATTAATCGTTATAAGGAAAGTTTAGGACACTTTTATCATAGAGATTTCCGTGACCTTGTTAGATTGGAAGGTGGGCATTTAGAATGAAGACATGAGAAACATACCATCACGTCCCGATGAAAATGTGGGATATGGCAAAATGATTCATTAGGGGTTTGGTGAGAGGAATGGGAGAGTCGTTGAGAGAGAGAGAGAGAGAGAGAGAGAGAGAGAGAGAGATAGAAAGAAAGAAAGAAAGAGAAGAAGAGAGAGAGGAGAAGAGAGAGAAAAGAGAGAGAAAGTGAGAGAGGGAGAGAGAAAGAGAGAAAGAAAGAAAGAGACAGAGAGAGAGAAGGGGGGGGGGGAGAGAAAGAAAGAAAGAAAGAAAGAAAGAGACAGAGAGAGAGAAATAAGAAAGAGAGAGAGAGAGAGAAAGAGAGAAAGAAAGAAAGAAAGAAAGAAAGAAAGAGACAGAGAGAGAGAAAGAAAGAAAGAAAGAAAGAAAGAGAGAGAGAAGAAGAAAGAGAAGAGAAAGAAAGAGAGAGAGAAGAAAGAAAGAGAGAAAGAGAAAGAAAGAAAGAAAGAAAGAAGAAAGAAAGAGAGAAAGAAAGAAAGAAGAGAAGAAGAGAAGAGAGAGAGAGAGAGAGAGAGAGAGAGAGAGAGAGAGAGAGAGAGAGAGAGAGAGAGATTTAAACAAGTTTTATTTCCGTCAACAGGTTTCAGCTCACGTCAGATGTTCCAAACCAAAAATTCAGATACTTGTTTGATTTTGCGTATATCGATCTTTTTGAGTCAATAAACATAAAATAGGAGGAGTAGAAAATAATTGATTCAGTAAATAGACGATGATCATCAATACACACACGCACACACAAAGCATATCAATGCACACTAACACATTAACACCAACACACACGAACATACAGATATCGTTATACACTAACGCACACGTACAAATTGATATCATTACACACAATCACACCCCACACAGATATATCCATAAACATCAACAACACACGCGTACACACAGATATCATTACACACTAACACACACGTTTGTTTTTGTTTTTTTTTTTTTTTTTTTTTTTTTTTTTTGGGGGGGGGGGGTTGTTTTTAATTTTGCTGGGGTTTTTGGGAGTTTTGTTTGTTTGTTTTGTTTTGTTTTTTTTTTTTTGTTTTTTGTTTTTTTTTTTGGGGGGGGGGGGGGGGTTGTTTGTTTGTTTTTGTCTTGGTTTTTTTTTTTTTCTATTTCGGTTGTATAACGGTTTTTTGCTCGAAACATGTCTAAATATCCCTTGAAACTGTTGAATTTATTCCTGTTTAACACACACACACAAAGACATTGCAAATAGGTCGCACATAAACACAGATAAAAACAAGCAGAAATACAATAACAAGCATGTGTACACAAACAAAAGCACAGGTAGACACATATATACATGAACACAAACACACACACACACACATACACACACAAACACAATATATACACACACATAAATTCATTTTTTAAAGTGCTGGAATAATTCATAGCGCACCCTCTTGGAACGGACGGACGGGTCAAATTATTTGATTAGTAACTTTTCTGAACTGTGCACGCACGGGTATAGGTAGTATTAGTATGCGCTTGGCTAAGAAGTTCACAACATTGCCATCCGGAAGTATAACGACCGACACACAAAACTGTGTGTAACCTTAGACGTTTACAGTCTCATTAACCCTGTCCGTACCAACTATAGGAAAATCGTCACATTCGTTACGATACAACCAACATTTTTCTCATTCAAATTTCTTGTGTACATCATAACATTGAAAGTAAATGAACCATGTGTTGTAAAGCATGTTTTGATAAAGAAATTATACATCGGAAGAACTTGACTATAATTGTGTTTGAGTGATAAAAATACATTTTTGTGTTAGTTGGGGAAAATCGAGTTGAGTTTTGGGGAAAATCCTGAAAATGGCTGGTAAGGAGAGGGTAATACAATTTAGTGAGAGTTACTCATAAACGCGGTTGGCGAAAAACAATAACAAAGACCTGAGTGACGTCAACTTCGTTCTATCTATAATCGGCCAGTTAAGTCTTCAAGCAAAGATTTAGTGGAATGTAAAAAAAAAAAAACTTGCCGCCCTTCATCGCTTAGCAGTGAGCTGGTAGTCGACGCGGATTTCTTTGTTAAATTTATTATTGTTTAAATCTGAAATTAATTTTATTATTCTAATCTTGCTGGGGGGGGTGGGGGTGGAGAGAGAGAGAGAGAGAGAGAGAGAGAGAGAGAGAGAGAGAGAGAGAGAGAGAGAGATGACAGACTATTAAGAATATTTTTTTAAAAATACACTTAATGCGATTTCTCCAGTCATTTTCTCCCTCGTACTTTATACAAGTTCAGGGTATCGTTTAGAAAAATTGGTATCTTCGAAGCGTTTGATTGCAAAAATTATTGGAAAAACTTATTAAATGTTCGCAATCTTGGCGTTCGTTCGAAACCGTTCGTTGGGAGTAGGTACTGTTCGATAAAAGTTTGCAATCTGCAAAAGAATAACACGACGTGAATACACAATCACACATTGATATTGATCAACAACTCACTCAAAGGGTTGTTTCCTGATGAGACAAAGTAAACAACGATACATACTCATTTGATGATAACAGGTGTTACACAGCAAATACAGGCACCTCGAAACTCGTACATTCATTATAAAACTATAACCTCGGAATAATATAATATCTTCTATGTGGATCTCTTGTCAATGACCCAGTAGGAATTTTAGCATAAAATTCAGTACTATCATTTTCCTGATATATTACAAGACTATCATTGACAGAGGTCCAATCCGAATCTGAGTTTTATTATCATTATTATCACCTTCATCATTGTCATCATCATCATCATTATCATCATCATCATCATCACCATCATCATCATCATCATCATCATCATCATCATCATCATCATCAGATTTAGATTGGTGGATTCGTAAAGCTTCCAATTCTTAGAATAGCACCACTTCAAGCCGTTTCCCATTTTACCAGGTTTCAAAGCGACAGAGCCATTACAGTGTCTTATAACCACATGACGAGAGTGCCAAACACTGATAAAACGCTTTTCAATTTGGCCCGAAATTATTTGGTTACAATATCCATTAATTACAATATTCAATAAAACTTATCGGATAGTACTAAACCCGATACTTCTTTGAACCCGAAGTTGAATAATTTTGAACAAGTTAGGGGTCACATAATTTTAGTTCTTCAATATTCGCCCCAATAGAACATCCTCACTCTAATCTCACATTCGTCATGCATGTCTTATTCATCATAATAATATTGACAAAGGGGAGACATGAAACGTTCACAGCATAATTTGCTTTGTGAATTAAATTGCAACTCACATTTTATTACATTTTATTCATTCATTCATTCATTTATTCATTTATTCAACCATTCATTTATTCATTCATTCATTTATTCATTCATTCATTCATTCATCCATTCATTCATTCATCCATCCACCCATCCATCCATCCATCCATCCATCCACCCATCCATCCATCCATCCATCCATCCATCCATCCATCCATTCATTCATTCATTCATGACAAATTCGTAATAAATGATAGGGTGTATCCTATTCTGCTAATAGCATTGATACTAATGACGTAATGCTTGTGATGCACGAGATACCTTATATTGCTGCCGTTGCTTTTAAAACACAGTATATGCAAAGTTAACCAAATAGCACATACTGTGTTCTTTAATAGAATAAAACGTCAGTATTGTGTGAACGATCCAAACTCTTGAAGTATTAAATTACTGGTCAGATTAAGTTACACCACATTAAAGGGACTGCGGATACATTTTGTAAGACCAAAAACTAAACAAATAACGACTGATATATACTGTGCTAGGAGTTGTTCATTATACCCGTGATAGACTCTATAAAGGAATTTTCCACCGCACGACAAAAAGAGACAACTATTTAACTGCTTCCATCCCGTCGAAGGAACCAAAGCAGTATATCTTATATGTGTCAGTGCATGACATAATCAGTCGGAAGTTGAAAATTATGGATTTGTATTTTCTGATTTGTATTTTTTAAATCTTTATTTGGTGATTTTTCATGAAGTTATGGTCAGATGTATGGGAAAGGTAGCCAGCAACTTTTCTCAAATTTCATACTTTTATCAACTTGACTAGCTGTAAAATATATTTAGAAGTGAAATTAAGCTTTGATATTTCCCGAAGATGTACAAAAAGGGTTGATTTTATCATTTATGACAAGAACTCATTTTTTGATAAAAATTGACCTTCTAACTAAACTTGGCAATATCTCAGTTCAAACCTTTTCACCATCCGACTGATTATGTCATTCACTGCAACATATTATCTCATTTTCTCCAAATACATCTCTTGGCATCATGGACACGACGTGCCCGATTACTCACCCAGACTTTCCATTTCCTACCAAGTTTGAAGCGATGTCCACATAGAAGATAGAAAAAGTAACTCAGCGACTTGCGGTGCTCATTCCTGACTTCCTGATGGTCATCCATTTAATCCGTTCCCGAAGATTCACACAAATACAACCACAGCCAATTCAAGTCACTTTGTGTTCCATCGTGGAATAGTAGATATAGCAACACAACATCAACGAATCTCATCAGTGTTCACTCTCCGATTTCATCCCAGAATTAACATTGAAGACGGAATTGAGAAGGTAGGCCTATTCTATATTTTTATTCCTATTAATTCCTATCAGTATCAATAATGCAACATAATATATTTTAAAATAAATAGATTTGAATGCAGAGTCCAATAATTACTTGAAAAACATGGCTTTGAATGTAAGACCAAGTCTTGAATAACAATTTAAAAAACAAACAAAAAATCCGATTGTAAGGACCATTCGCTACTTGAGGAACAATAAAAGAAACGGTTATTGCCTGGGAAGACAGAAATGATAATAAAAATAAATTCACCTGCAAACCCTCCACATCAACAGATTCGGAAAATTCATTTTAAAGGCGTATTTCTATTTCAATTAAACCGGACATTAAAAGCAGAACAAAAACGATAACGACAAACATGACAGCTCTGTCGTACTCTTGAAAAACACATACATAAAATTTGGCCAGAAAACTCGTCCTTCAAATATCGATCGATTTAAATGACCCTCGTCTTGGCAAAGTCCCCGGTTTGAAAGTTTTTGCTGAGACGAGGGTAATTTAAATCGATCGATATTTGAAGGACCAGTTTCCTGGTCAATTATCTAAATATGTGATTTTCCAGAGCACGACAGAGTACTCACTGGATTCTAGACGCCCTCGGGAGAAAAAAAGAAAATGCATGCCGGAATCCGAGTATGCCAGAATCCGATACTCAAGGGAGGAAACCAATCCATTCGGGAATCCACCTCTAGCTTGTCTTATGGCAGGGCGTGCGAGAATTATACGTGCGAGAATCCAGTGAGTTCTGTATTGCCTTGGCTCTCTAAGTGAAAAATAGTTTTTCTTTTGAGGATTAACATCCCGATGGGCCTCCAACCGATCTGGCCATTACTTGTTAGGTAGCCTTTAGTAAGATGCTTTTCTATCGCAAAGTACATCCCGCGAGTCATATAAAACCATTTCATTACTGCTGGGTGGTAAAAAGGTCACACACACACATTTTTTAAAAACTCCACTCCACCCGGGACAATAACCAATGAGCTATCAGTTCACATTAACTCACGCAATCCTAGAGATTTTTTTGCTACTTTTCAAAATTGGAAAAAAATGTATTAATAATGAGCATGTGCATAGATTGCATTTTTTCCAACTATCATTAACATGTAAAAACTAAAAACATTAGCTTTGAAACTAAGCCTATAATAAATATGTCTCAGGGTAAAAGTAAGCCCGGGTATACTACGGATATAGTCGGTAATAGGGTTGAGTGAGTTAAACGGTTTGGTTTGTAGTTAAAATATTGAAAGAAATCATACTTTGAAACCCAATCAACGTCATCTTTGGAAGGTTTTAACCGGTTAAATGTACTCTGGAATGGCGTGTGTTAAAAGATTTGGCCAGAAAACTCGTCCTTCTAACATCGATCAATTTATATGACCTTCATCTTGGCAAAAACTGAATTTTTGCCAAGATGAGGTTCATTTAAATCGATGGATATTTGAAGGACGACTTCTTCTGGCCAAATTTTTAAGTACGAGTCTTTCAAGACAAGAGTATGGCAGTCAACTGTTTAAGGCTTATCTTGTAGGGATGCAGCACACATAACGCAATATCACGGGAGATCATTGGGCAGCCCTGAATAGCACGTAAAGGATGGATTTGAAGGAGGAGAGAGGGGGGTGTCAATAATAAATATTTGTCTTTACGCGCTGTCGTTTGAATACCTGACAAACCACGTGAC
>NC_088363.1:86156487-86186487 GCF_034508935.2 Berghia stephanieae
CACACACAAAAATGCCAAAATGATAAATGTCTTTTGTCAATTTTGGACAGAATAGTTTCGTTTAATAGGAGTTTTATGAGCTCATGAAATTTACATGAAAGAAAAACTGGAATTCATTCATTATAAAGAAGAGAGGTCAGTGGGTACATCCCATATTCCTATAGATAGTTCGAAGTTGACGTCACTCAGGTCTTTGTTATTGTTTTTTTTGTTTTGTTTTTTTTGCCATCCGCGTTTATGAGTAATTCTAACTAAATTGTATTATCCTGCTTATAAACGTTCACGGATACCAGAGAGATTGTATAGCTAACGCTTCGAGAGCTCTCTCTCTAGCCAAAAAGCCCGTATCTGGGTCAACAGCTGATCGTGGAAATAAGCGCGTACAACAATGAGCTAAGATGGCGCCGACGCCGACAACACATAACAAATGCCAGTGGTGTTCCGGTATCAATTGTTCCAATTCTCGACACAAGAGACCAGATTTAGGTTTCTTCCGTTTCCCAAAGGATCCTGAAAGGTGAGAAAATTAAACTTTAATCTATTAACCTTAACAAATAACTATATTTCTATATTAACACGTCTAGATTGTGTTACAAGAGAAAATGAACATTAGATTTCTGATCCAGTTCTAATCTACTGCACCGTGACTGTGACCCTTAAAGGTGGCTCTGTTGGGGGTGAGGCTAGCCATTATCTTCTTCTTCTTCATCTTCTTCTTCTCCTTTTCCATAATAGCAGATGTGGTTGATTTAAAACACAGTAAAGGGTAGGGGGCGACGGTGTAGCTACACGGCATTGAATTTTAGCCATATGTTGTGCCAGTGGATTTATGCTTAAAATAATTGAGCTTTTATATAGCGCAATTTCCAATAAATATGCTCAAAGAGCTTTAGAGGGATGACTAGATAGGATGTACATTGACTAGACTTGTGATGCCTATGTCTAGATTCTAGTACAGTAGTAATCTCAATGAAGTGAGCTTAGTTTTTTAGAAGTTTATCTAAAGAGAAGCATACATCTAGTCTCTCTCGGCCAATTAGTATGTGCTTTTATGTATAAAATTAACTCTTAATCAGACCCAGCTCTCAATTAATTACTAATAATAGATCTAGATCCAATATTGAACTGCGTTAGTTATTTTTTACAGGTCCAGGCGTTGGGTCATCAACTGCAGGCGTGCTGATTTGGATGACAAGTCAGCTGATGCACTGTACAGACGAAATGTTTTATGTGAAGAACCTTTTGATGCTTCCTGTTTCAGTGGCAGTCAAGACACGCCTTCAACAAGATGTTCCACAGGAAATTAGACAGCTGATGTTGCCATCAACTATGCAATCCCTAATACCAAATGAACAGAATGTAACAACTTGCATATCTGGGTATGTTGCAGTCAAATTAATGCCCCATCTGTGTACAGACTGTCAAGATTTATTGAAAGGTGACAAGGACCCTGGCAAAGAGAGTCAAGTATTCCTGCATGCAAAGAACCTTCAGGGTTGTAACCATGGCGGTCTCTGTGCACCAAGTTCAGAACTTCTCTGTATCATAGAAATTATGGAAAAGGAATTCAGAGACGCCATTACTCCCACACTGCACATTACTGGTCTGAGAAATAGGATCATTAGACGGCTTGTGGTAAGCATTCCACCCCACATGGGCCTTGGTTGCAAAAATGGAAAGTGTGATTTACTTTTTTATGTAGCTAATTTGTTCACTAATGCCAGTTAATGAATCAGACACTGTCAGAAAAACAGCCCACCCATAGAAATAGGAAGGCTGCCACATTTAGCCATGTCGTGTAGATTTGATATGTCGCTGATTTGTTTTCTTACCGGTATGCCTGTTGTTGTTGGCTTCCGTCTGTCTCAGGAGACAATGGATGTATACCGAGGTTATCAATTCTGGTCTGTCACTGTCAATCATCGGTGTTGATGCAGCATTGTCCCCCTTTGTGATTTTACTGAGCCATTTTTCAGTTTATAAAATGTGTTTTAGATTAGATTCTACAATACTTACACGAGAGTATATGTATTTTGTATTTCTCTCCTTCATTATGTTTAATTGTACTTGTGGTCATTAATCTATGCAACGCAACTTGACGTCATCTTAGTCATGCATACTATTTTTTCATTGTATATATTATTTTGAACTATACGTGTGTTAATTAAACACATACTTACACACACACACACACACACACAGAGAGAGAGAGAGAGAGAGAGAGAGAAGAGAGAGAGAGAAGAGAGAGAGAGGGGAGAGAGAGAAGAGAGAGAGAGAGAAGAGCGAAAGAGAGAGAGAGAGAGAGAGAAGAGAGAGAGAGAAGAGCGAAAGAGAGAGAGAGAGAGAAGAGAGAGAGAGAGAAGAGCGAAAGAGAGAGAGAGAGAGAGAGAGAGAGAGAGAGAGAGAGAGAGAGAGAGAGAGAGTTATGGCTTTGTTGAAAATACAAAGGTCGTTTGTTTCTATTAAGTTTGTTTAAAATAAATCATGATTTTCGCTGTAAAGTTGAGTTAAATTTATTTTTTGTCAAAGTTTATCCCCCCCCCCCTCACCCCCTCCCACCCGCCTTCTCTCTCTCTCTCTCTCTCGCTCTCTCTCTCTCTCTCTCTCTCTCTCTCTCTCTCTCTCTCTCTCTCTCTCTTGTGTGTGTGTGTGTGTGTGTGTGTGTGTGTGTCTCACAAACACACATCATTATTATTATAAGTAATTTATTTTAGAATCTTACAAAGTTATCGTAACCTGATCTAGAGAATCAAACGAATCTGTACGATTTTGCACATAAAGCCTGAGCCGATAGTAAAGAAAAAGAGCAGCCGATCTCTTGCAGACGAAACACACATTCAGTGATCCGCGCCTATTTCGTGACACACAATTTTTCGGCTGATACGCAATGAAATGCATTGTTGTCATGGAGAGCGGGAGGGAAGAGAGAGCTCTCTAAGCGTTAGCTTCTAAACTCTCTGCGGATACACACTGTTTTGTGTGTTGGTCCATTATACTTCCGGATGGCAATGTTATGAGCTTCTTAGCCAAGAGCATACTATCTATAAAAGCAAGAGAAGTGATTGTAGTAACCTTAATAAGAACCGATAGACACGTACTTATTCACGACTGAGGTGTGTAAAGTCCTATTCACCAGTTAACTGTCATAATCCGGGGGAAAACACGTATATTAAAATTTGATCAGAAAAGAACTGAATTGAGCTATTATATAGTGCAATATCTACTAAATGTGCTCAAGGGGTCCCTGGCCAACAGCAACATTTAACATTTAAGACGGGACATGACGCCTATTAGGCGATATTACAATTTCTTCGGACAGAGACAACGATGTAAACGGCCAGGTACTCATTTTACACTTGAATACGGTGAGAGAATGTAATGGGAGTAAAGAGCCTTTTCCAAGGACTCAACTATGCCCCGAGCGAGGCTCGAAACCAATCGACTGTCCAATCAATATACCTTTCTTTATAAATAAATAACAATGTGAAATTGAATGTAAGCTTCAATTTAATATACGAAAACAGATAAAATGGACGTTTTGGGTTTCCCCTTTTTCTCTCCTGTATAGTTGAAAAAGGGGAAACCCGAAACGTCCATTTTATATGTTTTCGTATATTAAATTGAAGTTTACTTTCAATTTCACATTGTTACGAGTATTTATTTCTTCGAGCTTCGATCAGCAACAGTTACATTACCCACATTCTTTATAAAATATACCAATACCAGGTTACCAAAACTATAGACAGAATCAGATGAATTCATTTGAAGGTAACAACTAACTGACGTCAAGATGGTCATTAAGTCCGTGCTTCTGACCTCTGCTGACCAACGGGAAGCGAAATGACCGAGTTTGGCCAATGTTTTACTGAAATTGACCTCGGTGACACCAGGTGACCTTATACGATATACCATTGCCTTCCGAATTCCATCCTATCTTTTATCACATTTCCCACGTTACAGCCCCCCCCCCCCCCCCCCCCCCCCCCCCCCATACTAAGACATCGAGCTGACAGATAAGTTTTGATTTCAAACTGTGGCTATAAAGTTATTCATCGTATTAATATTAGTATTAGGCGAAGTGGCCGAGTGGTTATGGCATTGCATTGTGACCCGGAAGGTCCCGGGTTCGTGCCGCCTCGCTTCAGGTACTTTCGTGGGGTTTTTTTCATTGGGCATATTATTAGCCCCCAATTCGCTCACTTGGACAACATGGGTGATTCCTGTTGACATCAGACATCTTGTTTGATGAACTATCTATATTCCTTCGTGGAATGCCTTGGCGACGAAATTCTATAATGTGGTGGAAGGGCATAATTAAACCATGCCAACACCAGAGTGTAAAAAATAATAACAAAATTGAATAAAACAGCTTCAAAAAGGGAAAGAAAATACCAAACACGGAACGCTTCGGGCTCAAAATACTTCTTCAGGCGACTAACAAAAAAAGCATAGTTATAAAATATGCACCGTAAAACGCCAGCAGGACAGACCTTTTGTGGAAATTCCTCATAAGCCAAATTTGACACGAGGTGAGTCATTTCTTTATCCATCTCCTCCAGACTGCATCTTTATCTTCTTCTATCAGCCTTTCCCCTCTTCTTCGCTCCTCGTCTATTTATCTGTTTCTGTCAATTTCCCTATCAGTTTGTACCTCTAATGGGCCAAGCAAGAGCTAGTCAAAGCGACGATGGCAAGACGGCAAGAAGTCGAAATATGAATTGGGGTTGATCATTTCAAGTGTTTGTCACGATAGCGACCAACAAACCAATTTTTGCGGGCTTTATGATACACAATATAAATAACGATGTGAAAATGAATGCGAGCTTCAATTTCATATACGAGAACAGATACAATGGACGTTTCGGGTTTCCCCTTTATCAACAAAACAGGATGGATGAAACACTACAGACGAATGAGATAATGTGGTAGTGGCGTTGTTAAGATGAATAAACAAAAACATTGATGCCAATCAGAAGAGATTCGGAAATAAGTAGATGAGTATCAACACGGAAAACGGTATTCTTTTGAATAAAAAGCACACACAAAAACAATAAGAGCAACAATATCAACAGAAACAACAACAACAACAACAACAACAACAACAACAACAACAACAAAACGACACTTGAGCAAACTCATATCCATGCATTAATCTAAAAATTCCTACCGCTGAAATGATCTTACGGTGTCATATACAAAGTTAAAAACCATTCAATACAAAGAAATAAATCTAAAAATTAAACTATCAATTTGCATTAATGCTCATCAGTTCGGAAAAGAGTCATAGTTTTAACGCCATTATTATTTTTTAGCAACCCTTGAGATCTTGAAATATGCAATCAGCTTTTATATACTAATATAGTGAAAATCACACGGCTTTACAAGAGGTTCCAGGAAACAGTATCACTAAACACTTAACATGTAAGGCATGACGTATTTAAGGTGCAAACACTGTCATGGAAAGTTACTCATTTTACACTCTGCGTGCTAATAGAATGTGAATATAAAGAGCGGGAATCGAACCATGAACCTACCAAAATTTCAACACATTTTGATCTTTAATGTTTTAGCCATAATGCAAATGTAATAATATAACATATTTCTTTTTCTTGTTTATCTGAAGAAGGCCAAAGGGCGAAACGTCGTTTACTGTGTTGTGAGAGACATTTTTATCGTACCGTATCTTATCGTATCGCTTAAGAGCTAATAGTCTCTAAATACCTTTAAATGCTCTGTGTAACTTTTATGCATCGATACAATTTATCAATTATATAAAAAGCATTCAATGCTAATTGATAATATCGAGTATTAACTATCTAATACATAAATAAGTGTCATATTCAATATTCTTAGTATTATTAACTCTATTTACATTCATTTGGCATGTCCAACTTTTTATATTCGAGAGTTTCAAATAACTAATATTCAAAATGCAATAATATCAAATGCCATGTTACATTATTCATCAAAATAAAAAAAATCATGTAGGTAAGTTCTTTATCTTCACTCCCCTTATTTTTCTATAGGGAATGAGATTAGCGGAAGAGTAGCGTCCCTTGATTGGACGTCACCCATAGTCTGTGACGTCACCGGCGGAAAAGTTATTAGAGAGAGAACGTCATGTTGGTTGTGCGCATGGTCTCTCGTCCTCGATTTTAGAAAGATGAAAATACGACATTAAAAAAACTAGCTCGAAATAAATAAACGTATGCAGTCTAGTAGTGAGCTAATTGATGTTCACCTATAAGTTTAAGGCAATCTACCACCATTGAATAAGATAACAAAGAGAGAAATGAGATAAAACATACCTGTTCTGTATGTGGGTAAGGTGAGCCTGTTGATTTAGCTGAGGCTGAATTTATGTCGAGTGATTTTGGACGGGCCGAGGCATCTAGATCAGTCTGTTGTTGGATGCGTTGTTGAGACTGTTGCATCTCACGGCGTTGCATTTGGATTTGGGACTGCGTTTGATGTTGAAGTTTTAACGGCAGCAGCTGCTGCTGTTGAGAATGAGAGGACTGTTGATGTTGCTGCAAATGCTGCTGAAGTTGGCACAGTTTTTGTGATGGGATGATTGCAGGATCTAAAGAATGTACAAGGTCTGGAGAAGCTTCAGTTTGTTGAAATTCTCCACAAAATTCCTCTTGAGTTGTAGAATGTTTTCGTTTATTTGCTTTAGTAAGATCACGTTTTATCCCGCTGGTTGCTTTGTCTATAGAAAGTAATGGGCGTTCTGCAGGAGCCCTAGACACTTTGCATTCTTTTATTTGTTGACTAGAATGGTTAGCAGCCTTTTCGCCGTGCTTATGGCAGCTTGATCTTATAATAATATCTTTTCGTGGAATGGTGGAAGCAACTCCTGACATTGGCGAGTTTGCTTCCGAAAGATGATGCTGATGAGGCGAAGATTTTGGACTTTCCGTTGTCGAACTTCGACTGTCTGATTCTCCATCAGATGTGAGACGCTTGACCGCTGTTTTAGAAAGCGACGAGATGGCAGGATGCGTCGACTTTGACCCGGAAGCTGCAGATAAGGCAGTTGGAGCAGCCTTGACCTCGTGATCTTTTGGTGAACGGGGTTCAGCCCGCAGAGCTGTAATCGACTCACCTCCAGTGGAACACGAAGGATCAAGCCTCATCAGCGAAAACGGCTGAAGTGTCGTAGACGTTTGCCGCGCGTATTGATGAGAACAGTAGCGTTTATGCATTGCATCCAAGAGAGTTCTTGAAATAATGGGAAGGGTTTGGGTGTGCGAGGAGGGAGGGAGGTATGAGGACGAAGAGGTCGAGGACGATGTGGACGAAATCGAAAGATTTGTATTGTTTCGAAATTGCCTCGAAGTTTCCGTTCCTCCGAAAAATTTGGTTGTTTCAATGAAAACCATTCCGACTCCCATTCTCGGGGCTTGTCTGTAACGCCAATCTGTTATCCCTTGCCCGTGCCATGTGTGGGCTTGTTTTGGATCCAAAAATAAACTTTCTTCTGTCTTGTTATCATCACTTTTTAAGAGCTGGTCACAATTGACAGATTTTATAGTTTTCTCTTTTGAGCTCAAGAAGGTATTTGAAATCAGGGCTTCATCGGCGATTTGTTTTATCTTGTTTG
The DNA here is from genome assembly GCF_034508935.2 of Berghia stephanieae. Classification (NCBI taxonomy): domain Eukaryota; kingdom Metazoa; phylum Mollusca; class Gastropoda; order Nudibranchia; family Aeolidiidae; genus Berghia; species Berghia stephanieae. The sequence goes on from NC_088363.1 coordinate 86,164,094, forward strand.
AAATGTGATACACATCCGTTCGCCGTGGAATTCGTTCAGTCTTTTCTCTCCCATGTGATCCGTCATGACTACGAATCCTGGCATAAATTGGAATTTTCCTCTCACTTGAGGCATTTTTCTCCTCGGAAGACACTAGTTTGGGAGTTTGACTATTTGTATTTTCAGAGCCAGTTTGGCTTTTGATAGAATCGTCCGTCTCCTCTGATGAAATAACACCAACACATTTTGGAGTCTTAGTTTCGCATATAACATTATCATTCCGATGAGAATCTTTCTTGTCGCTGAATTTGCTACCAAATGGATCGATCCGACGTTTTCCCGAAGCACGTCCTGATTTACTACGTCGTAGCAAGACTGGAGTCAAGGCATTGACAATAACTTGCATCTCTGGAGACCCGTTGTCTACCACATATTGTCTCTCCCCATCGACCAATCTCTGACTGACATCGATATTCAAGTGACTCAATTCCTTCAGACTCCCACTAAGACTTGACTTGTCCACTCTATTTTTCTTAATCTTCTTAGACTTTTTACTAGGGCCGGAGTGCAATGACTTTGATCGTGAGACCAATTTATTCCTAGGAGGAATTTCTGGCGCTTCTTCATCGGGAATCGTCATCACGTCATTGCCTTTTTGAAAACTTTCATTATGATTGTAAATTGCCGAAGGAGTCAGAGTCCCAATGGATTTGTTCGGAGGACTTTTCTCTTTAGATGATCTACGTCCCTGAGAAATATTGGACCTTTTGACAGTGAAACCCTCGCTTGCTGGCATTCCTGAGATATCTATCGTGTCCTCTAAATCGAGAGAAGTTTGAATTGCAGTGTCCTTTAGTCTACACCTTTTTCTGTCCTTCTGACAATCAATAATAACACCTTTCTTATCCAAATTACAATTTTGAACGATTTGAGGTTCGTCTGGATCATGTCTAGACTCATCATAATACAATTGGTTATTGTTCTGATCTCCGTGGTGTATAAAATTTTCACTTTGATCAAACGAAAATGTTCTGGCACTGCTTATTGTTCCTTCATTTTTAGTTGAGATTAAATCGTGTATCGAATTATTTGGATGACCTGGTTTTATTCTGTCAACACGATTTTCATTGTGCGGTGTCGATTCCTTGCCCGATGCATCGTGTCTCGATGACGTGCCCACCGAACATCCTGAATAGACATCATCTGATATTTCCCTGCTATTCAAAGGATTTTCAAAATAATTCTGATAACTTATTAATGCATAACCCTGCTCTTCGCGATCGTTTTCTTTGTATCTTCTGTCAAGTTCTTTTCCGATGGAATTGCAGTTATCTTCAGTATCTAAGCATTCATTTATTCTGTTTTCATTGGACGCGTCAAGTAAAACGGATTTTAAATATCCACTACTACAATCACTGCATGTTGACTCTTTCTGAAGATCATTATATTGACTTTGACTGGTATCACATTCATCTGTTTGGTAAGAGTCACTTGAATATGTTAAAATTTTGTAACTGCTCTCGCTCAACTTGTTGGTAAAAGATTCGAGGGGACCGATCTCTTCTAGACCGTGTCCTAAAATGTGATCGTGGGCAGATCGCGCTGCCCATAATAGGCCGTAATCACTGGAGACTACATCAGAATTGGGATGACAAGAGTATTCCAGTCCTTGATCAAGATCGTCCCCGTGAGGTGGCTCATTCAATTGTCCATATCGTTCCCACAAACTCACGTCTTCCGCATTTTGTTTATGACTAGAATCTGGCGATTGTTCGCGATTTAAAGATAATCCGGGCGATTTCTTAACGAGATTGTCAACGATGATGTCGTTTGTATTCAGTTCTAAATTGCTTCCAGCAGGTTCCTTGATACTCTGGGAGGGTAGATTCTGGAGAGAAAATAAATAAAGATATTATTATATTAAATATGAGAATGTTTGTAAAACTTGTGTTGTATTTGACAAAAAATATGAAAGGTTGTTTTAGTTGATGACTGGGTGGAAGAATGTAAGGACGACAAAGTTATGAACGAATCTTGAAATATGGCTGTTGCGATGAACTGACAAAACAGATCTCTTGTCGATTTTGGTCAAAACTCTTCGAATATCGCTTACAATTTGTTACATCTGAGATATCACATGTTTTTAATTTTCATATCTTTGGGTCCCTTTCAGAAATTGGGAATGTTCTTAATGGATCGAAATTTGAAGCATACATTTCAGGGTTGTTGTTGTTGTTGTTGTTGTTGTTGTTGTTGTTGTTGTTGTTGTTGTTGTTGTTGTTGTTTTTTGTTTTGTTGTTTTTTTTTTTTTTTTTTTTTTTTTTTGTTTTTTTTTTTTTGGGGGGGGGGGGGTCATTATAAACGGTAAGATTGTGCACTTATTCAACTTTTGATCCTGGTAAGAGGACTGGTCTGGTGACAATAAACAGTCATCTTATACAGCCCTTGTTTGTGTTGGGATATCAGGAAATGATAAGTGGTGTGATATAACGAGTTGAATGAAGGCTGGTTCGCAGTGAAGCAAAGAGCCGCTCGTTACTAGTGCTATTTTCATTCATATAAACTAATGTATCGTACAATGACTAAACGCCTTTTATCAAATGGTCAGAAAACACTGAATTCAAATACTGATCTATTAGAAATGGCTCACAATTTGTCCAAAAAAAAAGTTTGAATCCGACATTTCAGTACTCTCGGACGTTTGATTTTTCACAAGTTTAGATTTTTTGTATCCATCAATAGTGATCGATTTTGACCAAAATAGAGAAGGCGTTTTTTATATTTGTGGGGGGGGGGGGGGGGGGGGGGCGTGTTTAGTGCACGGCAGGAAACTTTTATTTCCTTCCTGGTTCTATTCTAAGACATAAATATTATAATGTAAATTAAAACTGTGGCAGAAGGCGTTGCGCGACTGGATAAAACAAATTAATAATTATAACACACACACACACACACACACACATATATATATATATATATATATATATATATATATATATATAGTATGCAGATGACGTCACTCAGGCCTTTGTTACTGTTTTTGCCATCCGCGTTTGTGAGTTGTTCTCACTAAACCGTATTAACCAGACTATAAAAGTCCATGGTTACACTGAATTTGTGTGTTGGTCCGTTATACTTCCGGATGGCAATGTTGTGAACTCCTTGGCCTAGCGCATTCTATATATATATATATATATATATATATATATATATATATATATATATATATTTATTTAAAATATTTACCACAATGTTTGGGGCAGTCTACATCAATGTTTCAGGCTTAATTTGCCATCTTCAGGACTGACTCAGTCCTGAAGATGGCAAATTAAGCCTGAAACATTGATGTAGACTGCCCCAAACATTGTGGTAAATATTTTAAATAATAATTCGCTCCATTACTACATGTCGAGCACTTTTCGTACCATATTTGTATCAAACACGATTCAATTCTATAGATAGAATGCGCTTGGCCAAGGAGTTCACAACATTGCCATCCGGAAGTAGAACGGACCAACACACAAACTCTGTGTAACCATGAACTTTTATAGTCTGGTTAATACAGTTTAGTGAGAACAACTCACAAACGCGGATGGCAAAAACAATAACAAAGGCCTGAGTGACGTCATCTGCATACTATATATATATATATATATATATATATATATATATATATATATATATATATATATATTCATAACATTCTTTCTAGGGAATTTAGAGCACTGTTGTTGATGTTTTTGGTTTGTCTTTATTTTGTTGTTTGTTTGTTTGTTTTTTGGTGGTTTTTTTTGTTTGTTTTTTCATTTGATTTTTTTTTTGGGGGGGTTCATTTTTGTTGTTGCTTTTTTCTTTCATTCTTCTTTTTATTTCTACTTTTTTTTGTGTTTTTAATTTTTTTTATTTTTTTATTTTTTTTTTTTTTTGGGGGGGGGGGGGGTTGTTTATGACTTGAATTAACACGTTTATGTCCATACAATGCTTGTTCGATTCTAACACATCGAATTCCAGCACACTTGGCAATACGACACACAGAAGCTGGATGGTCCAATGTTATTATTTAATAATAAGTCGAGACATGACGCTTGTGAGGCGATATTACATTTTGTTTCCGACAGAAACAACGCTGTTGACGGTTAGGTACTCATTTTACACCTGAGTAAACAAGAGAATGTGAGTAAATAGCCTTTTCAAAAGGTCTCAACAATGCGCCGAGCGAGGCTCGAACCCAGGACCTTCAATTCCGAAAGCGAGTGTCATACCACAATACCACTAATTATTGTATTTCTTATTATTATCTTTGACACTTGGGTTATCTGACTTTGTCATCGAGCAGCATGACCTTTTAAAAAGGAAAATGTTTTTGTTTTTGCCCAATTATTTACTTAGATGTCTAAATTCACTGAACATCATCCAACACAGCACAGTTGTTAGAAACAGTAAAAGGAAACGAGCGAAACAGATTGGGAAAGAGACATACATACATGGGGGGTGAAGGTAGGTAGGGGTTGAGAGGTCAGGTGGAAAGAGAGTAAAATAAATGTATCGGATAATCGTGGCAAGAGAGGCTACCCATAATACTTTATGCGAGCTCTAGTTAAGGTAGACTTAGCTCCCTTTAAAAGTAAATCGCATATTTTGTTTATTATTCAATTATTATGTGTCTAACTGTATGCCTACCCACTTTCAATCCCTTTATCTATCTGTTTGACTATCTACTTTCTCTCCCCCTCCCCCCCCCCCCCCCCCTCCTTCTATCAAGCTATTTATCTATCTAACTATCTACATATTATACCATATATATATATATAGATAGATAGATAGATAGATAGATAGATAGATAGATAGATAGATAGATAGATAGATAGATAGATAGATAGATAGATAGATAGATAGATAGATAGATAGATGGGATAGATAGATAGATAGATGATAGATAGATGATGATGATAGTATAGATAGATAGATAGATAGATAGAGATAGATAGATGATAGATAGATGAAGATAGATAGAGATAGATGATAGTAGATAGTAGATAGATAGTAGATAGATAGAGGAGGAGAGGTAGAAGAGAGAGAGAGAGAGAGAGACAGAGAGTGAGAGAGAGAGTGAGAGAGAGAGACACAGAGAGAGAGAGAGAGAGAGAGGGAGAGAGAGAGAGAGAGAGAGAGAGAGAGAGAGAGAGAGAGAGAGAGAGAGAGAGAGAGAGAGAGAGAGAGAGAAATTTGAATGGATTGATGTTATTGTTATTGTGCGGCTATGTGGTCTTGTGGTATGACACTCGCTATCGGATCGGAAGGCCCTGGTCACATTCTCTTACCGTACTCCGATGTAAAATAAATGAGTAACTGGCCACTAAAAAAGTTGTCACTATCGGCAAAAAAAAATCGAATATCGCCCAACATGTTAAGTTTGCGATTCGCTAGGGATCCATTGTAAAGCGCTTTGAGCACGTTTAGTGTTTGTGATAATTTGTTGATGTGTTGATGTTTGTTTTTTGTTTCTTTGTTCGTTTTGTATTTTTGTTTTGTTTTTGTTCGTTTTTTGTTTTTGTTGTGTATTGTTTTTTTTTTTGTTTTTGTTGTTTCATTGTTTTTTGGGCTCTTTTATTTGTTGTTTGACTTGAGTCCAACTGACACACAAACCCTCTGGTGACTATAACTAGCAATAATAAGGGGCCGCGCGGCTCAGTGGTACGGTCTTTGCTTCCTACCCGAAAGGTACCGAGTTCAATCACCCGCCGCTGCGTTGTGTGGCCTTGAGCAAGTCACCTCGCCCTAGCTAACTTTGGGGCGCTGCTTTACGGCTGACGCCTGGGTTATTCCAGTCTTCCCTTGGAATAGACCCTAAAGACAAATTTCCCCTTGGGGATGAATAAAGGGAATTTTATTTTTTATTTTATTTTTTTATAAGGTGTGATTTTAAATATCAAAATCTGGATAAAAAATAAACAAGACTTTGGCTTAAACCACCAAATCGGACAAAACAGCTTTATAAAATTTTCGCCAGAAAACTTAAACTCAATAAAATATCGTATTGAACAACATGTATAATAATAATGTGATAGCATCTAAAAGTAACAAACGACTTGCATAGAACGTTCTGTTCTCTAAACCCTTCTTCGGCAACCTCTCGAAAATTCTTTAATCCTGAACATTCAAAAGTAAATCTCGGGATTGAGAGTTTTTGACCAATCATTTTTGACCAGCAAAACTCTGAACATTATCTCTAAGCAAGTGGCCGGTCCATTGAGCACGAAATTTTCTCGGCGTCAGTTGGGTTAGAAGGACAATAATCATAATAATATTATATTTGTACCTTTGGATAGGTTGCTAGTTTGAATCAAAGTACTTTCCGCCAGGTCTTATATCTGACTATCTAATAACTTCTTGGTGGAGAACGTCAGAAAAAAAAATAACTCGACTGCAGCCAGGTTTGTTGGTTTTTTGTCGTTTGTTTTGTTTGTTTTTTTTTTGTTTGTAATCGTTTTTGTTGTTGTGGTTGTTCTATTTTGTTTGTTTGTTTGTTGTTTGTTTTGCTTTGTTGTTGTTTGTTTTTTGATTTTTGTTTTTGCTTTGTTTTTTTTTTTTGTTTGCTTTTTTTTTGTTTTGTTTTTTTTTTTTTTTGCTTGTGAGATGCGTGCTCTGCCATCTAAGATACTGAGATATCTGTATACAACCTGAGGGATTTTAACCCTTGTTAAACATTCTATCAATCGAACCATCTCCTCGCCATTCTTTATTTAATCATAAAACGGATACGTTTTATACGTTACCAAACTAGGTACTAAATTCACCCATGCGAGACGAGAAAATTGATGCTGGCGGTCACAGATTGTAGTGGGAGGAGGACAGGGGAGGGCTGGGTGTGTAACCTAAGACTTTATGAAATTACAAGCCTTTTTTTTTAGTAGTCGAGTTGACTCAGTGGTTGTCTTTCACAGCCATATGGCCCACAGATTCGGAGTTTATCCCTGTTTCTGTAGCGGAAAACGGTCAATAGCAATTGTTTGCTATCCTTTGGATAGGACAGTAGTCTATTGCAAAGTGACTACTTTTCTTTTTTATTTTTTTTTAATGTAAAAAATAAATCAATGCGTCATTTTTGAGAAAGCGGAATTTTCACGGATCAGTTTTGAATTAGCTCTCATGATTATTGCATCCAATGTAAAGAAACAATATTGTTAGCAATACATGCAAGATGTTATAAGGATTAGAATGGTGTCATTTACAAAATCATTATTTTTAAACCTGAAAAATGCTTTAAAAGAAGAATATAAAAGATATGGTTTCTTTTGGAACTAACTGTAGTATGCGGCTAAGTGGTCTTGTGGTATGACACTCGCTTTCGGATCGGAAGGTACTGGGTTGTAAGCCTCGCTCGGCGCATAGTTGAGTCCTTGGAGAAGGCTCTTTACTCACATTCTCTCACCGTACTCAGGTGTTAAATGAGTACCTGGCCGTTAACAGTTTTGTCTCTGTCCGAAAAAATTGTAACATCCCTAACAGGCGTCATGTCCCGTCCTACTTGTTAAATGTTGCTGTTGACCAGGGGCCCTTTGTAAAGCGCTTTGAGCACGTTTAGTGGATATTGCGCTATATAAAAGCTCTTTTTTAGTATAAAACCTGGCACTTCCAAGAAAAGTTTTGGGTTTAAAACTTGTTGACAAAAATTCACGGATTGATATTTGAAGAAAAGGTTTTTCTTGCCAAAGAGGAAACCAATATTGTCTGTTATTGTGTGCGGAAAAATACCTGCACAGGTTTACGAGTCAGGCATGAATTGGTGTAAAGCATATTTCTCACTGCCTTGATGGACTCCTAAATTAACGACTTGGGTTCATCAAGTTGTTTTTCCACACCGTTTTGTGTAATTTCTCACTTGCTTCTATTGACTTTTCCCATGCTTGCTCAGTACAGAGACAAAACGTTTTTTTATTTATTTTGAACACTAAAACGAAACAATCACATACTTTATATATTATTGATCAAGATATCCCAAACTTTTTGGTATTTTCAAACCCGAGACTTCTCTGAAGTGTTAGGTTTGTTTTTTTTTTTACAAGTGGGGGGGGGGGGGTCATCTTAATCAATGGATCCACCAAGTAAAACTTAACTGACCAAAACATAAATAAATGTAGTTTGTCAGAGTAAGGAAAGCTGGTTGGTGACTGTGAGCGTCATTTGTCATGATTGAGTGTTTGAGTGGGATTTGGTGTGTTTGTGTGAGTGCGTTTATTGTTTGTTTGTGTGTGTGTGTGTGTGTGTTTGTGAAAGTGAACATTTCTGCGCGTATGTGTGTGAGAATGTGTGTGCATATGTCTGTAAGTGAAGTGAACACGTCTGCGTATGTGTGTGAAAATGTTGTGTATGTGCACCCATATGACAGTATGTGTGTGTGTGAATTGGTGTGTGTGTGTGTGTGTGTGTCTACGTGTTTTGTCCATGTTGTTTTGCCTCAAACTTCCTGCGTTTGCAATAGTCTGTCTGGATGTGTAAAAATATCTCTAAGCCAAGGACGCTGTGCCCTAACGACTTATACGTATAAAACCATCAAACTCATTAGCCTCTTAATGCTACGGTATTCTTTCTCACGAGTCTAAGATTAAGTTTAATCGTGATTATAAGAGACATGTAAACAATAACGTTGTTAGCACAAGTTACCTGCCCTTCACTGGCAAAATACATTTTTATATATTTTTGGCCAGACAACTTTCGCTTCCTGATAATACGTATCGAAAGATAGATGTCCCCCAATTTGTTAAAAGACGAACCCCCCCCCCCCCCAACCACCCCCGAAAAAAAAAGGTCTCGGGTTTGAAATGTGTTGAGATGTAAAGGATACGTTTCGTCAATATGCAACATAAGTAACCTCATTTTGCAAACATTTCCCATCATTTAACAAGTTTACGATTTAAAACCCTACAAACTGTGGAGCGATCCTCGACAATATTGGAGGTTTCCACAAGAAGAAGAAGAAGAAGAAGAAGAAGAAGAAGAAGAAGAAGAAGAAGAAGAAGAAGAAAGAAGAAGAAGAAGAAGAAGAAGAAGAAGAAGAAGAAGAAGAAGAAGAAGAAGAAGAAGAAGAAGAAGAAGAAGAAGAAGAAGAAGAAGAAGAAGAAGAAGAAGAAGAAGAAGAAGAAGAAGAAGAAGAAGAAGAAGAAGAAGAAGAAGAAGAAGAAAGAAGAAGAAGAAGAAAGAAGAAGAAGAAGAAGAAGAAGAAGAAGAAGAAGAAGAAGAAGAAGAAGAAGAAGAAGAAGAAGAAGAAGAAGAAGAAGAAGAAGAAGAAGAAGAAGAAGAAGAAGAAGAAGAAGAAGAAGAAGAAGAAGAAGAAGAAAGAAGAAGAAAGAAGAAGAAGAAGAAGAAGAAGAAGAAGAAGAAGAAGAAGAAGAAGAAGAAGAAGAAGAAGAAAAGAAGAAGAAGAAGAAGAAGAAGAAGAAGAAGAAGAAGAAGAAGAAGAAGAAGAAGAAGAAGAAGAAAGAAGAAGAAGAAGAAGAAGAAGAAGAAGAAGAAGAAGAAGAAAGAAGAAGAAGAAGAAGAAGAAGAAGAAGAAGAAGAAGAAGAAGAAGAAGAAAGAGAGAAGAAGAAGAAGAAGAAGAGAGAAGAAGAAGAAGAAGAAGAAGAAGAAGAAGAAGAAGAAGAAGAAGAAGAAGAAGAAGAAGAAGAAGAAGAAGAAGAAGAAGAAGAAGAAAGAAGAAGAAGAAGAAGAAGGAAGAAGAAGAAGAAGAAGAAGAAGAAGAAAGAAGAAGAAGAAGAAGAAGAAGAAGAAGAAGAAGAAGAAGAAGAAGAAGAAGAAGAAGAAGAAGAGAAGAAGAAGAAGAAGAAGGGAAAAAGAAGAAGAAGAAGAAGAAGAAGAAAAGAAGAAGAAGAAGAAGAGAAGAAGAAGAAGGAAGAAGAAGAAGAAGAAGAAGAAGAAGAAGAAGAAGAAAGAAGAAGAAGAGAAGAAGAAGAAGAAGAAGAAAGAAGAAGAAGATAGAGACAAGAAGAAGAAGAAGAAGAAAGAAGAAGAAGAAGAGGAAGAACAAGAAGAACAGAAGAAGAAGAAGAAGAGAAAAGAAGAAGAAGAAGGAAGAAGAAGAAGAGAAGAAGAAGAAGAAGAAGAAGAAGAAGAAGAAGAAGAAGAAGAAGAAGAAGAAGAAAAAGAAGAAGAAGAAGAAGAAGAAGAAGAGAAGAAGAAGAAGAAGATGATGATGATGATGATGATGATGATGATGATGATGATGATGATGATGATGATGATTAAAGAAAAGAGTCATAAGAAGGCTGCATTTCATATAATGTTGCGTGTTTACAAAGCTCGCGAGTGGCAAACAGTGATGATAAAAGCAACCCCGATACTCGATTCCGGTCCCTTTCCGTGTGAAGTGAGGGCTCTATCAACTGAACGATCAAGACCCTGGTTTTGCCAGTGTACCACATGATTGCCAGATTGGATTATTTTAATCCAAACTGCCTAATTTTTGATTATTTTTTACGTCTTTGCACTGTCACATTCAGTTTGAAATTTTTCGATTATTATTGGATTATTTTTCCTGAGAGAAATTTTCAAAATTATATTTTTTTTCATGCAGTAACACAATTTAGATAACATTAAGTATTACTTTTCTATAGTTCTATATTTATTACTATTTCCGCCATTACCTTTCAAAGAAGTTAAAACGTCCATTTTGGCGATAGATTAGGGAGCAGAAATCGAAACTTGCTGGAATCTTAGGTTTTGTTTTGAGAAATGACAGTGGGAAACGTTAGTATCAAGACCTACAATTTTGAATTTCATGTGTACGTATCAGTGTTCGCTCAAGACTGACATAGACTTATAGAAAACTTGGACTTAGGTCTAAAGTTACTCATGAAGAGCAAGCAAACGCGTCCCACCATTCAGGAAATATTCCGTGATGTTGAACAGCTCAAAAGAAGATGCAAAGATGTGTTAGTAGAATCCCTTTCACAGCTAGAGTTTCGAATACCATCATCCAGAAACACATTTCAAAATGTTGCAAAACTTAACCCTACCGTAAAGGTGACTCGGGCAAAAAGGCCCAAAGATTCTTTTTTCGTGTCATTCCGGATCAATCAATATCAAAGATTTAAGAACTACAAGGAAATTGGACTTTTTCTTGGGGGGAGGGGGGTGGGTTACATTGGGCGGAACCATCTTTTTCAAAAAAAGGGACTTGTATTGGACACACAACGAAATTCTGGGTTGGAGTGAGGCAAAACGAGTCAATTTGTGTCTTGGCAAACAATGCATTAACGGACATGCCATACTATACCCGGCGATGCGGTATTTGAAAGGAATTTTTTCTTTGGTTACCAACATTAATACAAAACTAAGGAACAAATTGCAATTGAGTACACTGGAGGCCATTGTGAGGATTCGCAGTGACATAATTATTTCATCCAACAAAAGTTGCAAAGATTTTGATGTAGCAAAAAGTATGATCCAATAATTTGAGTCCAAAACTGTATATGCCAGTACACCAAAAGCACGAACACCCAAAGGATCTGTTACAGATGCTGGTGTAGACCCAAGACAGGAGGAGACAGAGGGAAAGGATGATATTTCTCTATTTCTTTAGATAGCAGAGTCGTCTAAATCTATACATTTTTTCTCTGAAATTTGGAATATTTTTTTTTCGAAAACTGGATTATATTTCGTAATGTTTTGGATTATTTATAACATTCCATCTGGCAACCCAGGTGTACCACACCTTTATTGTTTCCGTCCATCTGGACTTTTAACCTCTTGCCACCAACACGATCCAATTTAAAACCAATTATTGTCACAACAACCGATTACAAAACCTATCATTTACAAGCCTTTTTACTACCCCCCCCCCCCCCCCCCCCCCCCCCCCCCCAAGCTGAGGCCATTCTCAATCCCGCTACTTTCGACTCCCCCCTCCCCTCACACCTACACATCTACAAACCAACACACACACACACACACACACACACACACACACACACACACACACACACATAGACACACGATTAGAGGGTCATCTAGGCTTGTCTGAATATTGTTCCATCGGAGGACAACAACGATTTCTACAGCCCAGAGTGCTATACATTGAAAAGATATTTTTTCTTATTTTATTTTCGCCAGAAAATGATAATCCGTTCGATTAAAATGATCTTCCCCCCCCCCCCCCCATCCAACTTGTCAGTAAGCCTGAAACCTAAAACTTTAGAAGAAGTGTCATGTTTGAGACTTTCCATGACCTTAATCAGTTAACTGCCGTACTCTGGAAAAACTTGAATTTTAAAATTTGGCCAGAAAACACGTCCTTCATATTTCGATCAATTTAAATGACTCTTATCTTGATAAAAACTCTCAAACCTGAGACTTCACTATGTCCCAGGTTTGAGAGTTTTTAACCAAAATGATGGTCATTTAAATCGATTGAAATACGAACCAAGAGTTTTCTGGCCAAATTTCAAACGCTAGTTTGTTTTTTTCCAGAATAAGGTAGTTAACTGGTTAATAGATGGACATTAGAAGTAAAATTTATCTGGGCCAAATGAGAAAAGATTTGTACTGTCAGTGTATACACATACACCATCAAGACTTCGATCAAATTTCATCAAGAACCTGATAAGGCTGAAAGTAGGTCCAGTAGGAATTATCGTGGATAATCGACACGGTGGACATGACCAGCCTGCTGTTTTTTTTATTTTTTTATTTTTTTTGTTTGTTTGTTTGTTTGTTGTTGTTGTTGTTTTGTTTTTGTTGTTTGTTTGTTTGTTTTGTTTCTTTTGGGTTTTTTTATGTTGGATTGTTTGTTTTGCGCCCCGTTCATTTGACATCGGGATTATTGTGACAGTTTGCAGTGTAGCCGTTGTCCGATATTTGAATTTGCAGAGCATTCGCGTCACACGCAAAGGGACCTGGATCAATCCCTGGCATCCCCCCCCCCTCCCCTGTCCACCCAGAAGTGATTGGGTAGCTGGGTCTGTCAGACCTGGAGTTCTAATGATGTCACACTACTACGTTGTGATGATCTATCCAGGTCGCAACTTGATCACCGCGATCGTGTACGGTCGTGAACCCGCCCGGAAGCTTCGTCACAAAGTAACAGAATCTAAAATTTGTTATTGAGCTTTTATATAGGGCGATACCCACTAAAAGTGCTCAAAGCGATTCACAAAGGGTCCCTGGCCAACAGCAACATTTACCATGTAGGACGGGACATGGCGCCTGTTAGGCGATATTACAATTGTTCGGACAGAGACAACGCTGTTAACGGTCAGGTACTCATTTTACACCTGAGTACAGTGAGAGAATGTGAGTATAGAGCTTTCTCCAAGGACTCGACTATGCGCCGAGCGAGGCTCGAACCCAGGACCATCCGATCCGAAAGCGAGTGTCATACCACCAGACCACATAGCAGAACGTTCAACTAGATGCTCCGCGGATTCGGGCTCTTGACCACAACAGGTAGATGTTGGACAGGTCGCGGGTCTCCACGGATGAAGAGAGGATGCCATGAGCAGGTTCTCGACCAACGTCGATTCGTTGCCACCCAGTGTTCATCTTGCTGATACAGAAGCCTGGCAACTTCTCTCCCAGTTTCAAGGAGTCGATGTCCCCGCCCCCTCAAGGGATTTAATTCGTCCAAACATCAGACTACAAGTCACTTAAGTACATAGTCCAAACCGACTTCCATCTCGTATATGCAGCTCTGTCCGACCTGGCGGAAAGTACTTTGCGGTGATTAGCGTCCTATTCAACGGGTAGCTAACATTTGTTATTGTCCGTTTCAAACTATAGAAACCCAGCTAAACTAATGGTTCTGAAGGACAGTTTACAGTAGAGCACACTTCTAACACATTTGAAACGATTTGATGGAAATAACGAACGTCCAGAATAAAGAGCTTCTGATATGAAGAACTGTTTTTTTTTTTCACATCCATGTCCTACTATATATTATATGTAAGTCATCGGGTCATTCAGGTATTATATCGGGATGAACCAGATAAAAAGAGTTGAAGGATTGAAAGTCAAATGATAAGAATCATAAAACCATTCCACATTCACTCGCCATAATCAAAGCACTTAATTAAGCTATAATGTGTGAACAGAAGAATCAGAAAGAAAAGAAAAACTTCGACAGCAGTAGGGACCCATACTACTCTCTTGGCAAGTGAGGCGAGTGTTCAAGCAACTGAGCAACCACGGGGGTTGAAAACAAATTATTCTAGGTCACCGGATCGAACTGAAATCATTCAAGTGTCAGTCCAACGCTTTATCCACTAAGCCACGGTGTCCCCGGGAATAGCAGCATTGTGAGAATATAAAATCCTAATCCCCGATGTTACTAAAGTGACCGTTTCTCGATTATGACTAATTCCAACACTCAAAAGCCTTCAACAAATTGACTTTCTCCTTACAATTCAGTGTCAAAGGCCATCCAATTATTTCGACAAGACTTCCTGTGGTGGCGCCACAAGTCACCGGACAGAGTCATGCGCGACGTGAACCAAAACAGTGGACCGGAAATCCAGCAAATTGTAAAAAAAAGGGGGGGGGGAAGCTCTGTTCCTCTTACATTTAGCCTTAATTGTGGGTGGACATAACGGATCTTTTTGAACGGAGTTGCTCTCAAGAATCAATGATGAGAATACTATGGAAGCCACTCGTACACGGGAGACACTTGAGGGTTTGAATTGGGAGGGGTTGTCAACAAGAAAAAGTCAATTTGCTCGGCTATTTGATTACGCTTGAGACACGCACGAAATATTGAGTGTCGAGCGGAACGACTATGGGGAAAACACAAGTGACTTACATTTTGACGAATTTAGAGTCGTCAGATTGATATATTACATCTTTGTATTTTTGATTATAAAAATCCAACCAAAGTAGCTGGAGAGATCAATGTCACAATGTAAGCATGTTGATAGTTTCATTTAATACTGAATTAAAGACAACAAAATGCCTATATTGATATGTTTTGATGGGTCAAGTGGGTCAAGGCAATCACTGTTTGTTTGCAGCTTTTATTGTAATAATCAATTATAAAATTCTGGCATATTTTAATGAAGAGTGGGTAACTTCTATTTAAAAAGAAGGAGGAGGAGGAGGAGGAGGAGAAGGAGGAGGGGAGTTCCATGTCAATGAGTCACAATGGGTTTTTTTTATAACATTGTATAGTATTCAACAACTTCATTTTTAACGGCCCCAAACCCGACGTCCTGTCTAGGAGGGACAAGAGCTGAGCATATTATGGCCCATAAACTCCACAGTCAAAAACGATAACTAAACTACAAATAAGGCAACGCTAGTAATATGAACGCCCAAATAGATAGAACACCAGAGTACATGCAGGAATAGGCGATAAATCCGTAGACAGTAGCAGCTGACAAGAGAGACGAAAACGAACTCAACCATTTATTTGTCAAGCAAAACAAAAGTCATGTTCAACTGATCAAAGACAGAGAAGGGAAGGAACAATCAGAAAGTAGTGACAGTTGTGCTGTCCCTATAATAAATCGCCTGCTCTCCTTCTTTTAATAATAATAAATAATTTGAGCTTTATATAGCGCAATAGCCACTAAATGTGCTCAAAGCGCTTTACAAGGGATCCCTGGTCAACAGCAACATTTAACGTGTAGGACGGGACATGACACCTGTTAGGCAATATTACAATTTTTCGGACAAAGACAACGCTGTAACTGCCAGGTACTCATTTTACACCCGAGTGCTGTGAGAGTATGTGAGTAAAGAGCCTTTTCCAAGGACTCAACTATGCGCCGAGCGCTAGGCTCGATTCCAGGACCTTCCGATCCCAAAGCGAGTATCATACCACTAGACCACATAGCCACATCTTTCTCTTCTTAAACAAAGGATATCGGGGGATAAGCATAACTTTTGAATCTTTTGATCATTGTCATCGCAAGAAAATCGCGGTAGGCTTCAGAGTTTAGAGCATACGTGCTATGCAGCAACTACTATAGAGGTCCTAGGTGCTATGCCATATCAACGTCCCTTAGAAGGTAACATCATTACTCGTCTGTCATCATTAACCAGTTAACTGCCGTACTCTGGAAAGTCACATACGTATTAAAAAATTTGGCCAGGAAACTCGTCCTTCAAATCGTACCAAGAGTGAGAGTTTTTGCCAAGATGAGGATCATTTAAAACCATCTTATTTGAAGGACGAGTTTTCTGGCCAATTTTTAAAAAAATAGGTCTTTGGTCAATGTGCTGTAGGGTAATTACGACTGAACTCATAACTGGAAATAAGAAGAAAATGTACGGTGCGTTTTCTTTTCATTCATTTTGGCTGTGGTGATTGACACCACACCGTGATTAGGATAATTGGATAACAATGTGAAATTGAATGTAAGCTTCAATTTAATATGTTTTTTTTTTTTTGTTTTTAAGGGTTTTACGGCGCTTGCAACACATTAAGGTCATATCAGCGCCAGTAAAAAGGAAGAAAATTGGATAGTAAAAGTTCTAGAATTACAATTGAAGCATCCAAGAGAAGTAAGACATAGGGAACTGGGAACAAATAGGGATCAGATGTAGATTCCAAGAGCATACCACCAATGTACTCAGTTGAGATCACTATAAGTCTCATCCGGACACAAGAACAAAATCCAACAAAGAGGAACACACTCAAATGCTTACATTATACATTAAAGAATAACAAATATACTAATACATAACAGAGAGATGATTTACAAGGAAAAAAATATCATCTCCCAAAACAATAACTATGCATTTGACTGTTTCCCTCCCAGCCAGGACTCCGACCAGGGCCAGGAAAAAAACTAAGTAATCTCATTCCAAGACAAGACAGAAAGCATGTTGGAAACAGATATAAGGGATAGAAGACACAGTATGGACCTCCCTGCCGTTATGGAGGTCAGGATCCCCACCGGGCTTCAATTTAATATACGAAAACAGATAAAATGGACGTTTCGGGTTTGTTGATAAAGGGGAAACGCGAAGCGTCCATCTTATCTGTTTTCGTATATAAATTATAACAATCAGACTATAACAATTCAAGCGTGTGTGCTAGTATGTTGTATCTGGCTGGCAGATGTTGTGAGTATTACACCGACACGTATATCACCATTAAGAGGGTAGCAAACTCTGTTAGCGTCACAGGATAAAATCCTACCTCATGGACTTGATATTTTTTACCTCACAATACATCAAATTAACAGAACAAGTAAAAATATGAAACCATAATGACATCGCACTCCAATTGCTCATTATTATGTTAAATGGAGAAATTTGAGATAATAATGAATAACACAAAACCATATCTAGGAAACAGTGTACACATGATAACACAACACAGAAAATTTACACCCAGATATGAAAACATCCACACCAACTGATAAAAAATTCCTGTCTTGGGAAAATTCAACATGAATGATAATAGAGAACAAAAGTGATATCAAATAACTGGTTCCAATCTCATTGGAAGTGTAAACTCATTCTTCCGGAGGACTGTATACATACCTTGTATAATTGATCTTCTTATTTCAGAGTGATGGTATAATATCACTTTCTAGTCTAAAAATTAACCCACTCGATCCTAGAGATTTTGCTACTTTTCCAAATCGGAAAAAATATATTAAAAATGAGCATGTACATAGGCAGTTTTATTCACCTACCATTAACATGTAAACACTAAAAACAGTAGCTTTGATACTACGCCTATAATTTGTCTCAGAAAAATGTAATAAATAGGCATGGGGTAAAAGTAACCGGTAAACTACGGATATAGTCGATGTTAGGGTTGAGTGAGTTAATATGAAGGTCGTCAAAAAAAAATCATCCATCCTAGCTCTTTTACGTCTGCAATCCTAAGAATCTCCTCCATATATCATATCCAGCTACTAAAATAGTTATGATGATTCAATATGTTACCTATTCATTATTCATCTTCCTGAAGGGCTGGTTACGTACACACTTCCAGTGATTTTGGAACCGGAAAAGTAGAAGATGTGACGGTACGACTTTGCTATCAAAATATGACTCAATCTATCTAATACTTAATAGTTGTAACTTATATAAATAAGTAATATTTGATTAACCCACTTATGGCGCCCATGCTCAATGTAGTAAAATTGCATGCCTTTTAATTGTCTTGTTTTGTTTGTTTTATGGGTTTTTTTGTGGGTTTTTTGTTTGTTTTTTTTTTTTGTTTTGTTTTTTGTTTTTTTTTGTTTTTTTTTTTTTTTTTTTTGTTGTTTTTTTGTTTGTTTTTTTGTTTGTTTTTTTTTTGGGGGGGGGGGGGGTTGTTTGGTTGGTTTTGTTCTTTATTTGGTATTAAATGAAACTTTATTCAATTCCCCATTCAACACAAGAACCGTTAAGTTCCACACACTTCTGCATTCGGTGTAGGTACGTAACGGTCAAAGATGGTAGTATATGTCATATTATGTCTTGCATTTCAGCCAAGAATCTAATTTAAAAACTGACTTAAAAAACACTTTCTATACACTGTTTAACATAAGTGCACATCTAACGAAGGAGGTGACGTCATTTCAACACTGCATATCTGTAAATGTGAACCATCGCCTCTATTCCGTGTTACATCGGAATGAAACAAGTTCCAAAATTGAATTTAAAGGAAAAACCGACGACAGAAAAACAAAACCTTCGCCTTAAGTAGTGCTTCAGAACCAATCGGCTTGTGGAACCAGAGTTTATCCCGGCTTCTATAGTGAGAAACGGACAATAGCAATTACTTGCTATCCTTTTGATGGGACGCTAGCCTATCGCAAAGTACTTTCCGCCAGATCTAAAGACCCAGCTACCAATCTCTGCTGGGTGGACAGGGGGATCAGAAAACATCTTGACTGCACCCGGGATCGACCACGGCCCTTTTGCGTGTGAAGCGAGTGCTCTACTAAATGAGCAATAAGGACCCCAGAGACTTAAGTAGGTTATAAAAAAATAACTATATACTAGTAGTAGTAGTAGTAGTAGTTGTAGTAGTAGTAGTAGTAGTAGTAGTAGTAGTAGTAGTAGTAGTAGTATATAGTAGTAGTAGTAGTAAGTAGATAGTAGTAGTAGTAGTAGTAGTAGTAGTAGTAGTAGTAGTAGTAGTAGTAGTAGTAGTAGTAGTAGTAGTAGTAGTAGTAGTAGTAGTAGTAGTAGTAGTAGTAGTAGTAGTAGTAGTAGTAGTATAGTAGTAGTAGTATAGTAGTAGTGTTAGTAGTAGTAGGTAGTAGTAGTAGTAGTAGTAGTAGTAGTAGTAGTAGTAGTAGTAGTAGTAGTAGTAGTAGTAGTAGTAGTAGTGATAGTAGTAGTAGTAGTAGTAGTAGTAGTAGTAGTAGTAGTAGTAGTAGTAGTAGATAGTAGTAGTAGTAGTAGTAGTAGTAGTAGTAGTAGTAGTAGTAGTAGTAGTAGTAGTAGTAGTAGTAGTAGTAGTAGTAGTAGTGGTAGTAGTAGTAGTAATAGTAGTGGTAGTAGCACATACTTAAGGATAATCTATCTCATTTTAAGCCATGATCTATCGTTTTAGTGAGTTAAAAATATATTGAAACAAGACTGAGACAAAATAGCAGTGGACCGTTCTAACCCAAGTTACGATACCCCACGTCGTGTGTAGAACTGGTGAAGTAGGTGTCGAAATTTGAGCCACAAGAGTCGAAATTAGGGCAACGGTGTCGAACTATTAGGCCACCATCAGTAAAAAAAAAAATACACACCTCAAAAAATGCAAATTGCGAGCGTTAATGGAAAGGTAGAACATATTAATTTATATGATATTAGGGAAAAAGCAGTTATCTATTTGATGGTACAAACCACACGTTGATAGCATGAAAACAAAACGAGCGGCAATGTTTAAGAAAAAAAAAAACATACACACACACACAACAAAAACAGGGTCACAGGGTGTCGTAATTCGAGCACCCTATCTTAGAGGAGGGAAACTTAATGCCAAAACATATTTTCTATTTTAATGTTTTTTCATATGTTTATTGTCATGTATGTGTTCTTGTATGCTTCTGATACAGCATACCCAAGGTACCCGCCTAGGAGCGCTTAGAACATACCGCATTGTGTTATTTTGTATGTGAGAGAGTGTGTGTGTGAGTGAGAGAGAGAGAAAAAATTGTGTATATATAATATGTGTGTCTGTGTGTGTGAAAGTGTGTGAGAGAGTATACGTGTGTGTGTTCGTGTCAGAATAAAAGTATGAAATTAATAAATGTCAAGTTTCATTGATATTGCTCGCTCTAACTGGGCTGACCTACATACTAATGAAAGGGAGAGAAAGGGATAAAATTAATGAATAGCTAGGTATATATAAGTGTATATTTGTAATAAACACAATAGGACTAAGATTAGCAAATAATTGTTACTCTTGCCAAGTTCATAATATCGTACCCATTGCTTTCAAATGTTAGTCGCAGGGTCTATTGACAACAATAAGGCTTGTGTTGGTTTCTAAAATCGTGGAAGTGCCAGCAAAGACCATACATTTCTTGAAAACTGAAGACTGAGCTTATAAAAAAGCGCCTTCTGCGTCGTCATGTCTTTAAAAAAAAAATAATAGTAGTTACCAAATTAGCAATGACTATCCCGCACAAATCTTTGGGCCTCTTTTTCGCTCACGAAGTGCCCGAATTCGCGTCAAAATATGGGACGAAGCCGTTTCGTATATGCTATTTTAAAATATTAATTACGACGCTGTTTATCGATGAATATGACTGAAAGTTGGCACACAGTTAGAAAAAAGGTCATTTTAGATTATGTCAAGCGACAAAACTCGTGCGATTACCAGAAGACCGTTTAAAATAGATTTTTACTCTTTGGAGTAAAATATTTCTAAAACTACCGGGCGTGGAGGTTTTGTCGCTGACAAGGTAATACATGAACATTTCTTCTTTTTGGTTGTAAAATTTCATATGAATATGACGAGTACTTTTCCCGTATTTTACAAAACACTATCCTTATTTGCTCTTCAAGTTTCAATCTTTTAATCCATTTATAACGCAAGATACAACCAAAGGTCGAAAAAAAATGCCGAAAAAGCGTCCCATATTTTCGCGATTTTTTCCTCTTTGCAGGTCATCCAAATAAATGACACCTTTGAAACTGCATAACTTGTTTAAACTTCAAAATCATTTTTACTCAGTGGAGATAGGGCTTTGATTTTAGACAAAAATTTTCCTCAAAAAGAGAAAAAAACATTTTTAATAGTCATTGCTAACCAAATATCTCGCGCATATAGAATATATACAATAATTCGTTCTCCGGATTGATCAGACAGATAATAATAGGGAATGAGATTAGCGGAAGATTAGTGTCCCTTAATTGGACGTCACCCATAGTCTGTGACGTCCCGGCGGATAAGTTATTAGAGAGAGAACGTCATGTTGGTTGTGCGCATGCGTCTCTCGTCCTCGCTTCCGGTGAAAGCGGCTTGAGACACTTCAAAACCAAATTGACGTTCTCTCTGTAAGGTGACGTCCAATCAAGGGACACTACTCTTCCGCTAATCTCATTCCCTATAAGAGGAGGAGGGGTGGGGGGGTGTGGGGGGGGGGAGGGGGGGGGGGGGGGGGGGGGGGGAGATGGCCGAGACGACAGTTCGTAAAATGCGGATTGTCTAGAAACCTTTTTGGAGTGTAGACTGGTCTAGATAGACGACGGATTTTGAACAAAATTAGGTTTAACCCTCTCCTTACCACCTATTGGAAAATCCTCACATTTGTTACGATGCAACCGTCACTTTTCCCATCCAGATTTCATTTCTTTTTGCTTATGTAATAGAACTCATTTTGTCAAACAATAATATTACGTATAGAATGTTCTTGTTGCTTTTCTGTTTGAGTAAGATATGTCTGTTTTTGTGTTGGGTGGGTGTGAAGTTTTGGGGAAAATTCTGAAAATGGCTGGTAAGGAGAGTGTTAAATGAACCTTTGACTTACATTTATTTTGAAAGATGCCAGTGGCATCGGTGGCTATGTCACTACGGTTGCTCGTTACAAAAGCAGGAGCTGCTAAGTGTTGTCAGTGACCAGATGGGTAACGATTATCAAATAGCTCTGGGTCCGTTTTCATAAACGTGGACTAGATTTAGTTATTTACTAGCCTAGTAAATGACTTGCTAGTCTTAAGCCTAAGGGAGAAGTGACTAGGAAATCGGATTCTTCATTCTATCTATAGAAATCTTCATTTTTTTCTTTTTCATCTTTTCATTTTTAATCTCAAGTTGGCACCCCTCTGTATATAGTAGACCTGGCAATCTTAACCACGACTGTCGTTTTCGTCGTCGTCGTCGTCGTCGTCTTCACCTTTTCCTGCCCTTATCGTTTACGTCATCCACAATTTGGTCGTGATTTATTATCAACAAGAAATAATGGCGGATTGACACAGGGCATACATGTCGGAAATGGACGGGGGTCGGTGGTAACTGATAGTAGAAGGGGGGGGG
>NC_088363.1:86196487-86213987 GCF_034508935.2 Berghia stephanieae
CAACAATGTGCGGCTATGTGGTCTTGTGGTAGGACACTCGCTTTCGGATCGGAAGGTCCTGGGTTCGAGCCTCGCTCGGCGCATAGTTGAGTCCTCGGAAAAGGATCTTTACTCACATTCTCTCACCGTACTCAGGCGTAAAATGAGTACTTGGTCGTTAAGATCGTTGTCTCTGTCCGGAAAAAAATTATAATATCGCCTAACAGGCGTCATGTCCCGTCCTACATGTTAAGTTTCGCTGTTGACAAGGGACCCCTTGTAAAGCGCTTCGAGCACGTTTAGTGGATATTGCGCTATATAACCGCTTTTTAAAAAATGTTAAACTAGGCCCATACACGCGAGTTCGGACGTCAGACACGTCGATGAAAACGTGGCCTTCGTAAATTTATGCCTGATACTGACCAAAAAATGACGTCAAAATGCTAGTCTTTTACCACAAAAGAAAACAAATCGTGAGTTGTATTCAATAGTTCAACCATGAAATAACTTGTTTCCATGAGCTCTACTAACGACAACTCACTAGGCAGTGCAAAAACCAAATAATGACGTCAAACTGCCAGTCCTTTTGGATTTCAGTATCAGGCTATAACATAACGATGGCCACAATGGAAGTCGATACTATTTCAATTTAGTAACTCCATACTTGACACAACGTTTGTACTGGAAACATGATATAGATAGTATGCAGATGACGTCACTCAGGCCTCTGTTATTGTTTTTGCCATCCGCGTTTGTGATTTGTTCTCACTAAACTGTATTAATCAGACTATAAAAGTTCATGGTGACACAGAGTTTGTGTGTTGGTCCGTTATACTTCCGGATGGCAATGTTGTGAACTCCTTGGCCAAGCACATTCTATCTATTGATACAACACACACCTGACTCAATGAACACGATGAGGCAGTTACTCAAACTGATCAGGGGTCCCGACAGCCCATAGAGAATACAGGACCTCGTAGTCTGTGCAACAGCCCCCTCGGTGGAGAACAAAAATTCCAAGCGGGTTTCGAATTCGGATGGATTTGCATTTATTTCTGACCCCTCTGACCACCGTCATTTATTTCTATCTGACCGGATTTATTTCTGACCACTCTGTCCATCGTCATTTATGTCTATCTGACCCCTCTGTCCATCGTCATTTATGTCTGACCCCTCTGTCCACCGTCATTTATGTCTATCTGACCCCTCCGTCCATCGTCATTTATTTCTGACCCCTCTGTCCACCGTCATTTATTTCTGACCACTCTGTCCATCGTCATTTATTTCTGACCCCTCTGTCCACCATCATTTATGTCTATCTGACCCTCTGTCCATCGTCATTTATTTCTGACCCCTCTGTCCATCGTCATTTATTTCTGACCCCTCTGTCCACCGTCATTTATTTCTGACCCCTCTGTCCACCGTCATTTATGTCTGACCCCTCTGTCCACCGTCATTTATGTCTATCTGACCCCTCTGTCCATCGTCATTTATTTCTGACCCCTCTGTCCATCGTCATTTATTTCTGACCCCTCTGTCCATCGTCATTTATTTCTGACCCCTCTGTCCACCGTCATTTATTTCTGACCCCTCTGTCCATCATCATTTATTTCTGACCCCTCTTTCCTCCGGCATTTATTTCTGACCCCTTTGTCCACCGTAAATTATCTCTGACCCATATGTCTACCGGTCTATCTATTTCTGACCCCCTGCCCAGCGCGATTTATTTCTGACGCCTCTGTCCTTAGGCATTTCTTTCTGACCTATCTGTCCACCGGAATTCATTTCTGACCCCTCTGTCCAAAGAGAAGAACAGGGTGGCTGGGTTTATTAAATCAGACAATATACTAGCGTCATGTCCAAACGGTAGCAAGCAATTTGTATTTCTATTTGCCAGACAGAAGCCAGTATAAACTCGGTCATCATTGGCTTTATGACCGAATAACTGCTATTAACTTAGGTATTACTAGATTAAAAATAAACAAGAGATGAAGTGAGTAGAAAAGTGCCAGAAGACAATAGAGAATAAAAAAATTTCGCGGCGGTGATGGGGGTTTTGAACCCGGGACCTTATTGGTACGACAACTCCGCCTGGCCGGTGAGAGCGTGACTCTACCGTATGAGCTATCCACGATCCCCCAAAAAATCGTATCAAATTCAGGTCATTCCTAGAGCTCTCTCTCACTGACTACTGGAGATCGCGGGTCTAACACACACAAACACCGCGAAGTTAGTTTGACCAGCAATTAAGATTAATAGCCTCTCTTGTCTACTGGCACTTTTCTATTCACTTCATCTCTTGTTGTTGCCAACATAAAAGCATGCTCCACTCACTTTTCTGAATTGAAAATAAAGCATTTCCCCCATAATTCAACCTGGTAAATGAGCTTCACAATATTTACCACCCCAGCAGCCCATGAAACAAAGTTTTCATTTTACAGAGTACAAGTCAGGTAAGCCAAGTATTATTTCTTCACACCTGAGTCGAGTGTGTAAAGACTCAAGACAACAACGCCGGAGTCAGATTTTTTCGATTACTGTCATGTCAGCATCCAGTCACTGACCACGTACATTGTCGCTTTTTGCTATAAGACCGAACGGTGCACAGCGCTGAGTTTTTTGGTTTGTTATTTATTGGGGGATTTTTGTTTGTTTGTCTTCTGGGGTTCTTTTTTGTTTTGTTTTGTTTTGTTTTGTTTTTTATTTGTGTTTTTTTTAATAGCAGCGATATTACCCAGTCAGGCAATGCGAAAAAAACAGGTACTTATTCACACCTGAGTTAACCGGGTAAGTAATGTAAAGTTTCTTGACGCCGGGTTAAAGTTTAGCGATCGTTTAAAATGAATGTGATAGACTATGTATCAAAACTTCAAATCAGCCAAAAATCAGCCTTTCGTGTTTTATATCAAAGAGTTTTTGACAAGATGATGGTTATAATTCGCAACAAACGACAACATAATTAATAATCAAACATTTTACTCACAAACTATGGAAGCTGGAAACGAACTTATACCGGGAACACTAAAATAAATCCATGAAAAAAATATTCCTTGAGTTATGAATAGTTCTCACATCGGTGCCTCATCGTGAAATATATCCTCTTGAGAATAAAACAATAGAACGCGTGAAGAATTACAATACAGCCAGTTTTGTTTTGTAAGCCAATTTTAGCCTGTTTTGCGATAATATTATAAGATAATATATCCGCTCATGTGTTGCACAGTGGACAAAATTAAAAGAAAGGGGGTGAGTTACAGTCGTACCATATACATTACATTTTATTCCATTAAAAATCAATTTGTCACTGATCTTAACTTATTTACACGAATTTATTATACTCAATATGCAAATCAATTTACACATTATATTACTTTCACATTATCCATACTTTAAAAAACCTAGCTATTTGCTAACTTATTATCATGTCTGTTCAACACACCTGTACAAAAAAAATTCCTATGGATGAATAAAGTATAATTATTATTCTAATTATTATCTGTATTATTATTATTATTATTATTATTATTATTATTATTATTATTATTATAATTATTATTACTATTACTATTATTATTATTATTATTATTATTATTATTATTATTATTATTATTATTATTACTATTATTATTATTACTATTATTATTATTATTATTATTATTATTATTATTATTACTATTATTATTATTATTATTACTATTATTATTATTATTATTATTATTATTACACTTATTACACTTACAACACAATCTATTTAATAATAATAATAATAATAATAATAGATCTTTATTGTCCACAAATATGGCAATTTGTCATTTAGTTACACTTGTCATAACGTTATATGATAACTATAACATTGAACAGACACCTCACTCCTACCCATTTCTCCTCTCTCTCTCTCTCTCTCTCTCTCTCTCTCTCTCTCTCTCTCTCTCTCTCTCTCTCTCTCTTCCTCTCTTTCTTTCACGCATGCGACATACACAACATCAACATTTTCATTTCATTTTCAATTCGTTACATTCTTGGCAATTCAACACCAAATATTATCATCATTATCAATTGGTCACTTCATCTAGCCTAACATTAAACAAATTAATCAGTCAATCAGTCAACGCATCAATCCTTGGTTTTGCTGTACCATATGAAATATTTCATTTGGGTTGGAAAACTGCTACCTCAAATATCGATCTATTTAGATGATCCCAACTTGTCAAAACGATTCAAGCCTGAAACATTTTGAAATCTCAGGTTTGAAACATTTTGACGTGTTGGAGGTCATCTCGCCTAAACGAAATTTGAAGTAAATTATCCTGCCAAAAAAAAAAAAGAAAAGAAAAAAAGGGGTTAGATGCATGTTTATATAATAATGAATGGAGTAAATACAAAAACCGCCGCTAAAACACATTAACTGACAATAAAATTTAAAAAACTACCTATGTCTTTCACTCATTGAACACAACAGATAGACATAAAACATTTTTATGTCATTGACAGCAAAAGAATGTCATTTTAATTTAATTCCAGAAGGCGAAAACGTTCCTGGTGTGAACATTATCCATAGGTATGTCGCGAACGAAAGTATGTGAGTGTTGTGTCTGTCTGCCTGTCCTTTGTGAGTGTTTATTGTGTGTTGTCTAGACTAGATTGTCACACACTCCGAGAGAGATGTCCGTGACACACACAGCACGACGTGGCTAAAGCAAAGGCGACGACGAAGACTACCTATGTCAGGTGTGTTCTGCCCGTCGACTGAAAATAAAGATCTTTTTTAAATTTGACACTTATTTTGTTTGCTTTTTTTCTGTTATTCTGTTTTGTTTTGTTTTGTTTTGTTTTATACTTCAAATAAATCGTTATTCAAAACTATTTAAACCCGAGTACTCTACAGTGTCACATATTTAACACTTTTTGACACGTTGAGAGTTACTTGAACGCTTCGAGATTTGAAGTAAAAAAAACCTGACTAAAATTTTTTTGAAAGCATTTTACAACAGGTGTTGTTCACTTACTTTATTACCCCCCCCCCCCCCCCCCCACCTCCTACCCCATCATCCCCAAGTCGTTCCTTCACGGATATTCACTTGGACAATGAACTCTGTCAAGCCATTTAACTAGATATGTCTTATTTGGTAAGACGTAAATAACTCTACCATGCTTTAAACTATAAATAACATTTTAGAAATAAAGATGAGCCGTCATGTAGAGCATGGGGAAATAATACATTATGTTCAATGTGCTAAACTATGCGTTACTAAATAAAGAATAATAGAATGTCAAAGTGCTGGTTCAAATCTACATAAAAGTGTGAATGCAATCCTCCTGAGGATGGTACACGTGCACTGTGCAAATGATCTTCTTATCCCAGAGTGATAACACCTTTTATTCTAGCATAAATATATTCTGGTCGTAAAAAAGACTCTCAAATGGATGGATGGCATCCATCCTCCCTGTTTTACAACACGCAATCATAACGATCTGCCTTACATCCTGTTACTAAAATTTTAATAGTTATGTCCCCTGATTAAATCTGTAACCTATTCATTGTTTATTCATTGTCCGGAGAACTGGTTTTACACTTCTAAGGAGTTTTGAACCGGAAGAGAGGAAGTTGTGGCGTCACGACTTTTATCTTCCCATTTCCCCAGTAGGTAAAATAGTCAAATATTAAATACAGTACACGTCGCTTGTCATGCGAATAGCCTTCAACAGTCATGACGTCACTTCCCTCATAATGACGCATAGTAACTTAGCAACTGGTTCTAAACTATCGGAACAATGGCGGATGCCCTAATGAAATACTACTCTAACGAGCATAAAAGGGTGTCCAGAGGAGAGAAAAAATATAAATCTGATCATGTTTTGACTTTTACACATTCTGATCACAAGACATATGAAAAGTTCTAGCCAGCATGAAGAATAAAAAGTAATGATTTTCTTTGTTTAGAACCAAGATGGCCGCCGTTGCCGGGCGGCGTGACATCAGACTGATGAATCCAATTTCAATCTCATCAATTCCGTCAATGTGAAAAACCAGGTACTCACTCCCTGGTTGCCTGAATTGGGGAAAAAGTCGTATTTGAAACTTTTGGCCAGAAAACTCGTCCTTCAAATATCGATCGATTTAAATGACCCTCATATTGGCAAAAACACTGAAACATGTGACTTTGTAAAAATACGATTTACTCCAGAGTCCGGCAATTAACTGGTTAATAAGTCATTGAAAAATGTAGTCCGATGATATATATATATATATATATATATATATATATATATATATATATATATATATATATATATATATATATATATATATATATATATATTCACTCACATAATTTTAGCCGACTTAGAGTGAATTTATTTATTTTTATTTATCTTTATATGCTCTAACCTAAATTATCGAGCACTCTCGTACTTACAAGTACCCACTACATTCATATATATATATATATATATATATATATATATATATATGTGTGTGTGTGTGTGTGTGTGTGTGTGTGTGTGTGTCTGTGTTTTATGGGTGTTTTATCCAAGAGCCGGAGATCAACGGAGGGTTACTGAATGGAAGAGTGAATTTCGTTCCGCATTCTTCATTTTCTTATAGCCTGTACTCCATGGAATTTGATTGTCTGTCAGATGAATGAAATAAACTGAACTGAGGAGGAGGGATGGATCGGAGCATTGCTGTATTTTCATTCCTCCTTGTATGTTTTTCAAATTTTGGCCAGACAACAAAATTTAACCCTCTCCTTACCATCCATAGGAAAATCGTCACATTCATTACGATGCAACCAACATGTGTATGTATGTCTGTCTGTATGTATGTCATGTATGTATGATGTATGTATGTATATATATATATATATATGTGTATATACAAATGTGTGTGTGAGAGAGAGAGAGAGAGAGAGAGAGAGAGAGAGAGAGAGAGAGAGAGAGAGAGACGTACCTACGACCTCAATAAGTAGCACTACATATTATTAATCAAGTCCGAGAGAGTGTCCCCCAAGGATCACTGACCGTTGACATGACACTTACAAGATCCACAGACTGGTCAGTATGGACGAGGCTCATATATCTCGACTACGTGGTCAGTCTTGGCCAGTGTTGACACTGATAAAACACCGTTTTCATTTCGGCCATACCTTTTTTTTTTTTTACCTCGTAATAAAATGTACCCTTGGTGCACACATTAGTAGGCTTGATAATCGAACGCAATTGACAACAATAGAGTGACATCTATATACTGGTTTCAATCTCATTGGAAGTGTCAAACCAGTCCTCCCGTGTGCTGGATACATACTTTGTAAAAAAAAAAATTGATATTTAATATAGCGCAATATCCACTAAACGTGCTCAAAGTGTTTTACAAGGGGTGCCTGACCAACAGCAACACGTAACATATAGAACGAGACATGGCGTCTGTTAAACGATATTACAATTTTTTTCCGACAGAGACAACGCTGTTAACGGTCAGGTACTCATTTTACACCTGCGTACGGTGAGAGAAAGTGAGTAAAAAGCCTTTTCCAAGGACTCAATTATGCGTCAGAGCATTTTAATATTTATTTGAAGAATTAAGTTATGGCCAGATGTATGGGAAAGGTATACAGCAAATTATCTCCAATTTCATACTTTTTCAAATATGACTACCCGTAAAAAAATATTAAGAATTGAAATTAAGCTTTGCTATTTTCCGAAGATGTAAAAAAAGGTTGATTTAATCGTTTGTGACAAAAAACTCATTTTTTGATCAAAATTGACTGTCTAGCTAAAATTGGCAATATCTCAGTTCCACCCTTTTCACCATCAGACTAATTACGTCATTCACTGTAACATATGTAATTTTAATCGTCTGCCAGTTCTATGATAACTCGGGCTTTACAGAAGAAACTTATTATGAAAGGCAGATAATGCATGACATTCCATAATACGCTTTCAACAGCCGTAACGTCACTTCCCTCGTAATGACGCATGGTAACTTTGTAACTATCGAAACAATGGCGGACGCCCTTATGAAATATTTCTCCGACAAGCATAAAAGCGTATTCAGAGGAGAAAAAAATACCTGATCATGTTTTGACTTTTACACATTCTGATCACAAGACATATGAAAAGTTCTAGCCAGCATGAAGAATAAAAAGTACAGTTTTTGTTGTTTTTTTTTAGAACCACGATGGCCGCCGTTGCTGGGCGGCGTGACATCGGACTATTGAATCCAATTGGCTTTGATTTTGTTTTGTGTGCCGCGGGGATATTTGTGGTTTACGAAAGCGAGTGTAATACCACAAGACCAGATAGCTGCACAATGAATAGGACGATGGACTATACCAAAGTCCTTTCCAGTAGATTGAGTATTCCCAATCCCAAAATGCTGGGAAGAGAGAGAAAGAGAGAGAGAGAGAGAGAGAGAGAGAGAGAGAGAGAGAGAGAGAGAGAGAGAGAGAGAGAGAGAGAGAGAGAGAGGATAAAAAATCCTGAGGGATAAGTCCAGGTACCTTATCGCCGGCTCCAACTCAAAACTCTCGCAATTCATTTTTGACGTGTAGTGCGTGAAACATGTAAATGTTGCTGCTCGAAGCTCGAAGAAATAGATAACGATGTGAAATTGAATATAAGCTTCTATCTAATATACGAAAGCAGATAAAATGGACGTTTCGGGTATCCCCTTTATCAAGAAAACTGGATGAATGAAACACTACCGACGAATGAGATGATATGGTAGTGGGATTAACCAAAAGAACGCCACTACCACATTATCTCATTCATCTGTAGTGTTTCATTCATCCTGTTTTGTTGATAAAGGAGAAACCCGAAACGTCCATGTTATCTGTTTTCGTATATTAAATTCAAGCTTGCATTCCATTTCACACTGTTATTTTTTTTTAGTGAGTGACACAGAAAATGTTCAAAAATAGGGTATTTATTGAATGAGGGTGTATACCTCTCTTTTTGTTCTATTTTTTATTCCCTATTTGATTTTTCTCTCCATCTATCTTTTTTTTTCTTTTTTCCTCAGACACGGCCCCTAATGCAACGTTCTACGATCGAACATTTTCTGTGTCACTACAAATAAAAACCCTTTACAAATAAAGGGTTTTGCGCCACATATTATGATTGCTGTTCTCTGATTCTTGAATGAGACGTAGCCAAGCGAATCGAGGCGTAAGTGGTCATTCTTGACCACAACAACAGTGTACGGACATGTTTTGGTTTTGGGTGGCCTCATTGTAACATGACAGCATGACTGATAATCGTCGTTGGTCTACATGGGGACAACAGTCTGTCGTACACTGACTAAACGACTTTTTCATTTTGATGGCAAATATATATGAGGCAAATTGAATATCGATGGACTAAGACGACCCTCACCTTACTTAAACTTCGGAAACCTGAGACGGCTAGAAGTCTCGACTTGAATAAATAACTCTTGACAGGTCGTCTCAATTCACTGAAACTGGTCACAATAAAAGACGCACAACCCCCCCCCCCCCCCCCCCACACACACACGCACTCAAACACACACACACACACACACACACACACAACCCCCCTCCCCCTCGCCCCCTTTCCAAAAAAAAAATTAATAAAATAAAGAGCGTTTAACCATTATACGACAGTAATGAGATTGGTGTTAAATAAATTGGTTTTGACAGTGATAGACGACGACGGTTGTTGTCGGACACACGAACTCCATGATTTGGTCGTCATTCATCGTCAGTGGCCGGCCGATAATGGTCAAAGGGTTAATGTAGTTAGTGGTTAATAACGTGTGAGAAGAGAATGATGGGATTAGTGTAGCGGCTCTACCATTCTAAAGACACTGGCCGTGATCTAAAACTAAATGGTGACGGCGATTTTTGGTACGATAGACAGGTGGTTTGTAGGAGAGGTGATTGTTTGTTTTGTATGAGGGTGGGGGTTTATTTATTTACTACTCGTTATCGTTAATATTGGGGGGGGGGGGGGGGGGGGGGTGTTTTGGGCGGTTTTTCTTGGCTACATTGGGGATCATTGGGTTCTTCTCTGCTTTCTGTTCTATTTGTTGGATGAGATTTTTTTAATGGCGTCTTTTGATCACGGTATTATGTAACAAACGATTACCGACATATTTGCAAATTTGATAACCCAAATTGTTATGAATCGTTGTAATGGACAACTCTCGAATCAACGCAAAACACATTCCAACGATGTTTAATCAGGCCTCTATAATGGCGTTGCAAATACATGCACGCGGTATGTTGTGCGCTTCATCGGTGGGGTCTTTCTGACTGTCCAACATGTACCCGCTGTGGGCAAGAACCTGAGACGGCAGAGCATCTTGTCGAAAGGTGTGTTGTGACGATGCTACCGGGCGGGTTCGCGACGGTGCACGAGTGCGGACCGGACTTTCCTGACTGGGTCGATCGTCATAACATAGTAGTGTGATAACCATAAGAGGCTGCTGCCGTATGTTACCATCGTCTTAAAACAGAAAAATGTTGATCGGGGTAAAACATGTTGCATAGAATAGAGTTTTTATTATCTGGTTCATTCCAACACAATGTCATACTGACGACATAATATGGATCACATACGGATCGTGGAATTATTTCATGTCTCAATGCAGATATCACATAAATAATATATAAGCACCGTTTTGTTATAACTTTTTTTTGTTTTCAACAGCACATGCAAACATAATTACATGAAAAGAGAGCTCAGAATCTCAGCTACGTATCGCACCATTTATTTTTCTACATAATTGGATTCAGTAGTCTGATGTCACGCCGCCCGGCAACGGCGGCCATCTTGGTTCTAAACAAAGAAAATCATTACTTTTTATTCTTTATGCTGGCTAGAACTTTTCATATGTCTTGTGATCAGAATGTGTTAAAGTCAAAACATGATCAAATTTATGGGGTTTTTTTCCCTCTAGATACCCTTTTATGCTTGCCGGAGAAATTTTAATATTTCATAAGGGCGTCCGCCATTGTTCCGATAGTTTCGAGCCAGTTACTAAGTTACCATGCGTCATTACGAGGGAAGTGACGTTACGACCGTTGAAGAGTATTGCCATCACGAACAGCACAGAGCTGCCAACGCAGAACAAGTTGGCATATGTTGTCAACGAAGAATCCCGGTGATTTTGCTTGGCACCATTGACGAACATGTGCCAAGACCTACAAATCATTGTATCGTATCGTATCGTATCGTATCGTATCGTATCGTATCGTATCGTATCGTATCGTATCGTATCGTATCGTATCGTATCGTATCGTATCGCATCGTATCGTATCATATCGTATCATATCGTATCGTATCGCATCGTATCGTATCATATCGTATCATGTCGTATCGTATCGTATCGTATCTTATCGTATCGTATCTTATCGTATCGTATCTTATCGTATCGTATCGTATCGTATCGTATCGTATCGTATCGTATATTATCGTATCGTATCTTATCGTATCGTATCGTATCGAATTGTATCGTATCGTTTAAGAGCTAATAAGTTCTAAAAAACCTTTAAATGCTCTGTGTAACTTTTAAGCATATCTAAATCCATTTATCAATTAATCAGTTGTTGTAACGGTTTCCTTTCAAATACATCTTGAGACGGGAGGACAAAATAAGATGCCATCAATCTGAGACAAAAAGATCAATTACACAAGGTATTATGTCATCCATTCCTCCGGAAGAGTAGTTTAACACTTCCAATGAGATGGGAACCAGTATTTTAACATCACATTTTTCTTCACTATTACAGAATGTGTCGTGAATGAAAAGCAACGACGTAAGACCAAAATCTAGAGGTGTCTTAATGAGTCAATAAAATGTCTAGGAAAATAAAGGGAGTAAAAATTACTCTTTTAAATGATACAAACAAAGTAAACGACGTTTTGGCTTTTCGCCAGCTTCATGTAAACCTTAAGAAGGTCAAAGGCCGATATGTCGTTTACTTTGTTTTGCATATTTTAGAAGGAGTCATTTTTATTCCCTTTATTTTATCTTTTTTAATTTCCTTTATTCATCCTATAGGGGAAATTTGTCTCAAGGGTCTATTCCAAGGGAAGACTGGAATAACCCAGGCGTCAGCCGCAGTGCAGCGCCGCAAATTGAGCTAGGGCGAGGTTACTTGCTCAAGTCCACACAGCGCAGCGGCGGGTGATCGAACTCGGTACCTTTCGGGTAGGACGCAAAGACCGTTCCGGTGAGCCACGCTGCCCCCATTTTACGATACAACCGACGACGTAAGGAGACAGCCGAGAAAAACGTTCAGTTAGATCCCCTTTATAAGACGAACAGTCGTTGTAGTTGGACATTACAGAGGTTAATTAACTCACTCAATCCTAGAGATTTTTGCTACTTTTCAAAATTGGAACAAATGTGTTAAAAATGGGTTTGTGCATAGATATTTTTATTCAACTACCATCAACATGTAAACATTAAGAACATTAGCTTTGATACTACGCCTATAATTTGTCTCAGAAAAATGTAATAAATAGGCATGGGTTAAAACTAACCCCGGGCATACTACGGATATAGTCGGTGTTAGGGTTGAGTGAGTTAATATTTTAGCTTAAAAAATATTACTCAAAATTGATGCAGTAAGTTGACTTTCAACTTGTTAAATATTCTTAAACCTGATAATGCTTTGAAGTCAGAAGAGATGTGTGGTATGATAAAAAAAATATAAAAATAGAAATAAACAAATAATCATTTCCCGTCAGCCACGAGGGAAAACAATAAAACCCTTAATTTAACTCTCTCTCTCTCTCTCTCTCTCTCTCTCTCTCTCTCTCTCTCTCTCTCTCTCTCTCTCTCTCTCTCTCTCTCTCTCTCTCTCCTTACCGATCATTTTCAGTATTTTCCCAAAATGGCAGGCTTACCCAGCAGGAAAAAAACTGTTTTTTTTAAAACTCAAACAAGCTCTCTACAAAACAACTTTATGTTCTTATTGATTAAAACAAAGATACTTATTCAAAGTTTGTGATGTACAAAATAAATCTGAATAAGAAAAATGTATATTGAATCGTAAGAAAATGTGACGATTTTGATGCAGGTGGTAAGGAGAGGGTTACAAAATTAGGTAAAAAACCTTCCAAAAAAACAATGCTCACCCACGCATTATGTACACACAGCCACACATTACCACACACACCCATCTACCAACACACAAAATATAAACACAGACATCTACAAAAATACACACACATATACACACAACACACACACAAACACAAACACAAACACAGACACACACAAACACACACGCATACACACAGACAGACGCACACAAAAACAAACACACACATACAGACACGAACACACACACACACACACACACACACTCAAATACACCCACACCCAAACCTATACGAACATAGACAGAGAAACACACTAACAAACACACACACACACACACACACACACACACACACACACACAATAACCAGCAAAAGAATGGGAATATAAAGATAAATAAACTCTTTCATCTTCGTCAATAATAGAACATTCCGTCTGGCTCAGGGACATGAAAGAAATTGATATTAGAATAAGGAGATTCCCCGATAGCCTGCCTTGCTCTACCCGTTGATAAACACAGATAAATAAAGAATGCTTTACTGATATTTCATGACATTTTCTTTCTTTCTTTTTCCCCTTTTTCTTTTTCTTTCTTACTTTTTATGTAATGTTGAATGAGAATACAGGAATTCAAAAAAAAATTTTAAAGAGATTTAAAAAATAAATAAATAAATAAATTAAAAAATAAAAATTAATTTTAAAAAAAACAAACAATAATAATAATAATAATAATAATAATCATCATCATCATCATCATCATCATCATCATCATCATCATCATCATCATCATCATCATCATCATCATCATCATCATCATCATCATCATTATTATTATTATTATCATCATCGTCATCATAATAATAATGATGATGATGATGATGATGACCACGACGACGACGACGACGATGATGATGATGATGATGATGATGATGATGATGATGATGATGATGATGATGATGGTGATGCTGATGATGATAATTATAATAAACAAAATAGTAATAACAATGTTATTTGACAGTATTTACAATGCACAAATCTGACCAGGTGTGTCTCTATGGTGTTGCGTTACAGCCTTGGCCTCAGAACTAAATACTAAATCAGAGGTTTCGACCTGATGGTTGGACACCTTCACCTTGACGGCATGCCCAAGGGAGAGCTCTGCCCAGTTATCAGGCACTGACTGATCAAAGGCAGTCATGACTACCATTGCAAAAATGCGAAAATGCCAAGAATTACGAAAATGGCTCCAATTTTAGAAATTCATGACTATCTCTCTTAAATCATGTAAACTTATTGAAAATGAATGAAATAAATAAAAAATAAATAAAATAAAATTCCCTTTATTCATCCAATAGGAGAAATGTTTCTATAGGGTCTTTTCCAAGAGAAGACTGGAATAGCCCAGGCGTTAGCCGCAGTGCAGCGACGCAAACAGGGCTAGGGCGATGTGACTTGTTCAAGGCCACACAGCGCAGCGGATATTATTCGAACCCGGTAGCTTTCGGACACCAAGCAAGGACCGTACCGTTAACACTCTCCTTACCACCCATTGGAAAATCGTCACATTCGTTACAATGCAACCAACAACTTTCTCATCTGATTATTCTTGTTTCTCATAAACTTTGAAGAAAATTTGTTTATTATAGCCATGAAAACTCGACACTGTACTGTAGAGCTCATTTTGATTAACAATATTATACATAGAATGTACTTGTTAATCTTCTGTTTGAGTAAGAAAAATATATTTTTGTGTTTGGTGGATTTGACGTTTTGTGGGAAAATTCTGAAACTAGCCGGTAAGGAGAGGGTTAATGTATGTGCGGGAAAATTTTTGATTTACTGAGTTGCAAGTGTCTGCACTGAAATACAAGCACGCGATGCCACGCTAGATATGAACGAAAGAGTGAAAATGGAGAGGCTTCGTATGGGAACAAAACAGACAATGGACGTTTCGGGTACAAACCCTTCGTCAGCACAACAATACACAAATTAACGTGGAAAACAAATAAAATAAATATAGTCTGTGGGGCTGCCTGAAACCGATGATCGTAAAATACAAACGAAAGAGTGAAAATGGAGAGGCTTCGTACGGGAACAAAACAGACAATGGACGTTTCGGGTACAAACCCTTCGTCAGCACAACAATGCACAAATTAACGTGGAAAACAATTAAAATAAATATAGTCTGTGGGGCTGCCTGAAACCGATGATCGTAAAATACAAACGAAAGAGTGAAAATGGAGAGGCTTCGTATGGGAACAAAACATACAATGGACGTTCTGGTACAAACCCTTCGTCAGCACAACAATACACAACTTAACGCGTCTGATATTAGACTTTGTAAAAATCAAAACAATTCTGAAAAATTGTGATTGTTTAAAATATAGAATCTGTGAACAACAGAAAGAATCTTATTAAGCTTATGTGCTTGAATCAAATTGGAGGACAAAATCATTCTAATTATAGTCCTCTTCTGCTACTGATATTATTATTTTAGCGTTACTTGTGCTAGTCACTATAATGTGTTACGTTACTTCCTCTAATACAAACCAGGGTTTGAGTTATGTTATCAGTCTTACCCACCAACGCTGACCCCTTGTAATGTCGTTTGACTGGTTACAAGTTACAGCACAGATCCAAGTTGGCGATCATATATTATGTGACCCTTCGCCTCAAACGGTATTAAGTCGGGATGGTTAAGATGTTGAAAATTGAATTTATAGCCAGAAATATCAGACTTGTGTTGAGTTTGTATGTTGTATTGAGGAGAATGGATACCATATTTTAGGGTGCTAATGCCAACAATTTATATTTTTGACCAGTTTTAACATTATTCGGCTTTTAGGCATCTGGTTCGTTCCCACATAATACCGTTTTGAGACGATGGTCACATATTTTAATAACACTTTGTTTCTTAATCACATAGAAGTTGCAGAGCTGCTATTTCGTTCTGACTCCTATCACATTATTTGTCAGTTAATTCCCCCTTACTCGCCATTTTCAAGATTTTCTTCCAAACTTCACAGATCTGCCAAACACAATTTTTTTTTCACTCGAACACAAAAGCCGTAAGTCCAAGCTATACATAGTTTTGTTTAGCAAAACGAGTTGTAGAACAAATTTTCGAGAATTTCGTAACTTTAATTTTTTTTTAAATTGCTTTAAATTTTGTGAAAACAGAACGAGAACAAATTGGTCTGTTTCGTCACGAATGGGACAATTTCCCTAAGGTTGGTAAGGTTGACATAAATCAGGCCTTTTCTCCCAGGCCTAATCTATCCTATTGTTTGATAGTCGTCGTATTGCAACTACACCCCATATCATTGTGTTGTCTATGTGGATAATGGATAATGTTCATTAAAAGATTGTGCCTCCCCCGCCCCCTCCACCCCCCCCCCCCCAAATGGCAAACCAAAGTCTCTCTGCCCACACTGGAAAATAATCGCTTGTTATTTTGACTTTCGACCAAAATTGAATACTTAACCACGAGGATCGGTTCATATACACATCGATTTGTCCAAAAAATATTCTACCTGGGGTTTCTTTGAAATTGCGCACAATCAAAAACACAAACACAGGTACAGACATGATATTTGTGACCCTTCGCCTCAAAACGGTATGAAGTCCGATTGGTTAAGATGTTGAAAATTGAATTTATAGCCAGAAATATCAGACTTGTGTTGAGTTTATACGATTTATTGAGGAGAATGGATACCATATTTTAGGGTGCCAATGCTAACGATCTATAATTTTGAACAGTTTTAACATTAAATTCGGCTTTTAAGCATCTGGTTCGTTCCGATATAATACCGTTTTGAGACGATGGGTCACATTTCACCACCATCCGACTCGTCAATGACCACGATCAATGTCGCTTAACACGGTGGTCATGACAAGAGACGAAAACGATATCAAATATTTCTATGCTGCATTCCTTTACTTTGTGCATGGCCATAATTTGTCCACAGATAAACCGATGGGCAAGCATGTCCGAACGGTCAAGACGTGAATGAAATTAACTGAATTTAGACTTCAAGAGTCTTTTTTTTTAAAAAAAAAACAAACAATAAAAAAAAAACATTCAACATGCTTAGCAATGATAAAAACATTCTTTTTTTCTTATAACTGGCTATTACTCCTAACCAGATTATTCAACTCGATAAGAAGTAATTTTTAAAAAAATTTAGTTGAAGAAACTATTCATCAATTTAAAGATTTTCATTTCTTAATCTTTGTTTTTTTCCTTTTTTTTTTTTTCAAAATCTAGGGTTGCTAAATAAGCCAGTGAAATGGAGAGCCAAAAAAGGGGCGAGAGTAAATTTGACTCATCGATAATAAGATACAAGATACAACACAAAGTAAACAATGTTTTGATTTTAACCTTCCTCAGGTTACACTCAGGTAATAACTATGCGGCTATGTGGTCTTGTGGTATGACACTCGCTTTCGGAT
>NC_088363.1:86218987-86228987 GCF_034508935.2 Berghia stephanieae
TCATCATCATCATCAGTATTATTATTATTATTATTATTATATTATTATTATTATTATTATTATTATTATTATTATTATTATTATTATTATTATTATTATTATTATTATTATTATCATTAATAGCCGTAAAATTCTTGCGATACATAATTTCTTTAGCAAAACATGCTTTACAACACACTGTTCATTTTCTTTAAATTTTATGATGAACAAAAAAAATTGAATAAGAAAAATGTTGGTTGTATCGTTACGAATGTGACGATTTTCCTGTAGTTGGTAAGGAGGGGGTTGTCAGCAAAATACTGACGAAGCTAGTTTCATTTTATTTTGGCCAAAAAATGTCATTTCAATTATTAATTGATTATCATTAGTCAAAACCGTAAGACTCTTTAACAAGAGAGAGAGAGAGAGAGAGAGAGAGAGAGAGAAAGAGAGAGAGAGAGAGAGTGGGGGGGGGGGGGGGTGAGGCGTTGCGGAGGAAGCGAGTGAAGGTACTACTAATAATATTTGGACAAGAGTAGGCACCTATTTGTGGGATGAAGGGATGGGAATTTGGTTTTTCGTTTTTATATTTTTTTGGAGGAAATTCGATGTCGGTTTGTTATTTATTCGCCATTTTTTTCTCCACAATTTCGAATTGATTCAAGAACTTAAAAATTCTTTGATTATTTAATCATTTAATGACGGAGGGTATGGATCACTGAATTAGAGAAAAGAGACTAATAATATTTGGACAAGATTGCCTATTAGGGGGAGGGGGCGGATTGATTCAAGATACCATGTCTTTGATTATTTAATGACGACTGTATGGATCAATAAGAGGGGAATGCATACTCCCTACTGAGAACAAAGTCTTCCATCGGAATCCAATGGGTTGAATGATGTTGTATATATATAGTACTCAATGCTAGAACTGGTGTAAACCTGACGGTAGTTTATCTTGGACTAAGATCAATGAATCACGGACGGCCCACGTTTCTGAGTACTCACATTTGAAAGGAATACCTCTACTATAAAAGGTACAATGTGCCCCAATTATAGACCCTCCCATAAAATCGCCTACCTGGCTCGTACCCAACATACAGACGAACCTTCCTTTTTTTTTAACACCAAATTTATGACATGAATTTTGTAAATATTGCTGCATGCTCGAAGCTCGAAGAAATAAATAACAATGTGAAATTGAATGTAGTAAGCTTCAATTTGATATTAATCATGATTCATCTTAACAACGCCACTACCACATCATCTCATTCCTCTGTAGTGTTTCATTCATCCTGTTTTGTTGATAAAGGGGAAACCCGAAACGTCCATTTGATCTGTTTTCGTATATTAAATTGAAGCTTACATTCAATTTCACATTGTTATTTATGATTTTGGTACTGTCAGTTTGTAGTAGTAAATACAAACTATGCTGTTCCGTCACAAAGTGCGCACGTAAACCGTATGCTTATGTAGCGCAGTTTGCAACCTTGTTTATGTGTGCTATATTCAAGCTACGACACCGATCAATAACCAAACACAATACGTTGATAAAGGTTTTGAAGCTAAATGAAGATATATTTTATTACAATATAACAAAGATATTATGAGATATGAAGATGAAATGATAGATGTCATAAGTATGAAATCAAATGGATGGATGACAAATTGATGGAGATGGTGTGAAGATGAATATGATATGAAAGCGATATGAAAATATATAATTAAATCAATTAATTATCAATACTTTACCAAACCGCTACCACATCAGACAATCTCACAGATAGGTTGCAACCATCACAGTCATACAGGCAACTAATAATTAACTAACTAAACACAATCCAGACGTGTAGAAGAAAGCCAAAAGAGTGTCCTTGATATTCAACAAAAACTGTAAGGTTGTTCTAATATTGTTAATTTGTCTCTTCTTGAAATTGTTCTGATTTCACAGTATTCATAAACAGATCAATTGTTTCTCAATGTTCCGATATTAAAATAAGCAAATGGTTCTTCACAGGTAACTTATAAATCAGGCAAATGTACAGTTTCTATTAGTGTCAAGCTATGAGCGTATAGCCTAAAGTTGGCTTGTTAAAGCCCAGCCTCCAACGGCTCATTCACTTTAAAGAAAGAAAAATGATTTTTTATAATATGATAATCATACGAATATAACTCTATCTATATTCGAACTCACTCAATATGTTTACTTTAAATGAGTAAATATTATTTTACTTTAACAAATCAATTTATTAATGTTGATTAATATTGCTTTACTTTGTAGATATGAAATAATATTGCTTTATAGCAAGAAAAGCTTATTTTCTTTACAACAAGAATATATTACACAATTAATTTCATTATCTGATTAATTAATTGAGAATCAAAATTTAAAGTGATATTATGATATTGATATCAAAACACAATCATAATTGTAATCACAACATATTATTCAAAATCTCACCAGAGCCGAACAGATTATTGAAATCACAAATTAAGTCTACACAAGACTTTAATCAAACTCTACACAAGAGTTATAACACAACTTGATTCAGCTCAAACTTTGAGCACCACAAAGTCTACACAAGACTTAAATCACACTCTACACAAGAGTTAACACAAAACGTGTTTCAGCTCGAACTTTGAGCACTACAAAGTCTACACAAGACTTTAATCCAACTCTACACAAGAGTTAAACAAATGAGCCTAAAAGACTCCGCTGTGGTTATCGCTTAGAGACTATGAGCCTAAAAGACTCCGCTGTCTGGTCTCTTTTGAGACAATGAGCCTAAAAGACTCCGCTGAGTGGTCTGAAGAAACTGCTCAAAACTCTGGCATTTATAGGCAAAAATCAAGCAAACGAAGCAAAATTCTACCCACACAAACGGATGCTAGTCATATCCGTAAACATCTGAAATTCCTTAAAACTCCCCCAGATTCCATAATCATGGACAACAACAACCCATCCTGATACCGGACATCCTCATATCAAGGATAAATAAATTCGTCAGCCCCATAGTTACGAGATATCAATCAAGCCATACCATAACAAAGTCACTCCCGTAGAATACAGGGATCCTACTTTGCTTATAAGTTTACGGAGAAAACAAGATTGATGCCTTTCTCACAATAACACCCACACTACGTAGTTTAATTCAAACGTCCGGGCCATAGGTGCATGATCTGATACGACCTGTATCAACAAAAGAAGGGTTGTTCCGGAGGGATTACAATAACAACAACAACTAATACTACGACGACGTACATCCTGTCGTAAACTGACGCCTACACGGAAGCATTTCGTTACATGTTCCAAGATGTAAACTGTTAGAAGTTTTCAACAAAGATAAACAAAACAGATGAAATGAAGCACATAATAAGTAGCAGGGAATTTTTGTCCCAAATCCTTTATTCGGCCAATTCTTGACTGAAGACAGTTTCTGAGTCTGATACAGTATCATTATTTGTTACGTTTGTAGCTCTTTTTTAAAAATTCTATAATATTAATTTATATTCGATACAGTCCGTAACAACCCAAAACCTTTGTGAAGAAAATAGGTAACAAAATCGTCCCAACCATCGGGAACCTGTGGTGTAATGGTAGCACGTCCGGAGAGCTGAGGTTCAATCCCCAGTCGAGGAAGACTGATTTTGGGAGGGGTTTTTTTGCCTTGTACTTTTCTTTCTCGCTTTGTCTGGTTCTGTTTCATATAAATGTTTTCAGACCAAATATCAATTAAGGGTAGAGAAATGGTTGAATTTAACATTATGTTTATCAACAACTTTGTTGAATGTTCCATCCAACTGCCACAATAATCAACCAAAACTGGACATCAAGTCTTCCACTTCCATAAGTAAAATAATGATTTTACGCGGCTATTTCAGTTCTTAACTTGAATCTTTAGCTAGCTGGGTGTATTGGATCGTTTCACAGAGGAATCAAAGTCCTATCCAAAGAAAACCAGGATAAACTCCAGCTACATGAGCCTTAACCCTCTCCTTACCAGCTATTTTTAGAATTTCCTCCGAAAATTCACACCCACCCGACACAAAAATAGACTTTTCCTAATCAAACAAAAAAGTAACAAGTGTATTCTATACAGAATACTGTTCAGCAAAATGAGCTCTACAACATATTGTTTAGTATTTATAGCTGTAATCAAAGCATTTCTATTCATTTTGTGATGTACAAGAGAAATCAGAATCAGGAAATTGTCCGTTGCATCGTAACGAATGTTACGATTTTCCTATGGGTAGTCAGGAAAAGGTTAAGACTTTGAAGGACAATCGTGGTCACGAGTTGTGACCATCGATCAACAAAACTGTTTTGTCAAAGTTATGCATGACTTTTCAATAAAAAGTGAGCTTTTCTATAGCGCAATATCCACTAAACGTGCTCAAAGCACTTTACAGGGGGTCCCTTGCCAACAGCAACACGAAACATTTAGGACGTGACATGACACCTATTAGGCGATATTACATATT
Source organism: Berghia stephanieae (assembly GCF_034508935.2). Lineage (NCBI taxonomy): Eukaryota > Metazoa > Mollusca > Gastropoda > Nudibranchia > Aeolidiidae > Berghia > Berghia stephanieae. The sequence goes on from NC_088363.1 coordinate 86,223,449, forward strand.
TTTCGGACAGAGACAACGCCGTTAACTGACATGTACTCATTTTACACATGAGTACGGTGAGAAAATGTGAGTAAAGAGCCTTTTCCAAGAACTCAACTATGCGCCAAGCGAGTCTCTAACCCAGGACCTTCCGATCCGAAAGCGAGTGTCATACTCTAGACCACATAGCCGCACTTAATGCTGAAATGAATCGATTTGACTTTGATATTTCCATCAAAATTCCAAAAGGCCTTTTGAATTTGACGTCGTGTATAGGGAAAACACATCTATCATTTGCTTTATTATAACTGTAACGTCAGAGTGATAAAAAATCTATTTTCGTGTAATTGTGTTTGAAGCTTTGGGGGAAATCCTGAAAATGGCTGGCAAGGAGAGAGTTAATTTCTCATTTCAATGAATTAAGAAAACCCCAAACTTGTCAAACATTCTAAAACATGAGACTTCTTTTACATTACATTTTACAATCCTAGCTTAAAGAATTTTTTTTTCACAAAATGAGGTCCGTCTTAATTCACAAATACAAAGCTAAGATGGTAGATTGCTCGCTTCAACCCTCGTCTACCCAGCAGTGATTGGATAGTTGAGTCTTGTCAGATTTGGCGGAAAGTACTTTGCAATATACTAGCGTCCTATCCAAAGAATAAGAAGCAATTGTCATTGCCGCCTCAAGCCCTAGAAACTGGGCAAAACTCCGGCTCCATGGACCTGAAGGACTAATTTGTTTTTGTTTTGTTTTTCTGTATTCACCAATACTTGAAATTTTGTAAAAAATAGTCCAGAATAAAAAATGAGACATTTTCTCAGAGAACGCCAGCCCCTCTCTTTGATTTACTAAAACTATAACTACCCGTTTGACACCCAGTTGGTACCAAATCCTTAGGAAAACAATATTATGTGGACAGTAATTGTAAGTAGATAGTAAAGAATTCTTTTATGCGTAATTGGGAACAGGTGAAAGGAAATATACGGCTTTTTTGGGGATTGTTGTGTCAATCTCTCAACAGTTTCGTGGGCTCTCTGGGCGAAATGAAAGCACATTTAAATAGATAGTTCGAAGATGACGTCACTCAGGTCTCTGTTATTGTTTTTTGCCATTTTGAGTTTATGAGTAATGCTCACTGAACTGTATTAACCTGACTATAAACCCTCATGGATACACACAGTTTTGTGTGTTGGTCCGGATGGCAATGTTATGAGCTTCTTTGCCAAGCGCATTCTATCTATAGAAAGTATGCGCTTGGCTAAGAAGCTCATAACATTGCCATCCGGAAGTATAACGAACCAACACACAAAACTATGTGTAATCTTAAACGTTTATAGTCTGGTTAATACAGTTTAGTGACAATCACTCACAAACGCGGATGGCAAAAAACAATAACAAAGGCTTGAGTGACGTCATCTTCGTTCTATCTATAAGCACTCGACTCAAAAGTAAAAGAAACAGTCTCGGTATTGAATAGGGCTGGTTCTTTTCCAACCCAGCGAGGATTGGGTCGATGAACCTGTCAGATTCGGCGGAAAGTACTTTGCCATAAAATATTGGCATTCTTTTCAAAACATATGCAAATGCTCAACGTCCATTTATTAATGTTACAGAAACCGATTTAAACCCCGGCCTGAAACGCTTATCGTACGGCTATGTGGTCTAGTGGTATGACACTCGTTTGTGGATCGGAAGGTCCTGGGTTCGAGTCTCGCTCGGCGCATAGTTGAGTCCTTGGAAAAGACTCTTTACTCACATTCTCTCACCGTACTCAGATGTAAAATGAGTTCCTGGTCGTTAACAGCGTTGTCTTTGTCCGTAAAATTGTAATATCGCATAACAGGCGTCATGTCCCGTCCTACATGTTAAATGTTGCTGTTGACCAGGGACCCCTTGTGAAGCGCTTTGAGCACATTTAGTGGATATTGCGCTATATAAAGCTCAAAAAATAGTTAGATCTAACGTCTAATCCAACGGAAAGCAAGCAATTGCTATTGTCCCATTTCATGCCATAGAAACCGGGATAAACTCCGGTGCCATGGGCTTAATAGCTTTGAAGGACTACTACATTTATTCACTTAATTATCTATGTATCTATTCATTCATACATGTACGAATGTATTCATGTATTTTTTCACCTTTCAACCCTATCCTTACCACCTACAACAAAAATCATCACATTTGTTACGATACAATATACGTTTTTTAAATTCAGATTTATTTTGTACATCACAAACTTTGAAGAATGATCTTTGTTCAATTAATAAGAACATAAAGTTGTTTTGTAGAGAGATTGTTTGAGTTTGTTTTGTTTTTTTAAAACAATTTTTCTGCTAGGTAAGCCTGCCATTTTGGGAAAATACTGAAAATGATCGGTAAGGAGAGAGTTAAACTGGTTTATTCTACAAATCTGCTGCACTCTGAAAAAAAAAGACAAAAAAACAAACAAACAAAAACAAAAAACCAACTCGTCTATTTAGAGTTTTGTCCAGACAAGTTGTCCTTCAAATATTGATCAGGATTACCATGGTTTGAGAATTTTTGACAAGTTTAGAATCATTTTTATTGATTGGTATTTTTACTCACTCAACCCTAACACCGACTATATCCGTAGTTTACCAGGGTTACTTTTACCCCATGCCTATTTATTATATTTTTATGAGAAAAATTATAGTCGTAGTATCAAAGCTACTGTTTTTAATTTTTACATGCCAATGGTAGTTGAATACAAATATCTTTGTACATTAAATATGCAAAAATCTCTAGGATTGAGTGAGTTAACATACGTGATTTTTTTTCAAGAGTACGCCAATGGTCGATAAAAGACCAATGATCATAAGAGTATTTTACTACCCGATGCCAGTTGACATAAGGACTCTTTAGCTTCAATTAAATTGAGTGATATCAAATATTGATTCCATAATTTAGTCGTTGGAATAACACAAGGAGTATGAGCACTCCCTTATTGAATTAACAAGTAATAATGTTGGAGAGATAATGCTATTTGATTCAATTTCATCTTCAACCCGTCCCCTTCCAAATCAAACACACACACACACGCACACACACACACACACACACACACACACACACACACACGTCCATACAGACACATTCACATAATCACGCAAGCAAACAATTATCATTTATTGTTTGCAAAACGAAATGGAGAGAACTTCTAGACTGTTTACCGGAAATCCGGCCTTTTTAGATTGACCAGAAAACTTCCGTACTCTGGAAAAACTCGTGTTCAAAACATTTGACCAAAAAACTCGTCCTTCAAAAATCTGTCGATATAAATGACAATCACCTTGGCAAAAACTCTCAAACTTCGGACTCCATTTATTAATCGCCGATTTGAGACTTCGCGAGTCCAAGGTTTGACAGTTGTTGCCAAGGTGATGGTCATTTAAATCGATCGATATTTGAAGGACGGGTTTTCTGTCCAAATTTTTTAATACGCCTTTTTTCAGAGTAAGGCAGTTAACTGATTAAAGATAATACCCAAATGAACAGACAAACGAGTTTTTGTTGGTTTTAGAATTAACCCCTTTCTACGAGATGTGATGGTATTTAAGGGACATCTTTATAGAAATTCCACAGAAGCTCACAGTGACTCCGGAACTTTAACAATTGGATGTTATAGGACTGCCACATCCAACAAAACGGATATGGGTATGTAAGGTATGTAATATTTTTGAACTTAACTTTGCTTAGTAAAATTAAAGAATATTTTTCCAACAAAAATGCTAAAAATATTAATGAATTTAACAATGCCATTGATAGCGAACATTTTGCTTTAGAAGACAAAAATATCTGACTGAGCATTCATAATATAATATCAATATCAAAAATGGTTCTTTTTTCAATACTTAAAAATACATTTTCTTATATCCGTTTATCTGTTTCTCCCGACGTATACATATAATATATCTGTTTCTACCGACGTGCACATATAATATATATGTTTCTCCGGACGTGTAAATATATCTGTTTCTTCCGACGTGTACATATAATATATCTGTTTCTCCCGACGTGTACATATAATATATCTGTTTCTCCCGACGTGTACATATAATATATCTGTTTCTCCCGACGTGTACATATATCTGTTTCTCCCGACGTGTACATATAATATATCTGTTTCTCCTGACGTGTACATATAATATATCTGTTTCTCCCGACGTGTACATATAATATATCTGTTTCTCCCGACGTGTACATATAATATATCTGTTTCTCCCGACGTGTACATATATCTGTTTCTCCCGACGTATACAAATATATGTTTCTCCCGATGTGTACATATATATATATATATCTGTTTCTCCCGACGTGTACATATATCTGTTTCTCCCGACGTATACAAATATATCTGTTTCTCCGGACATGTAAATATATCTGTTTCTCCCGACGTGTACATATATCTGTTTCTCCGGACATGTAAATATATCTGTTTCTCCCGACGTGTACATATATCTGTTTCTCCGGACATGTAAATATATCTGTTTCTCCGATGTGTACATATATCTGTTTCTCCGGACATGTAAATATATCTGTTTCTCCCGACGTGTACATATATCTGTTTCTCCGGACATGTAAATATATCTGTTTCTCCCGACGTGTACATATATCTGTTTCTCCGGACATGTAAATATATCTGTTTCTCCGATGTGTACATATATCTGTTTCTCCGGACATGTAAATATATCTGTTTCTCCCGACGTGTACATATATCTGTTTCTCCGGACATGTAAATATATCTGTTTCTCCCGACGTGTAAATATATCTGTTTCTCCCGACGTGTACATATATATGTTTCTCCCGGCGTATACAAATATATCTGTTTCTCCCGACGTGTACACATATCTGTTTCTCCCGACGTATACAAATATATCTGTTTCTCCCGACGTGTACACATATCTGTTTCTCCCGACGTATACAAATATATCTGTTTCTCCCGACGTGTACATATATCTGTTTCTCCTGACGTGTACATAGATCTGTTTCTCCGGACATGTAAATATATCTGTTTCTCCCGACGTGTACATAGATCTGTTTCTCCGGACATGTAAATATATCTGTTTCTCCCGACGTGTACATAGATCTGTTTCTCCGGACATGTAAATATATCTGTTTCTCCGATGTGTACATATCTGTTTCTCAAAGAATATGCAATATGTATTTTAGAATTCATTGTTCCCTATATTTTAAGGTAGTTTAAGGAACACACATTTAAAAGCCCGATTACTGATATGATATGGTGTGACATATAAATTCATTGAATTGATGCGCTTATGTGGTCTAGTGGTATGACTCGCCTTCGGACCGCAAGGCCTCTATTCGAGACCCGCTCTAAGCGGCGCATAGTCGAGTCCTTGGAAAAGGCTCTTTGATGTCATCGCAATGGGTGTATATTGAGTATCTAGTCGTTAACAGAGTTGTTTCTGTCGGGAAAAATTGTAATATCGCCTAACAGACGTCATGTCTCGTCCGACATGTTAAGTGCCGCTAAGGACCCTTGTACAGGGCTTTGATCACGTTTAGTGGATATTG
>NC_088363.1:86233987-86246487 GCF_034508935.2 Berghia stephanieae
CATAAATCGATTGACTAATATGACAACCAACGTGTCCAAAAATCTCAAACACGAAAGTTAGAAAAGCAATCGACATGATATATGAAGTGCGGCTATGTGGTCATGTGGTATAACAATCGCTTTCGTATCGGAAGGTCCTGGGTTCGAGCCTCGCTCGGCTCATAGTTGAGTCCTTGTAAAAGACTCTTTACTCACATTCTCTCACCGTACTCAGGTGTAAAATGAGTACCTGGTCGTTAACAGCGTTGTCTCTGTCCGAAAAAATTATAATATCGCCTAACAGGCGTCATGTCCCGTCTTACATATTATGTGTTGCTGTTGGCCAGGGACCCCTTGTAAAGCGCTTTTGAGCACGTTTAGTGGATCTTACGCTATTTAAAAGCTCAATTATAATTATCAATTTATAGATATATATGAAGGAAGTTTTCTGTATTAAAAAAATAATTAAATGTTACATTATCAATGTACGACAGAATAAGTTTTCTTTATTTATTTATTTTAGAATAATATAGTTTAATTTGTGTCTTTTAATTATATATATATATTGCTGTCTAGTATTCTCGAATTACCACCCCCCCCCCCCCTTCCCCCATCCCCCTACCTTATTCTGGAAATATATATATAGTTTTTCCTCTCTCTCTCTCTCTCTCTCTCTCTCTCTCTCTCTCTCTCTCTCTCTCTCTCTCTCTCTCTCTCTCTTCCATTGCACACACACACACACACACACACACACATATTTACACATTTTCGCCTATATTATTATGACAATCTAATATAAATATATATGTATTCTGTGTTTACTTGATAAAGGCCAAGGGCCGAAACGTCGTTTGTTTTGTGTTGTTCATTCATGAGTCAGATTTACTCCCTTTATCTTTATCTCCATACGACAGAATAGCCGTGAAATGGGTGGTATGCTAGGACTTCACGGTGGTATGCTATGGCTAGAACTTCACGGAAAGATGAACCGAAATCCACACTGATTGGGGATACGTAATAACAAGGTTGGAGTAGGTGATGGCTGCCTGATCTGATCCAGCCCTGGGATGTAATTGGGACCATGTGTTGCATGCCGGGATAAATCAATATCTAAATCAGGACAGAGACCAATTTGCTGGTATTTAACCATTTACCTGCCGTGCTATGGAAAGACACGTATTTAACTCACTCAATCCAAGAGTTTTCTGCTACTTTTCAAAATTGGAAAAAAATGTATTAAAAATGAGCATGTGCATAGAAAGTTTTATTCAACTATCATTAACATGTAAAAACTAAAAATATTGGTTTTGATACTGCGCCTATAATTTGTCTCATGAAAATGTAATAAATAGGCATGGAGTAAGTAAAAGTAACCCGGGTAAACTACGGATATAGTCGGTGTTAGGGTTGAGTGAGTTAAAAACTTTGTCAGAAAACAAACCCGTCCTTCAAAAATCGATCGATTTAAATGACCATCATCTTGGCAAAAACCCTCAAACCTGGGACTTGATGGAATACCGCGCAAGGTCCCAGGTTTGAGAGTTTTTTTTTTCCAAGATGAGGGTTATTTAAATCGGTCGATATAATTTGAAAGACGAGTTGCTGGCCAAATGTTTAAATACATGTCTTTCCAGACAGAGCAGGGCAGTTAACGGGGTTCCATTGATGGCAACAAAGAGGTCGTGTATCCAATAGGGAATGAGATTAGCGGAAGAGTAGCGTCCCTTGATTGGACGTCACTGGGGGAGAAGTTATTTGTAAACAAACCAACAACAGGCCAAGCGCTCCAAATACAAATTTATTATTATATTTCTGTACAAAAATGCAAATCATAATCAACGTTATGCATTTTATTTTTGTACAGAAATATGAATAATAAATTCTGTATTTGGAGCGCTTGGTTTGTAGTTGGATTGTTTACAAATAACTTCTCCACCGGTGACGTCCAATCAAGGGACGCTACTCTTCCTGTAATCTCATTCCCTATAGGATATCAAACACAAACATGCATGAAATCGACTTCCGTTCATCATTCTCAAAGGCAAATTTATGGTCTGTTGGACTTGCCAAGTCATCGGAATTCTTAGGGAAATAATAAAGTACTGATAATATAATTTACCTGATGTCCGTAATGTCAAACTTTTCCCTCCGATTTTCGTTTCACTCTTTTTAGTAGTTCGAAAAAGTTTCATCAATGTCATTATCATCATCATCATCATCATCATCATCATCATCATCATCATCATCATCATCATCATCATCATCATCATCATCGGCATCATAATTATCGTCCTCATAAATACCATCATCATCATCATCATCATCATCATCATCATCATCATCGTCGTCGGCATTATAATTATCATCCTCATAAATACCATCATCATCATCATGATCATCACCATCATCATCATGATCATCATCATCATCATCAGCAGCAGCAGCAGCATTGTTATAGATTTAGAAAAAAAAATGAAATTCCTAGTAAAATTAATCCGAGGAAAAAATAACAATTTCTGGTGAACCAGGAAGTAAAACAGAAAAATAATTTTCCAAAAATAACAATATATTACGGCAGTTGACCTTTGACATTACCACCTAATGTCATCGTGACCTCAGAGGCGGTTCCAATCACAAATGCGAAGGTGAGGGGGGGGGGGGGAGAGAGAGAGAGAGAGAGAGAGAGAGAGAGAGAGAGAGAGAGAGAGAGAGCGGATGAGGGGGGTTCAAACATGGGAGTCACATCTTAAAGCGAGACGGTGGCTCTATCATCCCACCACACATTCATAACTAATATAAAATATATAAAATTGCCTTTATCCATCCCATAGGGGAAATTTGTCTGTAGGGTCTCTTCCGAGGGAAAACTGGAATAACCCAGGCGTCAGCCGCAGTACAGCGCCGGCAATCTGAGCTAATGCAAAGTGACTGACTTGCTCAAGGCCACACCACAGCGAAGCGCACGGGCATTCAAACTGGATACCTTTCGGGTTACAAAGCAAAGACCGTACCGCTGAGCCACGCTGCTCCATGCCAACGGATTTGCAGTAAACATTGGGCGTGTCATCTCCTGACACGTGCACACGGTGATGGGGTGATTAGGCCCTCTGTTAAAGAGAATCTTTCTATTGATCTAAGCAGCGGTTAAAGAGTGCAGTATACTCTGTACTGTAGTAAAACACCTTTTTTTTCACCTCGACCAAAAAAACAAATGACTTCAAATCCCAAGGCAACTTGTAAACAATTCTAAAACTCGAGAGTTCAAAGGAATCCCGGGTTTTATATTATTATTATTATTATTATTATTATTATTATTATTATTATTAACAAGTCGAAGGTCATCTTAAATCAACGGTATATTATGAAGTAAAAATAAATTTCAAACCAAATGGAAAGAACACTACTTTGTCCGTGATTTGCATGAATCGGGTACGATCATTTAACAGGTCAGTGAGTGCAAGAAAGAGTAGTCCGCCAGTGCTATTAAAGCCCATGAAGTCCGAGTTATCCCTTTTTTCATAGCGTGAAACAGGAAATAGCAATTACTTGCTATCCTTGGGATAGCGGGTTAGTCTATCACAAAGTACTTTCCACCAGATCTAAAAGACCCAGCTGTCCAATCACTGCTGAGTGGACAGGTGGTCAGATACAAATCTTGACTGCACCCGGAAAGATCTTAATTTCTTAGCGTGAGTGAGCGCAAATCGTCATTTTGATTCATCGGTACCGTTTCTACATCCTTTGAATGCCCGCTTCGCTGTGTGGCCTTTGAGCAAGTCACCTTGCCTTAGCTCAGATTGCGGCGCTGTACTGCGGTTGACGCCTGGGTTATTCCAGTCTTCCCTCGGAATACAACCAAAAGACAAATTTCCCCTTTGGGATGAATAAAGGCAATTTTATGTATTTTACATTATTTATGAATACCTGTAACGAAACTAGCAAGGAACCTAGGGGCATGGTGGGGGGGGGGGGGGGGGCTAAATATTCGGACACAAATAATCCTCAATGAAATTGGTTTGTACAGAGAAAAACACGATTTAACCAGTTAACTGCCATACTCTGGAAAAACGCGAATTTAAATATTTGACCAGGAAACCTGCCCTTCAAATATCGATTGATTTAAATGACCCTCCCTCTTCTTGGCAACAAATCTCAAAGTCCCAGGTGTGAGAGTTTTCGCCAAGATGAGGGTTACTGAAATTGATCGATAGATTAAACTGGCTAATAACAAAAACGTTTCCCACTGGCCGAAATTTGATAAATTTAGAGTAGTAAGAGAAAACAAAAAGAAAGAAAGGGAGACAGAGGGAACACCCTTTTGTAGGGAGAAATGTTGATAAGATGGAAAGAAGCATGTCGTATGTAATTAGTGGATCTTGTTTACGATCGCAAAACGAAATCGATACTACAGTTTGCCTTGTAACCCGTAAACGTGGAGCACGAAATGGGCAGAATAATGATAATGCAATCAGCAAATCGCGTCACATGGAACATAGATAACTCATCAAACAAGATGTCTGATGTCAACAGGAATCACCCATGTTGTCCAAGTGAGCAAATTGAAGGTTAATAATCTTGCTCAAGGAAAAAAAACGAAAGTGCCTAAAGCGGGACTCGAACCCGGGTCATCCGAATCACAGTGCAATGCCTTAACCACTCGGCCACTTCGCCCCCACATAAATTATGTGAAAAGTAAAGTAAAATCCAGAAAGAAAATAATCATTCATCATGATCACCTTAATGACATTCTTCCTCTTGGGAGAGACAGGGGGGGGGATATAGGCGGAGTAGAAAAGGAAGAGGGAGAAGAAAGAGAAAGAGAAGAAGAAGGAGAAAAAGAAAAGGGGGGGGGGGGGGGGAGAAATAGGAGGAGTAGAAAAAGAAGAGGGCGAAGAAGGAGAAAGAGAAGGAGAAGGAGAAAAAGAAAGGGGGGGGGGTGGAGAAATAGGAGGAGTAGAAAAGGAAGAGGGAGAAGAAAGAGAAAGAGAAGAAGAAGGAGAAAAAGAAAAGGGGGGGGGGGGTGGAGAAATAGGAGGAGTAGAAAAAGAAGAGGGCGAAGAAGGAGAAAGAGAAGGAGAAGGAGAAAAAAAAGAGGGGGAAAGGAAAGGGAGGAGGTAGAGGAGAAAGGAGGGGGGAGGATGAGAAGATGAAGAAGAAGAAGAAAAAGAAGAAGAAGGAGGAGGAGGAGGAGGAGGAGGAGGAGGAGGAGGAGGAGGAAGAGAACAGGGAGGAGGAGAAGTAAGAGTTGAAAGAGAGAGATAAAGAAGTGGGAGCATTGACAACAGGAGGAGGAGGAGGAGGAGGAGAACATGAGGGGCAGTTGGAGGAGAATAAAAAGAGGAAGAAGTAAAAGGAAGAGGAAGTGAATGTTGAAGAAGGCTGGAGGAGAAGGAGGAGAAGAGGAAGAGGAGGGGGAGGAAGAGAATGAGATGAGAGAGAGAGAGAGAGAGAGAAAGAGAGAGAGAGAAAGAGAGAGAGAGAGAGAGTAGGACAAGAAAGAGTGAGATGAGGCAGGCAAGTAGTATGTTATTGTGGCCGCCATTTGGACACACCGTAGTTGTAAGAAAGCATTGAAGGGTATCTACTTGTTTGCTTTTAATTAGCTGGCAGGCCTTGGATTAAAATAGCTGGTTTTGTCAAAGACAGTTTGGAAAATAATGTCAGACATCTTGACAGGAGGTCAGTAACCTGTGGATAATCCTGGACGCGGGATGAAATGGGTAGAGTGTGTTTAGAGGCAAGGGAGAGTCGTCACTTGGAGGACCAGTTCCGGTCAGATTAAAAACCTGTGATTGACTTAACCACCTTTGACCTATGACCTCTGAAATATAATAATTACCGATTCATAGATACTTTATTCATATTTTCTCACTTTATGCATGTGTAAAATGAGTACCTGGTGTAATAGCGTTTTTTTTTTCTGTTCTACAGTGACTTTAATTAAATATGTCATGTTTCGCACTACATGTTAAATATTGCTGTTCGTTTTGGGATTTTTTAGTAAAGCGTGTAAGACACATTTGATAAATATTGGTTTAAAATTCAGAATTCAATACCAGAAATAATTAAAAACAAAGCGAATTCCTTGGGTAAGACAGGTGATCTCAAAGTTAGAAAGGAAACTTCCTGAGTTCAATACAAGCAAGGGGAAACAATTGGTGGCTGTAAAAAGATATAGCTTTTTTTTAAAGCTTGTATATAGGGCAATATTAACTAAATGAGCTCAAAGCGCTTTACAAAGGGTTCTTGACCAATAACAGCAACACGTAACACGTAGAGCGATTCATGGCCCCTGTTAGGCGATATTACAATTTTTCCGACAGAGACAACGCTGTTAACGGCCAGGTACTCATTTTACACCTGAATACGGTGATAACTAAGGACATCAATGACTTAGTAACGATGAACCTCCTACACAAGTGGGGTATGGGTGATTCAGCCATCTCTAATCGCTGTGGTGACTGACCGAGAACGAAGAGTGTTGAGTAGACACTGCAGGGGATGTCCCTAATATATAGGCTTCAACAGTCGTGACGTCACTTCCCTCATAATAACGCATAGTAACTTAGTAATTGGTTCTAAACTATCGGAACAATGGCAGACGCCCCTATGAAATACTTCTCCGACGACCATAAAAGCGTATCCAGAGGAGAAAAACAGTATAAATCTGATCATGTTTTGACTTTTATACATTCTGACATGTGAAAAAAGTTCTAGCCAGCATGAAGAATAAAAAGTACATATTTTCTTTGTTTAGAACCAAGCTGCTCGTTGTTGGGCGGACATGACATCAGACTATTGAATCCTATTAAGATACTTTAAATCTCAAGAGATTATAACAGCATAAAGAAAATAAGATACAAAGGAGGAAACTATCGATTCAAAGTAATATTGAAATATAAAGAGATACTTTGCAATGTTATTTATTGAATCCCCTGTCCTCATTTAGCAGGCCTGAATGCAATTATGGGCTGGATTTAATATTCTTGTTGGAACGGACAATATTATTATCAGTAAGCGTTGGTTTGCGAGAGTTTCTAAAACAACAACGAGACCATTACAATTGGGTTATCAGACCTGCAAATAAGTAAGATTGAAATGGTTCGGACATGTAAAGAGACGAGAGAGGGAGTACGTGAGAAGGAAAGTATTGGACTTACAATTAGCGGGGAAGGAGGAAAAAGGGACGCCCAAAGACTGCATGGTGGGATAAGGTAAAGTATGATATGAAAGAACTGGGCCTGGAGGAAGATGATGCGCTGAACCGAGATGCATGGAGATTTGGCATTCATTATGGCAACCGTTCAAAATGCGGGATAAGCTGAAAGATGAAGAATAGTGACCTGCAAATAAGTAATCGATTACATCGAATCAATGGGAACGGTTTCCATTCAATCAAATTATAAATCCGCTCTCATGCAATTTTTTCGGGTGATGTCTTAATTTTGAGATAAATCTTGAAACGTTTTCAAGATATGATACGCTATCAGAGAGGAATACGACCATGCGCTGGGGAAGATTAAAATACGTAACGCATTAAAAATATTTGGCCAGAAAACTCGTCTTTTAAATATCGATTGATTAAAATGATCCTCATCTGGTCAAAAGTATCAAACCTGGGACTTCAGGTTTATGAGATATGAGATATTAACAGTATGAAGGCCATTAAAATGACTAATCAATCACTTAGTGAATGACGAGTTTTCTGGCCAAAAGTTCAAAAATGTTTTGTATTTTTTAAAGAGTAATGCAAAATAGATATCAGCCCGATACTGATATAACGCGCCTTTTACATATGTTAGCTTTAAAAAACTTATGGTTTAGATATCGATGGATTAATTTGACTTCCAAATCGTACGATATGTCTTAAATCTGAGACTTTTTGAATAAAATAAGTCTTTACTTTTATGTAAGGTATTTTGACAAGTCGAGTGAGAGGGCGGGGGGGGGGGGTATTTAAATCGATGTATTATTGAGTACAAGTACTCAGGCCAAAATGGGACAATGTGTTTTGTTAAAGTATCGTCCTTATGCTATTCGAGCCATTAACAGTTACAGGGCCGAGCAGGGCATTTATGAGATTGAGCTACCTTTTGGGTTGGACGGAGATGAGGCGATATGAGAGGAGATGGAGTGAGATAAAACACGGCCAGATGGTTTTGTACACCTGGGTTGCCATTTTGGGTCATATCTTTAATTAAAAAATTGGCATTTTAAGTCGTTTGGTACTGCACACTTTATTTGGCAATTCTCTTTCTTTGCCTAATAAATACGTGAAAATACTCTCAAAATGCACACAATATCTTGACTAGATATTTTGTTGCTCACAATGAAAAACAAAATTAAATGTGCTACACTTAATTTTGTGGCTGCGGGGGATGAATATTACGGTCGAATTTCACATTAAAGTAGATATTCTTTTCCGTCATTATTTATTGTGGTTCTTGGGAAATGCCACTTTCTGATAATTCAATTTTTTTCCGATTACTAATTTGGTATTTTTTATAGAAATTATCTGGCCACTCGGTTTAGTACCTGCTCGTATCGTTGTGACCTCTCATTAGAGAACCCGAGCAAGACTTCATATCACGAAACTATGAACTGGCTGGCTGCTTGGATAACGGTACTGGCATATCCTAAACTATGCTGGTCGCTACCATAAAGACTGTTCAGCTAAATACCCGTAAATTGTGGATGTCATTGAAACCATGATGTGGAAAAAATCTAGGACGAATGGAATTAAGATCAGATGACACCGAAACAAAGAATACTAAAAGGATAAGTAACGTAAAAGTTCTCATAGGTTTTCCAATAGTTGTAAATCCTTTAAAAAGTTTCTTTTCACGTTCTTTTTTAAACTTTTGAAACAACTTCCAGATTCTATAATATTATTTTTGCTGACAAATAAGTTTGCAACAATACTGCCATTGATTTTAAAAACACAGTATATGCAATGTTAATCATATAGCACATACGGTGTTCTTCAATAAAACGGCAGAATAGATTTACGTTTGCCACAAAACAGAACAATAGATTTACGTTTGTCACAGAACAGAACAATAGATTTACGTTTGTCACAGAACAGAACAATAGATTTACGTTTGCCACAGAACAGAACAATAGATTTACGTTTGTCACAGAACAGAACAATAGATTTACGTTTGCCACAGAACAGAACAATAGATTTACGTTTGTCACAGAACAGAACAATTTATTTACGTTTGCCACGTTTGCTACAGAACAGAGAAAGTTAAGGGCGCCTTCCTAATTTTGATTTCAACAAAGTAAAAACTCTAACTGGTGCACGAAACAAACTGCTTGACACTTTGTAATGCGTGGTGACTACTCCGGCACTTTATAGAGCAGTAAAATTAGGTGCCCCAAACGTAAACAAAGGTCTAGAAGCACATGGCAAACCACATGTTCCTGTCTTGACAGCTCACGTTCCAATGTAAATTATAGAAAAAAATAACCTTTAAAATTTGGCTGTTAGGTGGCAAAAGAAACAAATATTCCTAAATACTCGATCATGCATCAAATAATGTCTAGATATGGATATTTTATGGAACAAAAGGTAAAATTTATCAAAAGTTACAGTCTATCTATTTTTAGACCAGAGCAAATTATTGCGCTGGTGTGAACAAGACGAGAATTATTCGGAGCCTGGTTTTCAGAATAATTTAGCCTTATATTATTATTTCTGCAACTGTTAGATTTTATGTAAACATATTTTCAATACTGAAAGTGTATTGCCTACAACTCAAACTACAAAATTGGGAGACCTATATTGTGCGTAAATTATTCCGGTCCCTAACGAAAATCACTAGAAACTTGTTATTGTTTACGTTTGGGGCACCTAATTTTACTGCTCTATACTCGTAATCGGGGCATTTTTCTAATCTAATAATTAGATGGCATCATTTGATGTAATCTGAAATTTGTGTATGAGACACTGTCAGACAAAACAGAATATGAGACAGCGTGGCTCATCGGTCTTTGCTTCGTACCTGAAAGGTACCGAGTTCGACTATCCGCCGCGCTGTGTGGCCTTGAACAAGTCACCCCGCCCTAGCTTACTTTGCGGCGCTGCACTGCGGCTCACGCCTGGGTTATTTCAGTCTCCCCTTGGAATAGACCCTAACGAAAAATTTCCCCATGGGATAAATAAAGGGAATTTTATTTTTATTTATTTTAAAATGGTCAACCTTCCTTAACTAGTGACATTGAGTGAGCCTCATACCATCTGATTACTAGAGCATTTGCGTGGCGAAATATCCACTAATCATGCTCAAAGCGTTTTACAAGGGAACCATAGCCAACAGCAACACTAAACATCTAGGATGAGACATGACGCCTGTAAGGCGATAATACAATTTACCAAACAGATGTGCCGGTGTCTCAGTGGTGCGGTGTCTTGTTATAAATTCGACATTGACCGCAGAGATGGCAACGACCGCAACATTCTAACTACAGCTTCATGTTTTTGGGTAAAAAATTAAAATGAGCTTTTATAAAGCGCAATATCCACTAAACGTGCTCAAAGCGCTTTACAAGGGGTCCCTCGCCAACAGCAACACTTAACCCTCTTTTTGCCAACTATAGGAAAATCGTCACATTAACCCTCTCCTTACCAACTATAGGAAAATCGTCACATTCGTTACGATACAACCAACATTTTTCTTATTCAAATTCCATTTATACATCATAAAATTTAAAGAAAATGATTAGTGTGTTGTAGAGTAGGCATGTCTTGCTAAAGAAATTATGCATCAGAGGAACTTTACTGTTATTGTGCTTGAGTGATAAAAAGTATATTTTTGTGTTAGTTGGGTGTGAAGTTTTGGGGAAAATCCTGAAAATGGCTGGTAAGGAGTTAACACATAGGACGAGACATGACGCCTGTTAGGCGATATTACAATTTTTCGGACAGAAACAACGCTGTTGACGGCCAGGAACTCATTTTACACCTGAGTACGGTGAGAGAATGTGAGTAAAGAGTCTTTTCCAAGGACTCAACTATGCGCCCAGCGAGGCTCGAACCCAGGACCGTCCGATCCGAAAGCGATCGTCATACCACTAGACCACATAGCCGCACGGGTAAGGCATTTAACTATCCCCTTACCGACTATTTTTAGAATTTCCCCCGAAAATTCACTCCCACCCAACACAAGAATAGACTTTTCTTACTCAAACAAAAAAGAAACAAGTGAGCTCTACAACACAGTGTTTATTATTTAAAACTGTAATCAAGCATTTCTTTACATTTTGTGATGTACAAGAGAAATCAGAATGAGACAATTGTCTGTTGCATTGTAACGAATGTGACGATTTTCCTATGGGTGGTAAGGAGAGGGTTAACATGTGCGCCTTGTACTTTCTAATATGATACTCTACCTCTTTCCTGTAGGTGCAGGGTTCACGTCCCGCAATAGGCAGCGGAAAGCTAGGTCCTTAGAAAAGAACCTACTCATTTTCTCACTGCACCCGGGTGTACAATAACACTTGGCCGCTACTAACAGCGTTACAAAAAAGTAACAGTGTCTTAGCGTTGTCATATCGACCGAAATGTTAAATTTGCTCTTGGCTTGGGACTCATTGTATAGTATATTGAAAATATTCAGTGGGAATTCCGCTGTTTTAGACCTTTTTAAAACTTTTTTTTATACATCATAAGATTCAAAGCAGGTTTGAATGAGTACCTATCAATGGAAAATGATGGATATTGTTGGAGTGATATTACAAAAATCAAGTGAATTGTACGGCTTAGAATTGAAATAGAGTGCCAATTGGTCTGCTGGGAGGGGTGGGGGGGGGGGGAGGGGGGAGAGAGAGAGAGAAGATAAATTGGTTTCTAAAAAAATCATTTTGTGTAAATGTAAAAGTGTGTTGTTATGTGTTTATTAATTTGTTCTTGTTTTGTTTTTCTCAAAACACTAATATTAGAGCCATTTAGATAAGTAAATGGAAATATAATTAGATATCAACTTTAATGTTTTATATTTTTAATCACATTATTTTTTTCCATGTTTTGTTTTGTTTTTCTTGCTTTTTTTTAGGGGGGGGGGGTATTTCTTTGCTTTTTTTTTCACAGTTTTTTTTCTTGCTTGTACTATTGTCTCATTTTGTTTCTTGAATGGTTTAAAACCCCAGTTTACAGTCAAAGGGCGGTAACCATTAAACGTTTTTAAATTATGAATATTTATATTAGTTAATTATCGCATCTGACGCACTTGAATGTATCTTATGCATATGTGGGCGGTTAACGTGGCTTATATGTACTGTTTGTTTAGTTTTTGAATCAATATCCATTCATTATAATGATCATGTAAGTGATATTTTATGATAATCTCTATTATTAGACTTGGCAATGGTAATTTAAATTGTATTCAATTCTGCCGTTGTTGTACGTACCTGGTTATGCATTGGGTATGGGTGATGAATGTCAAGAAGACAATTGATGCAATTCGAATAAACAGCCATATATATATATATATAATATATATATATATATATATATATAT
>NC_088363.1:86253987-86263987 GCF_034508935.2 Berghia stephanieae
CTGGATGTGAAGCTAATAATTAAAGATCAGAGTGGTAAAACATACAGCCTCGGTTCAAGCCCATTGAAGTGGTGTAAATTGACAAACTGCGTTTTAGCGTAGCCGTCGTCAACTTATAGCCTGACACTGACCAAGAAATGACGTCAAAAGACAAGTCTTTGGCCACAAAGAAAACAAATCGTGAGTTGTATTCAATAGGTCAACCAATGAGATCATAGGTTTCCCTGAGCTCTCCAACGACAACTCACTGGACAGTGCAAAAACCTAAAAAATGACGTCAAACTATAAGTCTCAGAGGGTTCTAGCGTAGCCATCGTGATGTTATAGCCTGATACTGAAACCCAAAAAGACTGGTATTTTGACGTCATTATTTGTTTTTTGCACCCAGTGAGTTGTCGTTAGTAGTGTCCATGGAAACAAGTGGTCCCATTGGTTGAACTATTGAATACAACTCACGATTTGTTTTCTTTTGTGGCCAAAGACTGGCATTTTGACGTCATTTTTTGGTCAGTGTCAGGCTTTAGATAGTTCAAAGATGACGTCACTCAGGTCTTTGTTATTGTTTTTTGCCATCCGCGTTTATGAGTAATGCTCACTGAACTGTATTAACCTGACTATAAACGTTCATGGATACACACAGTTTTGTATGTTGGTCCGTTATACTTCCGGATGGTAATGTTATGAGCTTCTTAGCCAAGCGCATACTATCTATAGATAGTTCGAAGATGACGTCACTCAGGCCTTTGTTATTGTTTTTGCCATCCGCGTTTGTGAGTTGTTCTCACTAAACTGTATTAACCAGACTATATAAGTTCATGGTTACACAGAGTTTGTGTGTTGGTCCGTTATACTTCCGGATGGCAATGTTGTGAACTCCTTGGCCAAGCGCATTCTATCTATAAGTTAACGATGGCTACAATTCTAGTGTAAGGCTATAAGTTAACGATGGCTACGGTTCTAGTGTCAGGCTATAAGTTTACGATGGCTACGGTTCAAGCACATTGACGTGTTGTAAATTGACAAACTGCGTTTTAGCCTTTTGGGTCTGGAAACGATTATTACGTTGATCCATATTTTTTAAAAACATTAGTAGGTATTTATATGAGCATTATCCATCAAACGTTCTCCAAGATTATTACGAAGGGTTCCTAGCTAATATCAACAAATTACGTGTTGAACGTAACATGACGCCTTATAGGCGATATTACAATTTTTTTCCCACAGAGGTAACGCTGTTAACCGCTAGGTGCTCATTTTTACATCTGAGTACGGTGAGATAAAGTGAGTAAAGAGCCTTTTCCAAGGCCTCAACTATGCGCCACTTAGAGCGGGACTTGAACTCAGGGCCTTCCGGTGAGTGCCATACTACAAGATCGCATAGCCTCTAACTTGTCCAAAAGTCTCAAACCTTTTTTGAAGCCTCAGGTTTGTGACTTTGTAGCATTCGACGGGCAGGAACAATCATCGGACTTTATTTATGTATACACCCCAGCTACCTTACTTGCTCTCTCTCTCTCTCTCTCTCTCTCTCTCTCTCTCTCTCTCTCTCTCTCTCTCTCTGTGTGTGTGTTGTGTGTGTATGTCTCTCTCTCTGTGCCTCTCTCTCTATGCCTCTCTCTGTGTTTCTCTCTCTCTCTATGTCTCTCTATCTCTGTGTGTCTCTCTCTCTCCCTCTCTCTCTCTCTCTCTCATATATATCTCTGGCATAAACACACACACACTCTCTCTCTCTCTTTCTCTCCATCCATTTATCTATCTATCTATCTATCTATCTATCTATCTATCTATCTATTTATCTATCTATCTATCAATCTATCTCTCTCCCAATCTATCTACCTCTATCTCTATCTCGCTCTATTTCTCTATCTTTTTCTCTCCATCTCTCCTTATCTCTTTCTCGCTCTCTCTCTCTCTTTATTTCTCTCTCTCCACCTCTCTCTCTCTATCTCTCCCTATCGCTCTCTACATGTGTACGTGTGTGTGTGTGTGTGTGTGTGTTCGTGTGTATATATAGGTATATTTTAAAAACTATTTTAAATTAGTTACAATAAAAGTTGGGATCATATGATGCAATCGTAAAAGTGTTCTGTCCAATATGAGACCAAACGATGTTCGTGTAGAGTAACAACTGTGTTCTGTCAATCAATGGACGAGCGGAAATAGTCAATGGGCGGGTGGTAAAGACATAAAAAAAAACAAAAACAAAAAACTAGTGCTTTTATATAAAGAAATATCCACTAAACGTGCTCAAAGCGCTTTACAAGGGGTCCCTGGCCAACAGCGACACTTAACATGTAGGACGGGGCATGACGCCTGTTAGGCGATATTACAATTTTTATTTTGGACAGTGACAACTCTGTTCACGGCCAGGTACTCATTTTACACCTGAGTACCGTGAGAGAATGTGAGTAAAGAGTATTTTCCAAGGACTCAACTATGCGTTGAGTGAGGCTCGAACCCAGGACCTTCCGATCCGAGAGCGAGTGTCATACCACAAGACCACATAACCGCACAAGAGATACATTTATTAGTCATGATCATTAACCAAATAACTGCTGTAATACTCTAGAAAGACGCAAATATTTTTTTTTTAATTACTTGTTTTTGTTTTTGTTCTGTTTTGTTTCCTTTTCTTTTGGTTTAGGTTTGTTTTTGGGGGGTTTTTTTGTGTTTTTTTCCTCATCAATTCTCTTCCAAGTTACTAGTGTAGTATACAAAGGGTATAATATTATTAGAAAACGGTAGGGGCTGCCTGAAGCCGGTGATCGTAAAATACTAACGAAAGAGTGAAAATGGAGAGGCTTCGTATGGAACAAAACAGACAATGGACGTTTCGGGTACAAGCCCTTCGTCAGCACAACAATACACAAATAAACGTGGAAAACAAATCAAAAAAAAAACTTTTGTCGTCTGTACTCAATGGTGGTTGGAGTATGAGTACCCGAAACGTCCATTGTCTGTTTTGTTCCCATACGAAGCCTCTCCATTTTCACTCTTTCGTTGGTATAATATTATTTCTGTTCGTATAACGCAATAGAAACAGAAATAAACTCCCGGTTCCATGAGGCCGTACGGCTCTGAAGTGCTACTTAATAGAAAGGATTACTTTGAGGAGAAAGACAGAACACAGCAACCACACGGGAATAACGAAAACGAACAAAATCTCATTTGGGACTTATAGGGATGGTTGCAGGGAGGGATAGGGGGAGTATGCGGGGGGGGGGGGGAGAGATTGAGTGGAGGTCAGGGCATTGTGCTTATAGGGATGATTGCAGGGAGGGATAGGGGGAGTATGCGAGGGGGGGGGGGAGAGATTGAGTGGAGGTCAGGGCATTGTGCTTATAGGGATGATTGGAGGGAGGGATAGGGGGAGTAGGCGGGGGGGGGGGGAGGGGGGGGGGGGGGGGGGGGAGATTGAGTGGAGGTCAGGGCATTCTGCTTATAGGGATGATTGCAGGGAGGGATAGGGGGAGTATGCGGAGGGGGGGGGGGGAGAG
Organism: Berghia stephanieae; assembly: GCF_034508935.2. Lineage (NCBI taxonomy): Eukaryota > Metazoa > Mollusca > Gastropoda > Nudibranchia > Aeolidiidae > Berghia > Berghia stephanieae. The sequence continues at coordinate 86,257,485 of NC_088363.1, forward strand.
ATTGAGTGGAGGTCAGGGCATTGTGCTTATAGGGATGATTGGAGGGAGGGATAGGGGGAGTAGGCGGAGGGGGGGGGGGGGAGATTGAGTGGAGGTCAGGGCATTCTGCTTATAGGGATGATTGGAGGGCGGGATAGGGGAGTAGGCGGAGGGGGGGGGGGAGATTGAGTGAGGTCAGGGCATTCTGCTTATAGGGATGATTGCAGGGCGGGATAGGGGGAGTAGGCGCCGGGGGGGGGGGGGGGAGAGATTGAGTGGAGGTCAGGGCATTCTAGTTAATTACGCCAGGTAGAATCAATCATGGCCAAGTAAAGGTAGACATCTTTCCATGAATTCCGGGAATCGATTGACAGGTGGTTCTTCAATGGAACGGATAGTCCACACACACACACAAAAAAAAAAACCCTGGCCTCACCGTCTTTCATAGCCGTACACTGACAGAATAACTTTTTGATTTTTGTCTTTCATTTTAGCCCCAGATAACTTTACTTAAAACAGAATGTATGGGGTTACCGTCACTAATGACATGTTTGAGTATTTTGTTTGTTTGTTTTTGTATTTGTTTTCTTCTCTTGTTTTATTTGTACTTTTGTTTGTTTTTCTCGGGGTTTTTTTTGTTTTTTTTTTGTTTTGTTTTGTTTTTGTTTTGTTTTTTTTTGTTTTGTTTTTTGGTGTGTTTTTTTGGTTTTTTGTTTGTTTTGTTGGGGTTTTTTTTTTTTTTGGGGGGGGGGTCTTTTGTTTATCAAATATAAAGTTCTATGAAATGAAAATGTGTCTTTTTTTGTATATTTTGGTGACCTAATGAAGGATGACACTTTTAAACTGTTTATTGCGTAAAGTATAGTCTGTCTTCCTTAAAGCTGTTATAGACTTGTATTTCAGTTTCATTTGATATCACAAAAGATTACAATTTTTTGAGTAAAAAAATGTCACACTACTGTCCAAAGGGGCAATGTTTCATATTCAGCAGTCTGTTGTAAAACCCAGCCGCCGCCATCCTCTGTAAACCACTTGACTTGGCCAGGTGTATGGCCTGGTCTGGTTACAGCAGCAGCTGCCAAAACATCTTGGGGTGGTTCCAGACCGTTAGGACAAGACACGATTTAGTGTAGACATAGACTATACAACAGAACTCTGACAAGTGGGAGGGAGAAAGCCAGGTACGCATAACACTTTGCCAAACTGACAGACAGGTTGGTGGTTTAACCGGTGTACTGTCGTACTATGGAAAGACAAGTATTTAAAAATTTGGCCAGAAAACTCGTCCTTAAAATATCGATTGATTTTAATGACCCTTATCTTGGAAAAAAAAATCTGAAACCTGGAACTTCGCGAAGTCTCAGGTTTGAGAGTTTTGCCAAGATGATGGTCATCAAAATCGATCGATATTTGAAGGACGAGTTTTCTGGACACATTTTTAAATACGAGTTTTTCCAGAGTACGAGAGTTCACTGTTTAACACGTTGTAAATGTATCTCAAAAGTTAATGAATTCCGTGGAGGTGACATGGACAGAGATCTGTTTGACACCAGAGTCATTAGGATTACCATTCTGGGGAACCTGTACTTGCAAAGTCTCAGATGCTTGTAAACAGCAGAAATGATGGACATGCAGAAATTTCAATCGATAGTGAAAAACTCGAGGAAGTATCAACATTTAGATACTTAGGTTTTCGGCTAACCAAGGGCAGTAGCCTACCAGTATAACTGAGATTGAGGCAAGAATAGGAATGTCAACAGCAACACTAATGAGACTGATAAAGGTATGGAAAAGTCCAATAAATTTCGAAATAAAAATATCAAACTGTACAAATCACTGGTACTTTCCATCTTACTATACGGCTGCGAATTATTGACATTAACTGCAGAATGAGAACGCAGAATCTCTGCTTTTGAGATGAAAAGTTATCGAAAACCCCCGCAGGTGTCGTATACAGAACACAGAACCAATAAAGACGTACTGTACTGGAAGAGGTGCAAGATCGTGCAGGACGACAAGAACCAAGAGGTTACTGTCATGGGTTGGCGACAATGTGAGGCATGAAGGTTTGTGCAGAACGGTGATGGATGGCACCCTTGAAGGAGGAAGAAGAAGAGGAAAACAAAAGAAAGTTTGGATGGACAATATCAAGGAATGGACAGGAATGAAGATGGAAGAACTCTTGAAGAAGCCTAACAAATAGAGAAGAATGGCGGAAATTGGTGAGAGCTGCCTCCCGTTATACCCCCGACGATCATCAGATCATGGTATGAATGAATGAAATGAATGAATAAACCTGTACTTGAGTTGCTTGGTCTGCAGACATACACATTGTTCATAATTGTAAGATATTTGACATTTGGAAGAATAAAAAAAGAATCAGCGCCTTTTTTATATGAATCAGAATTATGAAGCTGTTTTGGGTTTTTTCTATCTCGTGCATGATGGCACCATGATCAGACCAAGTAACTTTCTCGACACGTATTGGCTTGCGACCATTAGGTCCCTGGGTTTGAATCCTGAAACGAGCAGCGCAAAGTTGTGTGTTTGGAAAGGCTTTTAGCCCACTTTTTCTCACCATATTCACATTTAAAATAGACGAGTACCAAGCCATTAACAGCATTGGTTGTTTGTCTTTGTCAAAAGAATTGTAATAATCGTGATTTATCCTACTTATTGTTGATTTGTAAAGCGCTTGAAGTAGGCTTATTGTCAGTGGCGTGGCATGCTTACAGTATAAGGTGGTGCCAGAATCATAAGAAAATGGCTTAAATCATCAGACAGAAAAAAAATTAAAGAAAAGACTTACTCAAATAAGTAAGAGGCGGAATATACCATTTCTCAGTTTTCTTTTTTTTTTTTAACATGCTGTAATCCATTTTAAAAAGATGGAGCGGTGCCTGGCACCAAATCAACCAATATAGTCACGACCCTGCTTATTGTTGATATGGATGCTATGTAAATCTTCACATTGTTATTTTTTCTTTTCAAGTCTGAGTCTATCTAGATTATTTCCACTGTGATATTTTGATAGATGATGCTTTCTTATCAACATATGGTATCAGAATTGAAGAAACTTCCTGTGCTTTGTTTTATATTGAAATTGCATAGACTTTACCTCAGGATTAACTTGGTTTAAGAGGGAAAATCTCTCTGGATAAATAAGTTCATACATAAATGCTGCTAACGTCGGACGATATGAGATTTTGGAAGGTAGACTAAATCATTTAAATCAGATATTGCCAAATCTTAAAAGATTTAGAATAAGTATCTGAACGATTAGAACTAGTTTTGATGACACGCCATACAAATGTCTCAGCAATATTCTCTCCTCCCCCCCCCCCCCCCCCACCCCTCTCTCTCTCTCTCTCTCTCTCTCACACACACACACACACACACCTCTCTCTCTCTCTCTCACACACACACACACACACACACTCTCTCTCTCACACACACACACACGGTACCACAGTTTTTACAAGTCCAAATATTTTTGCCCCACAGTATTTATAAGATCTCATGCAACTTCGCGTCATTTAATCAAATCCACCAATCCCGTAAGATCGTAGACTATCAACAATTCCAACTCATTTGGTGATGGCTCTTTGGAATTTTTCACAACAACAACTAGGGTACACCTTCCCCAGCAAACCTGAGAGAGACAGACACCCTGTTATCATTTCAGAAGATCTAGCAACATTCCTGTTTGCGCCATATATATTTTTTAAAATAATTATTACAACCTACTTCATTTTGAAAGCCGGTTATAATTTTAACTGTTCCTGATAAGCTGTTGTCAGTTATGTAATGCAAACATAAAAGTTGTATTGTTAATAGCAAGTGTTTTGAGATGCTTCTCTATGGAAAGTGCTATGGGATTGCATATTAGTATTATTATTATCATTATCATCATCATCATCATCATCATCATCATCATCATCATTATCATCATCATCATCATATTATTATATTATTATTATTATTATTATTATTATATTATTATTATTATTATATCATTATTATTACTATTATTATTATTATTATCATTATTATTATTACCATTATTATTATTATTATTATTATTATTATTATTATTATTATTATTATTATTATTATTATTATTATCATCATCATCATCATCATCATCATCATCATATTATTATTATTATTATTATTATTATTATTATTATTATTATTATTATTATCATCATCATCATTATTATTATAAACATCATCTTTATCATCATCATAATTATTCAGTTTTAAAAAATTACTATATGACAATATTATCATCAACGTCATCAATATCTTATCATACCTGAATGCAGAGGAAATTTGCTCCCTTATGCTATTCATTTGGATAGAATCAATGACAAGTCTTTGCCTCTCATGTCTACTCTTGCGATATATTATTTTCATTTAAAGCCAAACAACCAACAAATAAACAACAATAAACTTACTTGCATGGGAAAGACTAATTTAAAACCATCAACATTGACGCATCTAAATCCTATTGTCAGAATTATTTGAACACGATGTTACAAACCATCAAGTGTGTTGTATGATAGATAGACGAGATGAAATCGCACATAAAACGAGGACACATTAAGTCGACTGAAACAGCTGTTCGGTGAATCCACCCATATTATTATTATTATTATTATTATTATTATTATAATCAGATTGTTTTATAGGGCGTTCGTTTATAACAATCTCTTGGCATAGCGTCTGGTTTGAGGACACCGGTGAACGTCTGACACGACAATAGGGAGATGCGGTGGTGGTGCTCTATTATTATTATGATTTGTAGTGTGACCTACATAGTGTGATTATAAACCTCTCGATGCTGATCAATAACATCCAATTGATTCCTGTGAACGACACGCGCTCACACCTCCTAGACTTATTATAATAATGAGGGCGTCCGGGTGAAAACAACAAGCACACATCGGGTTTCTCAAGGCCTGGGTGTGTTGTTTGACTCCAGTCTGGTCTGTATTGATTATCTTGTATGTGTTGTAAATAGTTATAAAGTTTTGTTGTGTGTGTGTGTGTGTGTGTTTGTTGTTTTGTTGTTTTGTTTTTGTTTTTCAATAGATGGGATCGTGTGGAAGTGCAGTTGGTTTGTTTGCTATTTAAATAGATTTCAGCGTGCATCAGTGCATCAATATAAATTATAACGCCACTATCACATTTCATTCGTCTGTCGTGTTTCATTCATCCTGTTTTGCTCATAAAGGGGAAACCCGAAACGTCCACATTATCTGTTTTCGTTTATTAAATTGAAGCTTACATTCAATTTCGCATTTTTATTTACTTCTTCGAGCTTCGAGCAGCAACATATACATTATCCAGTAAAATACTCACAAGATCCGCTAGCCGGATATAACGTGCACAGAACTATGTGTAACTTTGAACGTTTATAGTCTGATATAATTATCGAGAACAAATCACCAAAATGGCTCTCTAAAACAATAATATACAGAAGAGTGACGTCAGTTTCGTTCCTTCTATGTGTCCAAGAGTACTCAAACTCAAGTCGCCAATCAAATCTTAGAACGACCTACAGTACTTGCCGGTGAATAAAAATGGAGTCAAGTCTTGTCTTCAACGCCAAATCACTACTTGGTGACGTCACTATTGAATTATTCGTTTGCGTTTGGAACAATACAAAAGCTATTCGAATCTAATAATACGCTTCAACAGTCATGACGTCACTTCCCTCGTAATGACGCATGGTAACTTAGTAACTGGCTCTAAACTATCGGAACAATGGCGGACGCCCTTATGAAATATTTCTCCGACGAGCATAAAAGCGTATCCAGAGGTGAAAAACATTAAAAATCTGATCATGTTTTGACTTTTATACATTCTGATCACGATGGCCGTCGTTGCTGGGCGACGTGACATCAGACTATTGAATCCAATTTGATCTCCCGTTCATACAACAACGCTAGTATTTTCTATCTTTGGCACTGTAATTTCTATAGAGAGTCACCTCACACCTTCTTGCGGACAGAAATCTATCGTTATTGATCCAGTTCTTCAACCAGACTCTGGCAGACACAATGACCTGGTTGTTTATTATTCATATTAACGATGTACGGATTATGAGTACGGATAATGAGATGTTAACCCACTCAATCCTAGAGATTTTTGCTACCTTTCAAAATTGAAAAAAAAAGTATTAAAAATGAGCATGTACATAGATGGTTTAATTCAACTATCAGTATCGTGTAAAAACTAAAAACGTTAGCTTTGATACTACGCCAATAATTTGTCTCAGAAAAATGTAATAAATAGACACGGGGTTAAAACAAGAGATGAGTGAGTAGGAAAGTGCCAGAGGACAATAGAGAATAAAACATTGTCGCGGCGGTGATGGGGTTTGAACCTGCGACCTTATTGGTACGCCAACTCCGCCTGGCCGGTGAGAGCGTGACTCGACCGTATGAACTATTCACGATCATGGGGTAAAAGTAACCCGGGTAAACTACGGATGTAGTCGGTGTTAGGGTTGAGTG
>NC_088363.1:86266487-86268987 GCF_034508935.2 Berghia stephanieae
CAAAAACGCATATCGTGTTAAAAAATATAAATAATAAAAGCGATCATCATCATCTATAAATCCTCCAATAAACACACCATACCTAATTTAAACACACGTATTAAATGGAAGCAATTGATATGATATTGATTTACCTGTGGTCGGGCATATCAAATCCATAACCAACTTGAACACCTTTCACTTGAACACAGGTTTATATCATCAATACCATCCTCACACTTAACTTTCATGCTCTCCTTCACGGACAAAACACAGTTTCGGATTAACTCTCTCCTTACCAGCCATTTTCAGGATTTTCCCCAAAACTCCACACCCAACTAACACAAAAATAGACTATTTTATCACTCAAACATAATAGCACTTAAGTTCTTACGATAATAAATAAAACTTCTTTAGCAAAACAGACTCTACAACACACGGTTCATTTTCTTTAGATTTTATGATGTACAAGAGAAATTTGAATTAGAAAAACGTTGGTTGTGTCGTAACGAATGTGACGATTTTTCTATAGTTGGTAAGGAGAAGGTTAAAAAAATAAAATTTCGAACGTGCCAATGAATTAAGATCACCATAAGCTTGGCAGAACAAACAAAAAATGAACTGAGGCTTCAAAGAAGTCTAAAGTTTTAGAAAGTTTGAAGATTAGTGCATTTTTTTGACAAGTTGAAGGTCATCTAATTGGATTCAGTACATAGTCTGTGATTCAGTAGTCTGATGTCACGCCGCCCGGCAACGGCGGCCATCTTGGTTCTAAACAAAGAAAATCATTACTTTTTATTCTTCATGCTGGCGAGAACTTTTCATATGCCTTGTGATCAGAATGTGTAAAAGTCAAAACATGATCAAATTTATGGGGGTTTTTTCCCTCTGGATACGCTTTTATGCTCGCCGGGGAAATATTTCATACGGGCGTCCGCCATTGTTCCGATAGTTTAGAGCCGGTGTTACTAAGTTACCATGCGTCATTAGGAAGGAAGTGACGTTACGACTGTTGAAGAGTATTGGATATTAACATATTTTCTGATCAAAATAGTAAAAGCGTCTTGTCATTTTACGTCAGCTCTGGTTTCAACATGTATACACGGAACATAGGAATGTCATTGCCCCTTGCCTCCCCCGACAACGGGCTTGTTTACATAAATATTTGGAGGCCATTTACATGGGAATCAGGACCTTAGCCCTGCTACTGACTGCTTCAAACTTCAAACGCCATCAGGGTTCGTACATCGCATCACCTACTGGTTATCAAAGGCAAGTCATATTCAAATTATACGGTCATGGTTAGATAACACATCTCTCTCTCTCTCTCTCTCTCTCTCTCTCTCTCTCTCTCTCTCTCTCTCTCTCTCTCTCTCTCTTTTCTCTTCTCTCTCTCCTCCTCTCTCTCTCTCTCTCTCTCTCTCTCTCTCTCTCTCTCTCTCTCTCTCTCTCTCTCTCTCTCTCTCTCTCTCTCTCTCTCTCTCTCTCTCTCTCTCTCTCTCTCTCCTCCCACATTCAGAGAAGAGGAATACGTGCTCCTTTGGTGGGACCCGCCAAGAACTACATCTCTGAGTTACGATAACCTCCAATAATACAAATGTTATATTCTTATGTAAACCCAAACAGTTCGATGCCCATGGATGCCCGAGCATTAGCCAAAGAACTGTGACGTCATGTTGAACGGTCACCAATTAACCAGTTAATTGGATTCAATAGTCTGATGTCACGTCCGCCCAGCAACGAGCAGCTTGGTTCTAAACAAAGAAAATCGGTACTTTTTATTCTTCACGCCGGCAAGAACTTTTTCACATGTTATGTGATCAGAATATATAAAAGTCAAAACATGATCGGATTTATAATGCTTTTCTCCTCTGGATACACTTTTATGCTCATCGGAGAAGTATTTCATAGGGGCTTCCGCCATTGCTCCGATAGTTTAGAACCAGTTACTAAGTTACTATGCGTCAATTCGAGGGAAGTGCCGTCACGACTGTTGAAGGAAGCATATTGCCGTACTCTGTAAAGGCACGAACATTGTATATTTAAATAGTTGACCAGAGATGGGGGGATGGGACAAGTGTCAGAAGGGCGCACTGTAAACTCAGCTATTCGCCACACCAAAAAAAATGTATCGGCCAAACTCGCTTCTTATCGCGCATCTCTACTTTCATGACTACGGCGGGAGTCGATCATCATCATCCTCATCATTACAGCAACCACGACCACCATCACCTGCTCCAAGACCCCCATCACCATCGCCATTGTTAATTAGTGAATGATGTTTTCTCACAGTATTACTCAAGTGTAAAATACACACACAATTAAAAAGTACCATCATTACAACATCACCTTTTTCATAGCTAATCATGTCTTTTTCACGCGATTACAGTCGGGTACACATATCAGTTAATGTACCATCCATCTATCTACACAGACTACTATCATTAAAACTATACAATAAAAAAACAAAACGTTCTTATACACTTTCTCACGGGACAAATTGGACTAAGAAAAATATAGA
>NC_088363.1:86273987-86296487 GCF_034508935.2 Berghia stephanieae
TTATTATTTATTTTTATACAGCCTGTTAGTGATTAGTTCTCATGACATTACATCAATCAGACATGGCATCTATAGGCAGTGACATATAGTGTAAGATTTTTAAATATTTGTTTTGTTTTCTGTGTGTTTGTTTGTTTGTTTTTGTTTTTGTTTTTTTGTTTGTTGGTTTTTTTTTTTGTTTTTATTTTTTTTTTTTTGGATGGGGGGGGGGGGTGTGTAATTTAAAAGACGCCACAACTTGAGGTGAATGAAATGGGCTGCCGAATGAATAAATGAAGCACTGTAAAGCGAATCCGTAGAAATTAACCATATAAGGGTTCTTATCAATAAATTTCTTTTCTTTTTTTAAAATTGATTTATCTATGTATTTATCGATATATTTATCTATTATTTAAGTCCAAAAAGACTAAAGCATCAACTTTGTATTTTATTTTCCTGTTTGAAGCCGTTCTATTCATTTAAACTCACACGTTAAACCTTATACCTTTGCCGTTAACCTTCATGTTTTGAAGTATCAGTTGATTTCTCTTGGAAAATATTTCAACCGAGTGAGACAGAGCCATAAAATTTATGACTTGTTAGTCCTCAGTCATATTATTTTCACACCTTGGTAAAGCTACCCGTAGGCACAATGTACGTACACACATCTTTAGAAAAGTGAGTGGAGCAGGCACTTATGTTGGTAACAACAAGATATGAAGTGAATAGAAAAGTGCCAGAAGACAATAGAGAATAAAAATTATTCGCGGCGGTGGTGGGGTTTGAACCTGCGACCTTATTGGTACGACAACTCCGCCTGGCAGGTGAGAGCGTGGCTCTACCGTGTGAGCTATCCACGAACACAAAAATATTCGTTTCAAACCCAAAGTCATTACTAGATCCCTCTCTCACCCACTTCTTGAGACCGCCGATTCGTTCGTACACCACCATCGCGAATAATTTTGACCAGCAGTTAAGCTTAATAGCCAATATTCTCAACACAAACATATAACATAGAAACGATATACTCTCGTATATATATATCTATATATATATATATATATATATATATATATATAGAGAGAGAGAGAGAGAGAGAGAGAGAGGGAGACAGAGAGACAGAGACAGAGAGAGAGACAGAGAGAGACAGAGAGAGAGAGAGAGAGAGGGAGACAGAGAGACAGAGACAGAGAGAGAGACAGAGAGAGAGAGAGAGAGACAGAGAGAGAGAGAGAGACAGAGAGAGAGAGAGACAGAGAGAGACAGAGAGAGAGAGAGACAGAGAGAGACAGAGAGAGAGAGACAGAGAGAGAGAGAGACAGAGAGAGAGAGACAGAGAGAGAGAGAGAGACAGAGAGAGAGAGACAGAGAGAGACAGAGAGAGAGAGACAGAGAGAGACAGAGAGAAACAGAGAGAGAGAGAGAGAGAGAGAGAGAGGGGGGGGGGAGAGAGAGAGAGAGAGAGAGAATGAAAGATGAGGTAAAGGAAAAACATAATAGAATAAGGTCATCAAATCCACACCGCCAATCCTATTATTCTTGTGCCAGAGAATATACAAATAATATACCAAACAATAGAATGCTAAATATAGATCTGACAAGTTTTAAAATAGCATACCAGAGAATATGCCAATGATTCCGATAAGAATCGAGCAATTATTTTCTTTACTTTGACTAAACACATTTTCATTATCATGATCTTTTTAAAAATATGAGCATTTATATCGCGCAAAATCCACTAAATGTGCTCAAAGCGCCTTACAAGGGGTCTCTGGACAACAGCAACGTTTAACATTTAGGACATTCGGGACATGAAGCATGTTAGGCGATGTTACAATTTTTTCGGACAGAGACAACGCCGTTAACGTTCAGGTACTCATTTCACACCTGAGTACGGAGAGAGAATGTAAATAAAGAGCCTTCTCCAAAGACTCAACTATGCACCGAGCGAGGCTCGAACCCAGGACCCTCCGATCCGAAAGCGAGTGTCATACCACTAGACCACATAGCCGCACATTGGCCCGATAAAACTTACTTGTAAAAAGTCTCAATCATGTAGATTCTTTCAAGTGTCAGGTTTGATAAAGATGGGGGTTGGGGGGGGGGGGCTGGGGGGGGGGCGGGGAGGAATCTGTACCAATCGATGGCTGAGATCAAAACTCCTGTGAGCGACAATTTCCAATTTTCACAGGAGAGCCAAATACTTCATGACATTTTTAAAAAATTTGTTGATAATGATTTGAAATCTTGAAATGATGTTTAATTTAACATTTTACACACAATAATGTTTCTGATAAAAACAATATTTTACTGGGCCATCGGTGGATATACAGCAATTTTGCATCAAACAAGAATAATATTATCGGATGAAAACTCCTGTATGTGGCTTTTTCTGGAACTTTGCACATAGAATAAGAAACGTTTTAAAGTTTATACAAGATATTAGTTAGTAAAATGATTTTTAAAGCACAAAAACACACACGCGCGCACACACACAGACACACACACACACACACACACACACACACAGACAAAGTACAATACAGTTTCAAAGAAATTTGCTTCCAGGTTAAAGTGGAGCGAGTCTGAATAAGTATATTTGTGAGTGAACAAGGCTTTCGATATGCTCAATTTTCCGACAAATTATGCATTCTATATGTGGTCTTGTGGTATGACACTCGCTTTCGGATCTGAAGGTCTGGATTCGAGCCTCGCTCGGCGCATAGTTGAGTCCTTAGAAAAGACTCTTTACTCATATTCTCTCACCGTACTCATGTGTAAAATGAGTACGTGGCCGTCAACAGTATTGTCTCTGTCGGAAAAATTGTAATATCGCCAAACAGGCGTCATATTACGTTCTACATGTTATGTCATGCTGTTGGTCAGGGATCCTTTGTAAAGTGCTTTGAGCACATTTAGTGGATATTGCGCTATATAAAAGCTCAAGTTTTTTATTATTAAGGTGAATATATATATAAAGAACAGAATGAATCACATACGCGCTTGCTTGGATATTTGAAATAAAAGTTTTTCTTGACAAAATAAAAAGTGTTTTGTAATATGTGCGATGGAACTGAAAACCTGACAAGATAATCTCACAAATAATGCATTCTACATCCTGGCCAAATAGATTATAAGAAAAAAAAAACTCAAATTAAAATGAAATGAGATTCCAATCCATCTTTCTGGAATCGGGTTTCGGCGGGACATATCATGACAAGCTGTCAAATCTCTCTCTCTCTCTCTCTCTCTCTCTCTCTCTCTCTCTCTCTCTCTCTCTCTCTCTCTCTCTCTCTCTCTCTCTCTCTCTCTCTCTATCTATCTATCTATCTATCTCTCTCTCTCTCTCTCTCTCTCTCTCTCTCTCCTCTCTTCTCTCTCTCTCTGAGATAATAGTTATAATAATAATAATTATTATTATTATTATTATTATCATTATTATTATTATTATTATTATTATTATTATTATTATTATTATTATTATTATTATTATTATTATTGGCAAATTGCATTTTCCAAGGACTCCCCCCCCCCCCCCCCAAACCATATCTCGAGAAAAACAAAGATGTACAACAACAAAAATAATAATATAATAATAAAAGGAGAAAGTAGGATTTGAAAGAAATTCAACATCTCCCTTAAAGGGTTAGACCGAAATGAATGCTGGAACCCTCAAGGTAGAAAAGTTAGTGATACAATCTAACCCTGGCCACTGCCATGTCGTGTGCTGACAAAAGATATTTTCTCACTAAGGCCTGAAAACGTTTTAGATCTCACACAATATTATTGATATGATTGATAATATTTATTCATCACAATGCATCACTCTCTCCTCTGTAACGTTTACAAGAGGTGATAAATTATTTAAAATTTAGTTATCCAGGTGTAAGACAAATGTTAGACAAAAATAAATCTAAAATGATCGTACCGTTCGCCTGTGGAATACGATTAGATTTGAAACTAAGAATTTGTGGGTTTTTTGGTAGTTATAAAACTTTGATTGATAGTTCTACTACGAGTAGAATAAGATTTCACTATGACCAATACTATTTTCCCACTCATTGGTTTAATGATTCATTTGTGATAGTATCGTTAAATCATATTGTATTTTTCATAACAAAGGCATTTTTGAGATAAAATCCTTTAGCCACGTTATGTTATGGTGTAATATCGATACAGTATGAATAACCATCTCCTTACCAGCCATTTTCAGGATTTTCCCCAAAACTTCACAAACAACCAACAGAAAAAAATAGATTTTATTAACACTCAGACATAATAGCAGTAAAGTTCTTGCGATATTCTAATTTCTTTAGCAAAACATGCTTTACAACACACTGTTCATTTTCTTTAAATTTTATGATGTACAAGAGAAATTTGAAAAAGAAAAATGTTGGTTGTATCGTAACGAATGTGACGATTTTCCTATAGTTGGTAAGGAGAGGGTTAAAACCTGCCACTTCAATCAAGTCCAATGTGTTAAAGTTATACTAAACTGCTAGAAGCTGTCAACTGTAAAAAGTAGTGATCAAAAATGACTGTTTCGAAAAGACAAATATAAAACACAGATTGGTTCGGGCTGGAAACCTTTCTTCAGTCAATAAAAATAAAAACACGAATACATCACTTTAAATCCAGATGGATCGTGCATAGCTCATACGGTAGAGTCATGCTCTCCCCGGCCAGGCGGAGTTGTCGTACCAGTAAGGTCGCGGGTTAGAGCCCCCATCGCCGCCGCGGAATTTTTATTCTCTATTATCTTCTAGCACTTTCCTACCCACTTCATTTCTTGTTTTTAAATCCAGACAAACGTTAAAAAAGTATTTGGCATGCATTGCCGTCAGTCTGGATGTTAAGTGGTGTATTGATGTTTTATTGTTTTGTTGTTGGCTGAAGAAGGGTTTTGAGCCCGAAACGTTCCGTGTTTGGTATTTTGTTCTTTATTGAAGCTGTTATATTCATTTTTGTTGACTACTTTTTACAGTTCTGTGGGTTGAGACATTTTAACAAGTTGAGGACTATTTCAATATTATATCGATAAATGATGGGCTAAAAGTTTTCTGGATAAAATAAGGAAATAAAAAAGCGTTTTGTCTGTGTAGCTCAGACCGTAGACATGTCTGTTCCAATTTGGAATGTTAAAAATTGGCGGCGGGGGAGTAGGAAGAGGAGGCGGAGGGGGGGATAGAATAATATAGGGGTCAAGGAAAGCTAGCAGGTACCCGAGATTGGACGTTTGATACCGTCTCTGACGTTCAATAACAAATCACTTTATTTTTTAAATTGGCCAGAAATATGTCCAATTGGTCAGGGTAGTCCGATAGATTAGTTCACAGAGCACTAGCGTCACAAGCAAAGAGACAGCTATTGATCCCAGGTGCGGTCGAATTTATTTTTTTCTGACCTCGATTATTATTATTATTATCCTCATCATCATCATCATCATCATCATCATCATCATCATCATCATCATCATCATCATCATCATCATCATCATCATCATCATCATCATCATCATCATCAACATTATTATTATTATTATTATTATTATTATTATTATTATTATTATTATTATTAATTATTATTATATTACCATTCTTACTATTATTATTATTATTATATTATTATTATTATTATTATTATTATTATTATTATTATTTTTTATTATTACTGTTATTATTATCTTTACTATTATTATCATCATCATTATCATTATCATTATTATTATTATTATTATCATCATCATCATCATCATCATTATTATCATCACTATTATTATCATCATCATCATCATCTTCATCACCATCATCATTATCATTGGTTAAGAGTTTTCATTCAGTCCGTGGAAATATCCAATCAAATATCATTACCGTAAAACATTTTTTTTTTAATTGAATGTACCAAGAAGTAACGTATATATAGTATGCGCTGGGGTAAGAAGCTCGCAACATTGCCATCCGGAAGTATAACGGACCAACACACAAAACTGTGTGTAACCATGAACGTTTATAGTCAGGTTAATACGGTTTAGTGAGAATTACTCATAAACGCGAATGGCAAAATACATTTACAAAGAACTGAGTGACGTCAACTTCGAACTATCTATTACCCTACAAGGCAAACGTGGATTTTTTTCTAATCGCAATTGGCAGTCTTCACCTTGCTTGGAGCAGTCATTGAGTGAGTAGCCGGTAGCTGGGTCTGTATTGCGGTAGATAGATTATCTACCTACGCTACAAATGTCCAGTTCCTTGACCTATTCAGTGTCCAAGAAGTTTGCTTTTTCGTTTGTTTGTTGTTGTTGTTATTAATTTGTTCTTTGCTGTTTTGTTGTTTTGGTTTGTTTGGTTTTTTTTTTTGTTTTTGGGGGGGGGGGGGGTTGTGGGGGGGGGGGGTTGGTTGTTATAGAGGGGGTTTTTTTTTGTTTTGTTTTTTTTTCTTTTGTTTTTTTTTTTGTTTTTTTGTTATTTTTTTTTGGGAGGGGGGCTGTTTTTTGTTTTATTGCTGATGTTGTTGTTTTTATTATTAATTTCTTCTTTGCTGTTTAGTTGTTTTGGTTTGTTTTTGTTTGTTTGTTGGGTTTTTTTTGTGGGTTTTTTTTTTTTTTTGTTTTATAGAGGGATTTTTTTTTTGGGAAGGAGGGGGGGGGGGTGTTTTTTTTTGTTTTAATGTTGTTGTTTTTGTTGGGTTTTTTTAATATATTATTTCTTTGGACTGCATTTACCGCATATGATAAAATGTTCTAAAGATTTTAAAACAAATTAAATACGATATTTTATTATATTATCTTCGAACAGGTAATTTAATCGTTTTGTGTCTTACAAGTTGTTTACGGAATTTTCCAGACAAAAAAGATATTACATGTAAATATTTACCAGTTGAACCAAACGCCGTGTGTGCCAAAAACCGTTGGCATTTTCTCCCGAAACAGACATGAGTGTAAATAAAACTCCAGCGCAATTTGTAATAAAGACGGAGATAAATCGGAAAAACATTGACAAATCACATTTTAAAATTCCGTCTAGTTTTTCTCCATTTTATAGAAGGAACGAAATTGACGTCACTCAGCTCTTTGTTATTGTTTTTGGGCAGTCATTTTATTGACTAGTTCTCACTAAATGCTATCAATCAGACTATAGATAGTATGCACTTGGCTAATAAGTTCACAACTTTGCCATCCGGAAGTATAACGGATCAACAGACAAAACTCTGTGTAACATGAACGTTTATAGTCTGGTTAATACAGTTTAATGAGAAGTGCTCATAAACGCGGATGGAAAAAACCTATAACAAAGACATAAGTGACGTGATCTTCGTTCTATCTATAGATAGTATGCAGATGACGTCACTCAGGCCTTTGTTATTGTTTTTGCCATCCGCGTTTGTGAGTTGTTCTCACTAAACTGTATTAACCTGACTATAAACGTTCATGGTTACACAGAGTTTGTGTGTTGGTCCGTTATACTTCCGGATGGCAATGTTGTGAACTCCTTGGCCAAGCACATTCTATCTATAAACGATGAAGGTTACACATGGTTGTGTGTGTGTTGGTACGTTATATTCCGCTGGTGGACGTAGTGAGTATTATCCCTTAACACGCAGTGTCAATATCAATGTTTAGATCCCCCCCCCCCCCCTCCCCCTTCCCACCGTTTTCGCCATTTGTCAAAAAATTCTAACCTGAGGCTTCAAAGAAATGCCAGATTAGCGAGTTGTGGGTTACCTTAGTGACGTTAAGTTTGTTTTTTTTTTTTTGTTTTGTTTTGTTTTGGTTTGGTTTTTTTCTGGCACAATGAACAATAAAAGAAAAGTCTCGGCATTGCACGATGAGAGGTGCGTAGAGAAGGAAATTTAATATTAATATATTATTCCCATCACCGTGAAGATGAATTATGGAACGAAAATAGACGAAAGTATGCACAAGTTGACTCGGTGATAAGGTTTGAACCGAATCATTTTTATCTGTTCCAACTCAATTTGCATATTTGTGAAATAAATTAGAAAAACAGATGTCTTTGAATTGTTTATCGTGTGAGATTTTGTCTGGGTTCTTCTGTCTTTACACGAGAAAAAGCTTTATTTTCATTTTGGCCTGAAATATGTTTTATTTCAAATGTCGATGAATTAAGATTACTCTCAATTCATCATCAACTAAAAAGTAGTCCTTCAGAGCCATTGACCCATGGAGTCGGATTTTATCCCGGTTTCTATACCGTGAAACGAACAATATCAATTGCTTGCCACCCTTAGATAGGACGCTAGTTGTTTATCGCAAAGTAATTTCCGCGAGATCTAACAGAAAGAAAATATCGACAGCACCCGGGATCGACCTCGGTCCCTGTGGTTTTGAAGTAAGTGCTCTACGAACTGAGGTTGTTGTTGTGGTGGTAGTGGTGGGTGTGGTTGTAGTGGTGGTTGTGGTGGTAGTAGTTGTTGTGGTGGTAGTGGTGGTAGAGATGGTGGTGGTGGCAGTGGTAGTGGTTGTTGTGACAGTGGAGGTGCTGGTGATGATGGTGGTCGTGGTGGTGGTAGGAGTGGTGGTGGTAGAGATGGTTGTTGTTGTTGTTGTTGTTGTTGTTGTTGTTGTTGTTGTTGTGATGGTGGTGGTGGTGGTGGTAGGAGTGGTGATGGTGGTGGTAGAGATGGTTGTTGTTGTTGTTGCGATGGTGGTGGTGGTGGTGGTGGTAGAGATGTTTGTTGTTGTTGTTGTTGTGGTGGTGGTGGTGGTAGGAGTGGTGGTGGTTGTAGAGATGGTTGTTGTTGTTGTTGTTGTTGTTGTTGTTGTTGTTGTTGTTGTTGAGGTGATGGTGGTGGTGGTAGAGGTGGTTGTTGTTGTTGTTGTGGTGATGGTGGTGGTAGGAGTGGTGGTGGTGATAGAGATGGTTGTTGTTGTTGTGGTGGTGGTGGTGGTGGTGGTGGTGGTAGAGATGGTTGTTGTTGTTGTGATTGTGGTGGTGGTGGTGGTGGTGGTGGTGGTGGTGGTGGTAGAGATGGTTGTTGTTGTTGTGGTGGTGGTGTAAATGGGAGGATAAAAGGCATGATTGACAGTGACAAGAACTAAATGGAGGAAGTGACGTCAACGCTTTCATCCACTCCCCCAAAAAGAATGTCTTGACGCAATACCGTCTTTTTCGATACTTCAATATTGCGTTCTGAGTTTCGGGTCGCTAATGGTCACTGGTGACCAATTGCCGTCCCATTATCATTCCTGACAGGTGTTGTTGTGACGTTTGACACCAAAACTACTGTCCAGTTGCCGTACTCTGATAATACGTCTTCTTTTTAAATTTTGGCCAATTGTTCGGTATACATCAAACAACGATGCTTGAGAAATTACGATTATTCTCAACTTGTCAAAGACTCCTAAACTTGAGACTAATTTGAACTTCTTTGAAGTCTCAGGTTTAAGATTTTCAATACGACACGAGAGTCATCGTGATCCATCGATATTTTTTGGAGTATGCAAATGATTTATTGGCCAAAATTTAAAAATGCGTTATATGAGAGCACGACAAAAAAAAGTGATATTATGGTACAAGACAGTTAGTTGACTGGGGTCGAAATATTGAAACGGCATTGGCGCGGTAACATGGATAGCCCAATGGGGTGGGGGTTGGTTTGGGGGGGGGGGGGGAATAATCAGAGCATGATGATAATAAACTTGTTGCTGTCGAAAATGTTTTCTGTCCAGATCAAGTTATGTGGAGGTGTAAATGGAGCGGCCGAACTAATGAATGTCAAGGTCATTTGTTACAATGAAAGAGTTGGATAGTTTGGCAAACGTATTTAGATTGTAGCCATTTATTTATCCAATGAAATGGACGCGTAGGAAGATTGAGAGGATGCAGATCTTTTCAAAAGTTACCTCGGTTGGGTCTGACTTTGGACCGTGGCCTTCGTAAATTTTGGCCTGATACCGTGGCCTTCGTAAAGTTATGGCCTGACACTGACCAAAAAATGATGTCAAAATGCCAGTCTTTTGCCACAAAAGAAAACAAATCGTGAGTTGTATTCAATAGTTCAACCAATGAAATAACTTGTTTCCATGAGCTCTACTAACGACAACTCATGCGGTGCAAAAACCAAATAATGACGTCAAACTGCCAGTCCTATTGGATTTCAGTATCAGATTATAACATAACGATGGCTACGCTTGGACCCAGGTGCCAAAATCCAACTATGTTAAAATGGATATCCGATGAAAGAAAAAGCATGTTATGACTAACTCCCTTCTAGATAACGCACGAGTTACACTATTGACAAGACGGCCTTAATTAAGTTTTCACAACATCTGCTTAACTCACTCAATCCTAGAGATTTTTGCTACTTTTCAAAACTGGAAAAAATATATTAAAAATGAGCATGTGCATAGCTAGATAGTTTTATTCAACTATCATGAACATGAATGAATTAAGAACATTAGCTTTATACTACGACTATAATTTGTCTCAGATAAATATAATATAGGCATGGAGTAAAAGTAACCATGGAGAAACGGTGTTGAAGTTGACTGAGTTAAACTGCATACTCCAGATGTTCCCATATTCCGATGCTCATTTATATATATATATATTATATATATATATATATATATATATATATATATATATATATATATATATATATGAGAACATTTTGTATTCAGAACGTTCTAAGGTCGTCATGACGGATACAGTAAATATGTAAAATAAATCATCAACGGAACCCGCAGCAGGATATAAAACAAGCAACCAAAACAAAGATAAAATATTATTATATTCTAGTAGAAAAATAAATCATTTATGGCTGTGTCTTAGCGCGTTACAATTTGACGCTACATGGAACCTGGATCATAAAATTAGTATAATAACTATTTAAAATGGGAACTCATTTCAGTTTAACGTGGGTAAGGCAACCGTTACGCAATTCTCTGAAAAATCCCTTTTTTTTAAATTCGCCCGAAAACTCGTCCTTCAAATATAGATCAATAATTTAAGTAACGGTAATGAGAGACCATGTTGTCTTACAATGGAAAAAACACAATTTTTTACTTTGGCTGCAAAATTATCACTACATACGACGTATATCGATAGATCAAGATATATTGTCCAAAAGTCTACAGAAGTCTCCGATTTCAGACTTTTTAGATCGTCTATGAGTTGGATTCAATAGTCTGATGTCACGTCGCCCAGCAACGGCGAGAAGCTTGGTTCTAAACAAGGAAAATCGGTACTTTTTATTCTTCATGCTGGCTAGAACTTTTTCACATGTCATGTGATCAGAATGTATAAAAGTCAAAATATGATCATATTTATAATGTTTTTCTCATCTGGATACACTTTTATGCTCGTTGGAGAGATATTTCATAAGGTCGTCCACCATTGTTCCGATAGTTTAGAACCAGTTACTCCAGTTACAATGCGTCATTACGAGGGAAGTGACGTCACAACTGTTGAAGTCTATTAAAAGTTTTCTGGCCAAATTTTTAAAGGATGTTATGTCAATATATGGAAGAATTAGCACCAGGGTCGCCGAGTTAAGTAACATCGTTATACAATAGAATAATCCATATCGTATTACTCGCGCCTTCCAAGCAAACTGGGAAAGCTTGAATAAGAATCAGTTGTATCTCAGGTAATCTTCTTGGTTAAACAAACCTCTATGAATTGGGAGTTGGGAAGGGGGTTGGGGGGGAGGGAGAGGCGAGGGGGTGTGGCTATTGGCCGTGTGGTGAAATGATTTTGATGATGATGATGATGATGATGATGATGATGACGATGATGATCATGATGAATATGATGATCATGATGATGAAGATGACGATGATGATGATGATGATGATGATGATGATGATGATGATGATGATGATGATGATAATAGTAATAATAATAATAATAATAATAATAATAATGATAATAATAATAATAATAATAATAATAATAATAATAATAATAATAATAATAATAATAATAATAATAATATAATAATAATATAATAATAATAATAATAATAATAATATAATAATAATAATAATATAATAATAATAATAATAATAATAATAATAATAATAATAATAATAATAATAATAATAATAATAATAATAATAATAATAATAATAATAATAAGTTACGTATATATTGTTCAACCTCCACATAATTTCTCTGCGGCGCATTACAATTTCACTTATCATTCAAACATTTATTCACAAAGTTTATTCAACAATACACTTGAGCTCTCAGCTTTTATATAGAGCAACATCCAACTAAATGTGCTCGAAGCGCTTTACAAGGGGTCCCTGACTAACAGAAAAACGCAACGAGTAGAACGAGACATGACGCCTGTTGGGTGATATTACAATTTTTCTGACAGAGACAATGCTGTTAACGGCCAGGTACTCGTTTTATACCCGAGTACGTGAGGGAATGTGAGTAAAGAGCCTTTTTCCAAGGACTCAACTATGCGCCGAGCGAGGCTCGAACACAGGACATTCCGATCCGAAAGCGACAAGATATGAAGTGAGTAGAAAAGTGCCAGAAGACAATAGAGAATAAAAATTTTTTTCGCGGCGGTGGTGGGGTTTGAACCTGCGACCTTATTGGTACGACAACTCCGCCTGGCAGGTGAGAGCGTGGCTCTACCGTGTGAGCTATCCACGAACACAAAAATATTCGTTTCAAACCCAAAGTCATTTCTAGATCCCTCTCTCACCCACTTCTTGAGATCGCCGATTCGTTCACCACCATCGCGAAGTAATTTTGACCAGCAGTTAAGCTTAATAGCCAATATTCTCATCACAAACATATAACATAGAAACGATTGAGACATTGAGTATGCTCCGGTGTATGGGGTGAATTTTTAATTCAGAAAAGTGAGTGGAGCAGGCACTTATTTATTCTCTATTGTCTTCTGGCACTTTTCTACTCACTTCATATCTTGTTGTTACCAACATAAGTGCCTGCTCCACTCACTTTTCTGAATTAAAAATTCACCCCATACACCGGAGCATACTCAATGTCTCAATCGTTTCTATGTTATATGTTTGTGATGAGAATATTGGCTATTAAGCTTAACTGCTGGTCAAAATTACTTCGCGATGGTGGTGAACGAATCGGCGATCTCAAGAAGTGGGTGAGAGAGGGATCTAGAAATGACTTTGGGTTTGAAACGAATATTTTTGTGTTCGTGGATAGCTCACACGGTAGAGCCACGCTCTCACCTGCCAGGCGGAGTTGTCGTACCAATAAGGTCGCAGGTTCAAACCCCACCACCGCCGCGAAAAAAATTTTTATTCTCTATTGTCTTCTGGCACTTTTCTACTCACTTCATATCTTGTTGTTACCAACATAAGTGCCTGATCCGAAAGCGAGTGTCATACCACAAGACCACATAGCCGCATAACTCATCTATTTGACAACACAGATACAGAAACACACACCAACACACACACACACACAATCTCCCAGACGCACACATACTTACACCAAACTTCTTCAATAACATCAATAAATTATTCTAACTAAAGACATTTGCTATATGTATCTATAGTGCTTCATAATGCACGACGCAAGAATTGGGGTCGAAATTAAACCTCGTGGGGTTTGTTTTTCTGTGGGGCGTGGGAGGGGGAGAGAGAGAGAGAGAGAGAGAGAGAGAGAGAGAGAGAGAGAGAGGAGAGAGAGAGAGAGAGAGAGAGTTTCCAGGTTCGAGAATTTTTGCCAATATGAGGGTCATTTTTTGAAACGAATATTTTTGTGTTCGTGGATAGCTCACACGGTAGAGCCACGCTCTCACCTGCCAGGCGGAGTTGTCGTACCAATAAGGTCGCAGGTTCAAACCCCACCACCGCCGCGAAAAAAATTTTTATTCTCTATTGTCTTCTGGCACTTTTCTACTCACTTCATATCTTGTTGTTACCAACATAAGTGCCTGATCCGAAAGCGAGTGTCATACCACAAGACCACATAGCCGCATAACTCATCTATTTGACAACACAGATACAGAAACACACACCAACAGACACACACACACAATCTCCCAGACGCACACATACTTACACCAAACTTCTTCAATAACATCAATAAATTATTCTAACTAAAGACATTTGCTATATGTATCTATAGTGCTTCATAATGCACGACGCAAGAATTGGGGTCGAAATTAAACCTCGTGGGGTTTGTTTTTCTGTGGGGCGTGGGAGGGGGGGAGGGAGAGAGAGAGAGAGAGAGAGAGAGAGAGAGAGAGAGAGAGAGAGAGAGAGAGAGAGAGAGAGAGTTTCCAGGTTCGAGAATTTTTGCCAATATGAGGGTCATTTAAATCGATCGATTTTTTAAGGAGTTTTTTAAATACGTGCCTTTGCAGAGAGTACGACAGTTAACTGATTAAACACAAATGTAGAATATTGTGTACATAGTTGAAATGAAGACACAAGACTAAGTACGTATACATAGGACTCGATAATTCTGGGTTTTCATTGCTGCTGGTCGTGCTTTTGAGCATGTTCTATTATTTGCTGACAAGGACAAATTAATGGGACATTTCTATTCAAATGGTGAGTTTTGTTCCCTGTTACCGTGGTTTATAGATATAGTATGCACTTGGCTGAGAAGCTCACAACATTGCCATCCGGAAGTATAACGGACCAACACACAAAACTTTGTGTAACCTTGAACGTTTATAGTCTGGTTGATACAGTTTAGTGAGAATTACTCATAAACGCGGATGGCAAAAGACAGTAACAAAGACCCGAGTGACGTCAACTTCGACCTATCTATAGATAGTATGCAGATGACGTCACTCAGGCCTTTGTTATTGTTTTTGCCATCCGCGTTTGTGAGTTGTTCTCACTAAATTGTATTAACCAGACTATAAAAGTTCATGGTTACACAGAGTTTGTGTGTTGGTCCGTTATACTTCCGGATGGCAATGTTGTGAACTCCTTGGCCAAGCGCATTCTATCTATAGATAGTATGCGCTTGGCTAAGAAGCTCATAACATTGCCATCCGGAAGTATAACGGACCAACACACAAAACTGTGTGTATCCATGAACGTTTATAGTCAGGTTAATACAGTTCAGTGAGCATTACTCATAAACGCGGATGGCAAAAACAATAACAAAGACCTGAGTGACGTCATCTTCGAACTATCTATAGATAGGGCTCAAGAACTCTAGGTTTTCAACGCTGCTCGCCGTGATTTTGAACATTTTCTATTATTTGCTCACCAGGACAAATGGAACATGATTTCTATTCAAATGGTGAGTTGTGTTCCCTGTTACCATGGTTTATACAATCTACCCGACACCGGCTCGAATACACCTTTTCTCATTGTGACCAGAGAACCTCTTACATAGTAATATGATTATTTTCAAATTAACTGTTGACAGGTTATAAGAGTACTGAGATTTTTTTTTTAAACTCCGATTTAAAAGCTGTTTATACTCTTGAATTAAAATTTTGGACTAAACGAAGACCAAGCCATCCTTCTTTACATCAATAAATAGCAATGTGACATTGAATGTAAGCTTCAATTTAATTACGAAAACAGATAAAATTGACGTTTCGGGTTTCCCCTTTATCAACAAACAAGATGAATGAAACACTGCAGATGAATGAGGTGATGTGGTCGTGGCGTTGTTAAGATTCATTTCGAATAAATATGAAAAAAAAAGAAAAAGAATGGTGTAAAAAAAAAAGTCTCAATTTTCATAGATACAGAATTTGTGTGTTTTTTTATTACTACCCGATAAAGAATGGAAATAGTTTCAAAACTAGAAATGATAGAATTATTTAGTTTTTTGCATAGTTTTCCAGCACTTTTCAAGTTTTTGGTGGTGAAAATTTTAGGAAGATGCTATAAGACGGGGGTTGATGGAATACCTGGCGAGGTCCCAGGTTTGGGAGTGTTGTGCCTGAAGCTTTAAAGCCTCAGATTGTTTACATGTTCTTTTTTATTGGGGGGGGGGGTAGCTAAGAAGAAGAAAAAGAAGAAAAAGAAGAAGAAGAAGAAGAAGAAGAAGAAGAAGAAGAAGAAGAAGAAGAAGAAGAAGAAGAAGAAGAAGAAGAAGAAGAAGAAGAAGAAGAAGAAGAAGAAGAAGAAGAAGAAGAAGAAGAAGAAGGAGGAGGAGGAGGAGGAGGAGGAGGAGGAGGAGGAGAAGAAGAAGAAGAAGAAGAAGAAGAAGAAGAAGAAGAAGAAGAAGAAGAAGAAGAAGAAGAAGAAGAAGGAGGAGGAGGAGGAGGAGGAGGAGGAGGAGGAGGAGGAGGTGGAGGAGAATATCTTTATCCATCATTTACTCAGACCATGTTTTGATTCTACTCACGCTAAGGCCATCCATCCAGGCCATTCATCACCAAGGTCAATGAGACCCCACAATCGATTTCCCCATATCGACCTGAATGATTAACTATAATCGTCTTTCCCTTTTCTTTGAACTCAGTTGAATATTCTATGTCGTGTCCCAACGAATCGATTAATTTAAACAAAGTGTATCTGATATTTATATAAAAATATAATTTTAAAGACAGATTTTATGATTTATCAAAACGAAAATATAATTATGACTATATCTTAAATTATGTTCTTGTAAGAATTGTTACTTTAAAATAAACATATTGTTTATTTGAAAACAGCAAATTTATTATCTCTTTTAAATAAATAATAATGTGAAGTTGAATGTAAGCTTCAATTTAATTACAAAAACATATCAAATGAACGTTTCGGGTTTCCCCCTTTAAGTTGAATGTAAGCTTCAATTTAATTACAAAAACATATCAAATGAACGTTTCGGGTTTCCCCCTTTAAGTTGAATGTAAGCTTCAATTTAATTACAAAAACATATCAAATGAACGCTTCGGGTTTCCCCCTTTATCTGTTTTTGTACTTAAATTGAAGCTTACATTCAACTTCACATTATTATTTATTTCTTCGAACTTCGAGCACCAACATTTACACATCTCTCTTTTAAATGAAATTTAAAATAAAAACATGAAACAAAACAAATGCTTACAAATCACAAGCAATCCATCATCGTTGCACTTTCGCCATTATTTGACAAACTCCAAAATTAAAATAGCACAGAGCAATAAATGAAAACAATCAATAAACACGCCAAACTTCCATCGTAAAACAGAGAAAACAAATTCGAAATTCTTGCACTGCACTTCAATCCAAAAATTCGAAAGCTTATTACAACGATAACGGGAAGCTACGACGGGTAGGCCTATCCCAACAAATCTCCAATACTTGACTTGACGTTAGAAGTTAGAACCCCTAGCGTTCACCTGAATGTTGTAACACCTTCATCATCACAATCATCATCGCTTGCTTGCAACCATACCGAGTTGGGAAGGGGGTGCTACCTAGCTATCTCTATCTTACGACCGCCGCCACCACAACCACCTTCCTTTTCAATGACCCCCGTTAGTTATTATAATAGAGCTGCTAGTCTCGTCCGTAGTTTCAACTTGAACCTGTCAGTTTCTGTATTGAATTTTCAGTTGCTCCAGGTGACTTCTGTACGTCTCACCGCCGTTGTAAACGGTGTGTTTTTAACTCATCCAATCCTAGAGATTTTTGCTGCTTTTCAAAATTGGAAAAAAAATGTATTTAAAACGAACATGTACATAGACAGTTTTATTCAACTGCCATTAACATGCACAAATTTAAATATATTAGCTTTGATACCACGCCTATAATTTGTCTCAGAAAAATGTAATAAATAGGCATGGGGTAAAAGTAACCCTGGATAAACTACGGATATAGTCGGTGTTAGGGTTGAGTGAGTTAACCAGTTAACTGCCGTACTCTGGAAAAAAAAAATTTTAACTATTTTAATTGGCCTGAAAACTCGTCCTTCAAATATCGATCGATTTAAAATGATCCTCATCTGCATCTTGACAAAAACCCTCAAACCTGGGACTTGAGAGTTTTTTGTTTGTTTGTTTTTTGTTTTGTTTTTGTTTGTTTATTTTTTTGCCAAGATGAGGGTAATTTAAATCGACCAATAATTGAGGGAGTTTTCTGGCCATTTTTTAAAATACGAGATTTTTATTTTAGTTTTACCAAAGTAGCGGCAGTTTACTTGTTAGGTTATAATACAGACCTTGGGTTAGAATGGAAACATTCGACAATAAGAAACAGAAATGCCAACCTATTGTGACATGATTTTTTTTTAAACAGGAAACCATCTCTACTATACATTGACGAAACCTCTGGGGGTTTTTTTTCATAATTTAGACTCAGGAACGTTTACTTCATACATCCATAGATTTAGATGATCCCCAAATTGTCACGGGTTTCGGGTGAACAAAGTATGCCATCGATAAGACAATATTCATAAGACGAATTTGAGATTTGAGTATTATATACATGTCTTATTCATCGTGTACTTTTCTGACAAAGGGAAAAAGCAAACCTTATTTTAGGGGGAGTGGGTTGCTTTTTTCTCCTTTTATTTTCTTTTGCTTTTATTTTTTTTTTCGTCTTCTTTTCTTTTCTTTGTTTTTAAATAGAGTAAAGCTTTGTTCAACTTCTTTCAAACATGTAATGGAGGTATATTTCAAGTGTAGAACGAATTATCATAGGCGTAAGCCGCAGAGCAGAACAAAATGTGAGCATGTGCGAGGTAACCTGCTCATGGCCACACAGCGCCGCCCGATGGAAGTACAACCTGGCATGTACCACCAGGATTCGAGTCGATGCAGGTTGCCAATTCCTGAGGCAAAATTTTACTGAACTTCTACAAAAAACGCATTGACTGACCTCTTTCCGCGAGCTGGACTCAGTAAAAAGACATTATGTACTGACTTTTTTCCCTGTATAGATAGTATGCGCTTGGCTAAGAAGCTCATAACATTGCCATCCGGAAGTATAACGGACCAACACACAAAACTGTGTGTAATCATGAAGGTTAATAGTTTGGTTAATACGATTTAGTGAGAATTACTCATAAACGCGGATGGCAAAAAACAATGACAAAGACCTGAGTGACGTCATCTTCGTTCTATCAATAGCAGGTGATTGGAAAATATACTGAGGGTTTATGATTTATCCGTAAATATACGGGAAATGGGCAAACCTTGTAGATGTTTTGTCAGTATAGGCGATTCATGATTCTGTCCTTCCATAATATTATATCACATCACATTACAAGAGCAGCGGAGTTGGGGAAAACCTCCGAGCTCAACTGATGAGACGCGAAAACCCACTCAACTCAAATGGATTTGTTTCGACACCATGTTTAGTTTTGGTTTGTTTTCCAACGAACATTGGGGGCAGCGGGCTCGGCGGTACGGTCTTTGCTTCCTACCCGAAAGGTACCGAGTTCAATCACCCGCCGCTGCGTTGTGTGGACTTGAGCAAGTCACTTCGCCCTAGCTCACTTTGCGGCGCTGCTCTGCGGCTGACGCCTGGGTTATTCCAGTCTTCCCTTGGAATAGACCCTAAAGACAAATTTCCCCTTGGGGATGAATAAAGGGATTTTTTTAATATCATGTGACATTAATGATATTGATAGTTAAAAGCAGGAGTTATTCTTTATCAATACCAAATATCCCCAGGGCCGACCACAATGTAACAAACATCCCCAGGGCCGAACACAATGTAACAAACATCCCCAGGACCTAACACAACGTAACAAACATCCCCAGGGTCTAACACAATGTAACAAACATCCCCAGGGCCGACCACAATGTAACAAACATCCCCAGGGCCTAACACTATGTAACAAACATCCCCAGGCCTAACACAATGTAACAAACATCCCCAGGGCCCAACACAATGTAACAAATATCCCCAGGGCCTAACACAATGCAACAAATATCCCCAGGGCCCAACACAATGTAACAAACATCCCCAGGGCCCAACACAATGTAACAAACATCCCCAGGGCCTAACACAATGCAACAAATATCCTCAGGGCCTAACACAATGCAACAAATATCCCCAGGGCCCAACACAAAGAGGACATTTGAAAGAAGTCCTTTGGAGCCATAAGACCCATGGAGTCGGCGTATATCCCGGATTCTATAGCGTGAACGGACAATAGCAATTGCTTGCTAACTTTTGGATAGGAGGTTAGTCTATCGCAAAATACTTTCCGACAGATCTATAAGACCCAATTATCAAATCACTGGACAAGGGGATCAGACAATAATTTCGACTGCACTTAGGGGTGGATCTTGGTTCTTTGCGTGTGAAGTGAGTGCTCTACCAACTGAGCTATCTTGACCCCCATGAAGGTATTTATTCTAAATCAATATTTTAAAAAATCAATTTAAAGCATCAGTTTCGCCTCGACATAATACCATTTAGATACGATTGGTCACCAATACATGTAAGTCGTTACATTGACATGTCTGAGGTACATAACACCTTCATTGCTGTTGTACCAGGTAGACACGGGGGAGAGAGAGAGAGAGAGAGAGAGAGAGAGAGAGAGAGAGAGAGAGAGAGAGGGGGGGGGTTGATCTATGCCGACACGGTGAATTCGATTAAGACCGGGTTGCTTTCGCCGAAAAGATTACGTCCTTCAACGAGAGTGATAAATAAAGAATGAGAAACGAGGTTCAAGCTCATGGCCTCAAGCTCGGAGTACAAAAGACACGACATTTCAAATTAACGTCTGACCAAGGTGGTCGGAAGTCTCTATCTATTGTATGGCGGGCTTTTATTTACCAGTTTTACTGTTGTATTCCATTGTTAACATGAATGAGATATAAATTATTCATAGACACTACCCGTTTCAGACGCAAAATACTTTATGAAAATAATATATAAAACGAGAAGAGTTACCTATTCAATGAACCGGAAGTTGAAGGAATATCAAAACAAAATACACACCACAAGTTTCATCCGAAATTGACTAGTTAATAAACTAACACACACTTGTTCATATGTTCATGTTTTGTAGTTTTGTTGTGTTGACCTGTTGAAGTTCATGGTCTGTACAGTTTTATTATAATGTTGACTTGTAGGTCTTCTTGTTCTGTATAGATAGTATGCGCTTGGCTAAGGAGTTCACAACATTGCCATCCGGAAGTATAACGGAAAAACACACAACACGTGTAATCATGATCGTTTATAGTCAGGTTAATAGTTTAGTGAGAATTACTCATAAACGCGGATGGCAAAAAACAATAACAAAGACCTGAGTGACGTCATCTTCGTTCTATCTATAGTTTTGTTATATTGACTTGTTGGTGTTCATGTTCTGTTATAGTTTTGTAATGTTGACTTGTGCAACTTCATATTCTGTATAGTTTTGTTATGTTGAATTGTAGCTGTTTATGTTCTGTATAGTTTTCTTGTGTTAACCCGTGCAACTTCATGTCCTTTATTTATTTTATTTTTTTTTGTTGCATCTGATCATCCACATATTATTATGGAACTTACAAACCCAGCTAGATATACGATGTAAAACTTATCACAACACACAAAACTATGTGTGACCTTAAACGCGTATAGTCTGATTTATAAATTATATGAATCAGACCTAATCACCAAACTCGCGGTCCAAAATCAATAACCTGAGTGAAGTCGACACCGTTCCTTCTATACAATGTCTTGATAGGAGGCGAGAGTGGACAAAGTGAGTAGAATACGCTTCAACAGTCGTAACGTCACTTCCCTCGTAATAACGCATGGTAACTTAGTAACTGGCTCTAAACTATCGGAACAATGATGGACGCCCTTATGAAATATTTCTCTGACGAACATAAAAGCGTATCCAGAGGTGGAAAAAAACATTATAAATCTGATCATGTTTTGACTTTAACACAATCTGATCACAAGACATAATATATGAAAAGTTTTAGCCAGCATGAAGAATAAAAAGTACCGATTTTCTTTGTTTAGAACCACGATGGCTGCCGTTGCTGGACGACGTGACATCAGACTATTGAATCCAATTGGAGGGAAGTGATGTTACGACTGTTGAAGCGTATTCTTGGATATGTATTATCTAGATTTTTTTACAGTGTTAAATTATATCAACGCAAAGTAAGGCTTCTTGTGAACTTGCGTATTGTACCGTAGCCTTCGTTAACTAGAAGCCTGATACGAACCAAACCAGATCACGGGGGGAAAAAGGTAACTGTGAGTTGTAATCAGTAACTAAACCAAAGTTTCCTTGAGCACTTTTAACAACTCACTTCTTACTTTCGTATAGATAGTATGCGCTTGGCTAAGAAGCTCACAACATTGCCATCCGGAAGAATAACGGACCAACACACAAAACTCTGTGCAACTTTGAACGGTTATAGATAGAATGCGCTTGGCCAAGGAGCTCACAACATTGTCATCCGGAAGTATAACGGACCAACACACAAAACTGTGTAACCATGAACTTTTATAGTCTGGTTAATACAGTTTAGTGAGAATTACTCATAAACATGGATGGCAAAATACAATACCAAAGGCCTGTGTGACGTCATCTTCAATCTATCTATAGATAGTATGCAGATGACGTCACTCAGGCCTTTGTTATTGTTTTTGCCATCCGCGTTTGTGAGTTGTTCTCACTAAACTGTATTAACCAGACTATAAAA
>NC_088363.1:86298987-86316487 GCF_034508935.2 Berghia stephanieae
TCATAGTTTAGCATCGACATATCTATGCAGTTATCCTTTGAATATTTTAATCCCGTTTTTGGTGTGAAAAGATTGGCATGTTCACTGTTTTATAATCCTCCATTTTTTTTTCACGAGAAACAACAATCATAAATCCTTCAGAAATCACTAGCATCCCTAGAAACGATTCAAAATACAAGACATGTGTCATTTTAACACAGCCGAGATGAGATCTCGATTCTCAGGTTAATATCTGACTTAAAAACATAATTCAGCATTTTTTTAAAAACCACAATTTCATTAACACTTTCAGATTTCCTTTGAATATTTTAATCCAGTTTATAGTGTACAAATATTGGTGGTATGTCCTCTGTTTGGGAATCTTCGATTTTTTCATGAGTAGCGTCAATCATAAATCCACGAGAAATTACGAGCATTCTTGGACATGATACAAACACAGCACACTAGAATTCTGACAGATCTCGAATCTCAAGTTATCATTAGGAACGTTCCTCTCCTGGGACATTGAAATCGTTCACAAAGCACACTTTCAATGTCTGACGATTTTCATGAAGTGATGACAGTATCCAAGTTTGGAAATATTACATGTTACAAATGTATTGAAATTCTTATAATAATCATAATAGTATTGTAAAAACTGACATATGATGATTAGTGTTTGAGCTACCTGCTTCAACTTTAGGTGTAGTCAAACTGTCTGCCAGACGGGCTTTTCATTGATACGTTATCAGTGTGAAGGAGATGTCTGGTGCAATTGTGGAGATTAGCCTTATTATTCTAGCCGATAAGAGGTGTGATTTCATGGCCATGTCATAATGTAAATGTTGCTGGTCGAAGCTCGAAGAAATAAATAACAATGTGAAATTGAACGTAGGCTTCAATTTAATTACGAAAACAGATAGAATGGACGTTTCGGGTTTCCCCTTTATCAACAAACAGGATGAATGAAACACTACAGATGAATGAGATGATGTGGTAGTGGCATTGTTAACAACAATGTTACAATTTTTTCGGACATAGACAACGCTGTTAATGGCCAGGCACTCATTTTACACCTGAGTACGGTGAGAGAATGTGAGTAAAGAGTCTTATACTAGGACTCAACTATTCGCCGAGCGAGGCTCGACCCCAGGAGTTCCCGATCTGAAAGCGAGTCATACCACAAGACCACATAGCCGCACAAATTAATAAATTATCATGGGCTCATTGTTGTAATTGAAATGCGCTCAAACCGACGCCAAATATTGCCCTTTACAACAATATTAAATCAAGCCCATAATCAGACCTGTAAAATGTACACGTCGGGTCATCTCAATTTATTGATATTTGAAATTAAAGTTTTCTGCCCAAACTTTTGAATATGTGTTTGTTTGTTTCCTTGTCATTGCACGACTGCATTGCCTGTCACATTGGTTCGGCCTGTTGTTGTCTATGTCCTTTGACAAGAAAAGAGAAACAAATCGATAATATTTATTTTTAATCCAACGTTTATATTATTCATACAAATAAACAATGATAAATGAATAAATCTTTTATTTATACCGCGCCTGTTCTGTATTTAACCAGTCAACTGCCTACTCTGGAGAAACTTGTATTTAAACATTAAGCCAGAAAACTCGTCCTTCAAACATCGATCGATTTATAGATACCCTCATCTTGCCAAAAACTATCAAATCTGTAACTTTTGAAGTGGGGTTCAAACCCGGGGCCTTCACATGCTTTAACCACTCACCCACCTCCCCCCCCCCCCCCCCCCCATGTTACAATGTTACAAGGCTGTATACATTTAAAAGAGCAGATTTATTGATGCACTGAAAGCTAAGAACAGCAAGTTATTTATTAAATTCTCAATCAATGATAGTGACTGCCGTTGATAGAATTGAAAGAAGGGACGTTTTTAAGACTAATTTAGACCACATTGATAGAATACAATGTAGTTGACGATCTATTTGAAATATTTTTAGTTGTCACAAATTCCAACAGCGTCTACGTCTAGTCACTCCTGACCTGGGTCCTATGTCTAGAGTATGATAATGATGGCGGTGACGGATTCTATCTAACCCAGCATCACGAGATAAGAACGAGACAGACACGAATATGACTTCAAACCATCCATAACTCTAAGCAATAATTTTAACAATATAGATAGTATGTGCTTGGCTAAGAAGCTCACAACATTGCCATCCGGAAGTACAACGGACCAACACACAAAACCATGTGTAAACTTGAACGTTTATAGTCTGGATAATACAGTTTAGTGAGAATTACTCATAAACGTGAATGGCAAAAACAGTAACAAAGACTCGAGTGACGTCAACTTCATTCTATCTATAAGTGACCATCAGTTTGGAATTCTAGTTAACACTTTTTTTTTCTTGGACCAGAAAACTCTCACTTCCTTATTCTAAAACACTAGAAAGTCTAAAATGAAAGAGCCAATCTGAACAAAATAAAATGATGAGAGGCAGGTTTAAAGGAAGATGGGGAGACGGAATGGACGGATCAATTAGATGTCTTACTAATTTAAAACATGAATTATAAAGTTGAACTTTACAAAATATCGACTGATTACAATGTCGCCAATTTTTCAAAAATTCTTTTTTAAAGCCGAGTTTCTAAGCAAATAGTAAGATAGATGCTTGGCAAGAGTAAACTTGCATCGGAAGTATACGGACACACACAACTGTAACCATGAACTTTATAGTCTGGTTAATACAGTTTAGTGAGAACAACGCACAACGCGGTGCAAAAACACACAAAGGCCTGAGTGACGTCATCTGCATACTATCTATAGGATTAAGTATTTCTGAGAAATAACGAGAAAATGCGTTTTGTCATCTGATTGAGAGAGCTAAACTAATAACTACAATCTTTCATGAAGCATGAAGACCATAATATATATATTATCTTTGAGGGCATGATTACTTATACTGTTGAAATTATTGTTAAGAGTTATAGGTGGTTTTTGCAAAGTCATAACCGTGCTTGTCTCAGTGTTATCTCATTGTACCTATTAGAGAAGAAGAGGAAGGCCCCGGCAACATGAAGGAAAACCAGTGTCGAGAGAGATAAGAGAGTGGGGAGGAGGGGAGACTTAGAGCTCCCTGGAGATGATGGCCATGAACAGACGAAGATGGAGGTCCTTCTTTGCTGTCCTACAAGCCAACAGGCATAATAGACACTAAAGAACTAAGTACTTATTTGTTTTTTAAGATGGTAAAATTCAATGTATGTCTCGTTGTATAAGAAAGTCAAGCAATGTTGAGCGTGTAAAGTGCACTAATCCCAAACCTCTGACCCCCGCATTACATCTTGGGGGCTTATTAAAATAGTCATTCTTAAATTCTACGTATCGTTGATATCATTCTAGTTATCCGAAGCAACAGTTGTCAAATTATTTTAATGACGCCTTTGTACGTTTTATTACAAAAACTGCACAACGCTAGAGAGTGAGATTCATTCAAAATGGAAATATAGGCATGACATTTTCATAATGATCAATCTAGTATTTGTTCCTGTATAAAAGTCATCAATGCCTTTCGTTTTATAAAAATTATTTTAGCAATGTAATGGCAACAAATTGCCATAAAAACTTGGCAACTGCAGTCCATTCTGAAATGAGGCTGCTTTATACTAGTGAACCCTCTCCTTACCACCATATTTTGTTACGATGCAACCGTCCTGATTTCATTTCTTTTTGCCATAGCTATAAAAAAAACTTGACATTCTATAATAGAGTTCATATTGTCGAATGTATAGAATGTGCTTGTTGCTTTTCTGTTTGAGTAAGAAGTGTCTGTTTTTGTTTTGGGTGGGTGTGAAATTTCGGGGAAAATTCTGAAAATGGCTGGTAAGGAGAGAGTTAAATGTTTAAAAGAAAGTAATCAAGCCAATTACACATTTTAAAATAGCCGTCATCTCTGAGATCACTACTTAAATTGCAGCAAGTTCCAGAATAAAAAAAAATTACAAAGCTATACGAGTGTTTTTCATAGAAAATAAAGAGGTAATTAAGGTCAAAACACAGGCGATTGAACTCAGTTATCTGTATGAGCCGGAAAAGCTCGCTCTGCGCATGATAATTTCGACAATATTTTACAACCGGAAAGAGAGGCCTTGTAGTTTAGTTTACTATCTATTTAGCCCGATGTCAGACCCAGCTACCCAGTCAGTGATGGATGGACAGAAAATAATATATACACTGCACCCGTAACAGCTACCGATCCATTTGTATGTGAGGCGAGAACGGATCTATCGTGAACCTATTACTGTCCTGCCTACATGAAATTTCAAAAACTCGTAGTTTCCAAGGGAAAATTAAATAAGAAAATTCCACTTTCAATAGCAATAGAAATAAATAATTTGCCCTCAGCATGATCCAAAAATGCTCCTAAGTTCTGAATATGGGTTCTGAGGAACTAAACTTTCCTTTTCAATAAGATTTATTGAATCAAAGAGGAGAATGCAGTTCTGTAGCTGGAACCAAAAATTCGTATTTTACGTAGTACTAGGCAGTCTGCTATTACAAACGTGAGCTTTAATAGATCCGCTTAACGTGCTCAAAGCGCTTTACAAAGGTTCCCTGACTAACAGCAACGGGTAACAAGTAGAACGAGACACGACGCCTGTTAGGTGATGTTACAATTTATTTCGGACAGAGACAACGCTGTTGACGGCCAGGTACTCATTTTATTCCTCAGTAAGGTGAGAGAATGTGAGTAAAGAGCCTTTTCCGAGGACTCAACTATGCGTCAAGCGAGGCCCGAACCCAGGACCTTCCGATCCGAAAGCGAGTGTCATCCCACAAGACTACATAGCCGCACGAAGGTAGTTAAGCACTTACTCACTGTGCTAATTATTTCTCTCCATGTTTTATCAATCCTCGACGACAACAATGACTAACGCATTGGATAACCACCTGCTGCGCATGCCCTGACTTTCCCCGGGTAAGATTAAGCTAAATCTTTAAACTCTGACCCCAATTCAATGGATACATTTTATAATATGATCGTTCTAGATACTTAAATGATTCATCACGTCAAATATTGGGGCCAAGTGAGTTGTCGTTCGTGGTGCCCAAGGAAATAAATAATCCCATTGGTTGAATCATTGAATAAAACTCACGATGTTTTCTTTTGGTGGTTGTCGCCGTGTATTTTGACGTCATTTCGCGAAATCCGAGGTTTGAGAGTTTTTCCGTAGCCATCGTCATGTTATAGATAGCATGCGCTTGGCTAAGAAGCTCATAACATTGCCATCCGGAAGTATAACGGACCAGCACACATTACTGTGTGTAACCATGAACATTTAGTCTGGTTGATACAGTTTAGTGAGAATCACTCACAAACGCGGATGGCAAAATACAATAACAAAGGCTTGAGTGACGTCATCTTCGTTCTATCTATAGCCTGATACTGAAATCCAAAAGGACTGGCAGTTTGACGTCATTATTTGGTTGTTGCACCGCCTAGTGAGTTGTCGTTAGTAGAGCTCATGGAAACAAGTGATTTCATTGGTTGAACTATTGAATACAACTCACGATTTGTTTTCTTTTGTGGCAAAAGACTGGCATTTTGACGTCATTTTTTGGTCAGGATCAGGCCATAACTTTACGAAGGCCAGGGTATCTGGCCATAATTTTACGAAGGCCACGGTATCTGGCCATAACTTTACGAAGGCCACGGTATCTGGCCATAACTTTACGAAGGCCACGGTATCTGGCCATAACTTTACGAAGGCCACGGTTTTTCCCAAGATGAATGAGGGTCTTTTAAATTGATCTGTATTTGAAGGACGAGTTGTATGGCCAAATGTTTAATGTACAAGTAGTTTTTTTCAAGAGTACGACAGTCATCATCGTTTCCATTCACCATTCACCTCATTGGGTACCGTGGTACGGTTTTTGTAACCAAATATACAAAGATGCCAACAAAACAACGACAATGCTTACTTATATCGGTCAAAAATCAAACGAGTGGTGTATCCTATAATAATATAATATTCAATCTTCTAGTGATTGATACCGACCCAGACAAGACCTATTGATCTATGGTGGCCAACCGTTCGCCCTCGGCCATTTATATCAATATCAGTTTCCATCCTATCAAAACACTGACCGGGCGTTACAATAATTATCGAAACAGCTGCTTTCACAATCAAATACACATTTACGTGGCTACTAGGAGTTCGAAAACGCCACCCCCCACATATTTTTCTTTAATCCAGTAGCTCCAATTTTTAAAGGCAAAAAAGCGTTTAAGTTGTTTTGATAAGAGGAAGAGGGGGTGGGGGTGGTTGAGAGGGGGGGGGGGGGGGACTAAATGCCATCAACCATTCGTCTTGTGTTATTTATTGAATTGAAACTTCACATTATATCCGTTGGAGGCAGCAGTTTGCTGCATTCATTACCCTAGCAGGACATAATATCATAAAATCAGCTTTGCATTTCATAAAGTAAAAGGCGCCTGTTTGGTGTCATTATTTTGTACTCATGACACTCTTACAATATTTGTCGGGGTAATAAATTATATTGAAAATGATGAACACTTGGTAATACTCCCTGTAATTGTGCCTATTTATTATTTTGTTATTTTTATTTCATCTAATTCCACTCGCCTGTGACTGATGGCAATACTCCCCAATCCCCCACCCCCCATGGTTCAGAAGACAGATACAACAATGGGATATTTCATTCACACCATTGGACAATCAATCAATCAATCGTTCATCGGGTCGTACAATGACGAAACGCATTATGAAACAGTTGGTAGAAATTATATCAATCTATAACCAGGATTCCAAAATGGTCAGACCGTCTCAAACCTGACATATAGGATTCAATAGTCTGATGTCATGTCCGCCAAGCAACGAGCAGTTGGGTTCTAAACAAAGAAAATCGGTACTTTTTATTCTCCTCCACGCTGGCGAGACCGTTTTCACGTGTCATGTGATCAGAATGTAAAATAGTCAAAACATGATCAGATTTATAATATTTGTCTCCTCTGGACACACATTTGGGCTCGTTGGAGAAATATTTCATAAGGGCATCCGCCATTGTTCCGATAGTTTAGAACCAGTTGCTAAGTCACTATGCGTCATTACGAGGGAAGTGACGTCACGACTGTTGAACACTATTATATTATGAAAGATGTACGTCAATGAAGTGTCCGGGCTGATACTTTTGGACAAGTTGGTGACAAGTTGGAGACGACAGACAGACAGACAGAGAGACAGACTGTCGTAAAACTGGAAACGGTTCAAAGGAAGACGAAAAACATTTATTTCTCTTCACTCCCTAATTAATTGTTTGTTTTTTTAAGCGCTAGAGTCTGTAAGGATTGGCGCGTTATAAATGACACCAAATATTATATTATATTATTATTATTATTATTATTATTATTATTATTATATTATTATTATGTATTGATTATTATTATTATTATTATTATTATTATTATTATTATTATTATTATTATTATTATTATTTTATTATTTTATTTTATTATTTTTATTTATATTATTATTATTATTATTTTTATTATTATTATTATTATTATTATTATTATTACTAATCGATCGACACATATTTGAATACCTTTAATTTAATTTTTGGCCAAAATAATAAATAAAAACCAACCAAACACCCCTCTCCCCCGTTTTGTCATAGTCTTGCAGTGTTGTATTGTGTGAACGCCCCAGTTGTTCTAACCTGGGAGTGCATATTGTATTCTAAGTGTGACCCGGTTATAGTCATTCATCATCATTGATTGGGTATTCCATTACACAGAATAATAATCATGACAATGGAATTCCAGTCATCACGGTTGGACAGAATGAGCAAATCGGCAAAGTGATGAGAGAGAGAGAGAGAGAGAGAGAGAGAGAGAGAGAGAGAGAGAGAGGCTATGCGGTCTTGTGGTATGAATGACACTCGCTTTCGGATCGGAAGGTCCTGGGTTCGAGCCTCGCTCGGCGCATAGTTGAGTCCTTGGAGAAGACCTTTTACTCATATTCTCTCACCGTACTCAGGTGTAAAATGAGTACCTGGCCGTTAACAGCGTTGTCTCTGTCCGAAAAAAAAATGTAATATCGCCTGAGAGGCATCATGTCCCGTCCTAAATGTTAAATGTCGCTGTTGGTCAGGGACCCCTTGTAAAGCGATTATTACTTTGCTTTTAGTTTGTTGTTGTTGTTGTTTTCGTTTTGTTTTTGTTTTCATTGTTTGGTTTGGGTTTTTTTTATTAGAACGCTAGGTGAGTGATTATTTCTCACTAGATTCTCTCTCAGACGATAAACATCAAGTGTTACACAGAGCTTTGTGTGTTGGGAGGTATGATTGATCACGCGGGAACTATTTGCACGTTTATTTACCGTGCATGTTTCTTTGAGGGATTTATACAGATTCGGTGGATGTTTTGCAGAGATAACATTACATGTCAGTAAATAGTTTCACAACGAAGATGTAGCGGGGAATGCTAGTAATAGATAGTTCGAAGATGACGTCAATCAGGTCTTTGTTATTGTTTTTTTTTTTGCCATCCGTGTTTATGAGTAATGCTCACTGAACTGTATTAACCCGACTATAAACGTTCATATAGATAGTATGCGCTTGGCTTAGAAGCTCATAACATTGCCATCCGGAAGTATAACGGACCAACACACAAAACGGTGTGTATCTATGAACGTTTATAGTCGGGTTAATACAGTTCAGTGAGCATTACTCATAAACGCGGATGGCAAAAAACAATAACAAAGACCTGAGTGACGCCATCTGCATACTATCTATACCCATAGTTTTGTGTGTTGGTCCGTTATACTTCCGAATGGCAATGTTATGAGCTTCTTAGCCAAGCGCATACTATCTATATGATATAATATAAAAACAATTAACTCCTAAAAAGAAACAATAAAGTAGATATAACTGATTGAGGTTGGGATGTTTGAACTACAAATTCTACTCACCCATTTCATGAATCCCAGAAAAAGGACGGCGTTTTTTCCCCTCACGTTTTCGTATCCGGGAGTAGCCTTCGTAAACTCAAAGTCTGGCACAAGCCTAAAAAAATTTACGATCTATATTAACTCTCCGTGTGCTCGAGGTCATTGGTCACATTGCAAAATGTGCTAAAAGTGACCCACATAGTGAAAAGTGCTCACAGCTTTCGAAATATCTAACATCACTATTTGTCATTTTGTTGTTTGACACATGTGTATGTTCATAGACAAAGCAGCGTGTTTACATTTTTAAAGAAATATCCAATCGTTGGACAGCAACAAATCATGTGATTGATGACTTGGTTGGACGAAAACCTGAATATAGATCGCTCCCTTTGACAAGTTTAGACCACAAAAGAAAACAAATCGTGAGTAGTGTTCAATAGTTCAACCAATAGGATCTGTTGTTTCATTCAGCACAACTGCTAATGACAACTCACTAAGCTGGAAAAAAAACAACCTAAAACGACGTTAAAATACAAGTTGGCGTGTCATTTAACGAAGGCTACGGCTTGGCTGTGAGTAAATAGGCTACAATTCAGGCCACAGCACTACAAAACAATGCACATTCACTGTTTTAGCAAAACACGTTTAATTTTTCATCGAAAAAATATTATAATCAAAATTATGCTAACCTGCGTTAAGACAGACCACTGAAAAGGGTATAAATAGTTTGGCAGTTTAATTGTTTATGAAAGGTGAATATTCTCTCTCTAGTGTGTCCTATATCGTAGACAGGCCTTAGTATTCCCACGACGCCATAACAAAACAAGTAGCTTTTGTCCACACACACACACACTTACCTACCCATACACACAAACACACACACACACACACACACACACACACACACACACACACACACAAGCACCACCTCCAAACCCCGTCACACCATAAGGATGGTGGTCCATGTTTTTAAATAGGTCCGTGTTTCAAGAGTGTGTTCCATCCACCGCCCAGTGACTTCCGTCCCTCCGTCATTATGATAACAATACATTAACATCCGATATCCTCCTTCCATATCACGCCCATCAACCCGTCTGTTTGATATTGTCACTGAATCGGTGTTGCCAGGTTGGTGGATTTTCCGCCAAATTGGAGGATTTTTTTATCATCGCGTGGCGGGAAATATTGGCCTATTGTTGTTTTTTTTTTTTTTTTTTTTTTTTTTTTGTGTTTTTTTTTAAACGGATTTTTGAAGATTTTTAAAGAATACCCTTTATTTTCCCCGTAAACTGACTTTTAGAAAATCTTGAGGCTGAAATGGATTCAGCGGGTGATGTGAATTTGGGGGATATCAACCCCGAATCGTCAGGCCTTTAAAAAGAATAGCCGTGTATACAGTTGTAAATAGGCGAGTAGCGTGTAGTAACATAATTTTAATTCTTAGACAATACACTATTGTTCATTATAGTTGTTTTAAATCAAATGGCAGATTTATTTTATTTTTTCGGAGTTTGGGCAAATGTCGCAGGTGAAGTAGGATAAATTTGGCGGATTTTGGCGGATTCCTGGCATAAAGATGGTGGGGTTTTTGAAAAGGTACCTGACAACACTGTCACCGATGTACATGCCCACCTTGCTATAAAAGAACATTTTATTTCTCATTTTGGACAGAAATCTCTTCAGAAGATAAAAGATGGCCCCCAACGTATTTAAAGTTTTAATCCTCATGTTTCCAACGCTATTCCAACCATAATATTTTGGATCAATATCGAGTCAGCTATTTTTAGATGTAAAGATATGAAGATATATTTAAAGCCCTATACTATTAGTATGACCACGCCACATAGACTTCGACATTGACAACAAGAGAGCATCCAGTTTTCCCGAAATTTATCTGGAAAAGTAATAAAGAGTGGTTATATTCACACATCCAGAGATATTCTTGAATAAAACAGGCGGCATGATACCGTGTGGATAAAACACTGTACCCACCCCCGAAAGCCTGTTGTCGGTAACAATTCGATCGTGTTTCCAATGACCAACAAATTAGCTCCTACTAGCTCCTATCCCATTGCCCCTGGACTATTTCAGTCTTTGATTAAGAAAAACCTTCTTTTTTTTGTAATATTTGGTAACTCAGGAAAATCATTTGAAATATTATTGTTTGTTTGAAACAGTGCCAGTCAAAGCAAGAAAGAAAAAATGAAAGAAATAA
The DNA here is from genome assembly GCF_034508935.2 of Berghia stephanieae. Lineage (NCBI taxonomy): Eukaryota > Metazoa > Mollusca > Gastropoda > Nudibranchia > Aeolidiidae > Berghia > Berghia stephanieae. Next base: position 86,310,143 of record NC_088363.1, read on the forward strand.
AATAATCATTCCAAAAAATCAGCCGACTGGGCAGGCTGAATTTTGGGATGTTTTTTTTTTTCTCTTGTAGATATATCTATCCCTGTCGAGGCAGGATGAATTATTATGGGATGTTTTTCTTTTCTTGTATACCTCCCCCTGTCGAGGCAGGATGACTTATTATGGATGGGTTTTTTAAAAATTCGTTTTCATATTTTATTTTTTTAATTTATTTATTTACTTTTTTTTTTTGGGGGGGGGGGAGGGGGGGAGGTCTACTTCTAATTCTTGTTTGTTTGACTTTGTTTCATACACACTTTTCATATAGATAGTTCGTAGAGGACGTCACTCAGGTCTTTGTAATTGTTTTTTGCCATCCCCGTTCATGAGTAATGCTCACTGAACTGTATTAACCCGACTATAAACGTTCATGGATACACACAGTTTTGTGTGTTGGTCCGCTATACTTCCGGATGGCAATGTTATGAGCTTCTTAGACAAGCGCATACTATCTATAGATAGTTTGAAGATGACGTCACTCAGGTTTTTGTTATTGTTTTGTTTTGTTTTTTTTTGGCATCCGCGTTTATGAGTAATGCTCACTGAACTGTATTAACCTGACTATAAACGTTCATGGATACTCACAGTTTTGTGTGTTGGTCCGCTATACTTCCGGATGGCAATGTTATGAGCTTCTTAGCCAAGCGCATACTATCTATAGATAGTTTGAAGATGACGTCACTCAGGTTTTTGTTATTGTTTTGTTTTGTTTTTTTTTGGCATCCGCGTTTATGAGTAATGCTCACTGAACTGTATTAACCTGACTATAAACGTTCATGGATACTCACAGTTTTGTGTGTTGGTCCGTTATACTTCCGGATGGCAATGTTATGAGCTTCTTAGCCAAGCGCATACTATCTATCTGTATTTGACACCAGTGCCTGCTTCCTAATTTGTCACAGAAGAATCATTCAGAAATAGTAAATCATTATTCGATCCTGTGGTCCAGTGGTATGACACTCGCCTCCTGGGTCCCGCTCTGAGCGCGCATAATTGAGTCCTTGGAAAAGGCTCTTTAATCACATTCTCTCATCGTACTCAGGTGTGGAATGAGTACCTGGCCATTAGTTAACAGCGTTGAATCTGTCGGGGAACAAAATTGTAATATCGCCTAACAGGATGGGTCAGTATTTGTATTAAGACGATTTTATGTGTCAAATGAAGAGTTAATTTTTCATGAAAATAGCATTCGGGTAATCTAAGATTCAGAGAGAGAGAAAGAGAGAGAGAGAGAGAGAGAGAGGAGAGAGAGAGAGAGAGAGAGAAACAGACAGAGAGAGAGAGAGTGTGTGAGGAGGACCACAAGCTTTCCCTCTAATAGCTTGTTACAGGAAAAGAATATAGTATGGAGTATGATGAGGATGGTGATGGTGTTATAGGGGAATGGCGAAAGTGAAGGATTGTAACGAAAATATTAGGAAGGTTGTTCTTGTGATGATGATGATGATGATGATGATGATGATGATGATGATGATGATGATGATGATGATGATGGTGACGATGACTACGATGTTTGTAATGTGCATATGTGTGAGTGTGTCTATGTCAATATATTGTATAGATAGTATGCAGATGACGTCACTCAGGTCTTTGTTATTGTTTTTGCCATCCGCGTTTGTGAGTTGTTCTCACTAAACTGTATTAACCAGACTATAAAAGTTCATGGTTACACAGAGTTTGTGTGTTGGTCCGTTATACTTCCGGATGGCAATGTTGTGAACTCCTTGGCCAAGCGCATTCTATCTATAGATAGTTCGAAGATGACGTCACTCTGGTCTTTGTTATTGTTTTTGCCATCCGCGTTTATGGGTAGTGCTCACTAAATTGTATTAACCAGACTGTAAACGATCATGGTTACACACAGTTTTGTGTGGTTGGCCCGTTATACTTCCGGATGGCAATGTTGTGGACTTCTTAGCCAAGCGCATACTATCTACTGTCATAAATGTGTAACCAAATGACAAATTGCCACTTTTTTAGGACAATAAAGATTTATTATTATGAGGGCTGATGATTTGGATTCCTCAGTTCAATCGTGGCCTTCGTAAAGTTATGGCCTGATACTGACCAAAAATGACGTCAAAATGCTAGTCTTTTGCCACAAAAGAAAACAAATCGTGAGTTGTTTTCAATAGCTCAACCAATGAAATAACTTGTTTCCATGAGCACTACTAACGACAACTCACTAAGCGGTGCAAAAACCAAATAATGACGTCAAACTGCCAGTCCTTTTGTATTTCATATCAGGCTAGAACATAACGATGGCTACGGTTCAATCGATTGATTCCTACATTTAACCCGTTAACTGCTGTACACGAAAAAACACGTATTTAAAAAGTTGGCCAGAAAACTCGTCCTTCAAATTATATCGATCGATTTAAATGACCACCGTCTTGGCAAAAAATAAAAAAATCTCAAACCTGGGAATTGATGGAATTACTAACAAAAAAAGTGAAAATGGAGAGGCTTCGTATAGGAACGACACAGACAATGGACGTTTCGGGTACAAACCCTTCGACAGCACGACAATACACAAATTAACGTGGAAAACAAATAAAATAAAATAAAATGCAAAATAACTTCTACCATTGAGTACAGACGATACAAGTTAATTTGCATTTTATTTTATTTTATTTGTTATTCCACGTTAATTTGTGTATTGTGCTGACGAAGGGTTTGTATCCGAAACGTCCATTGTCTGTATTGTTCCCATGAGAAGCCTCTCCATGTTTACCCTTTCGTTAGTATTTTCACGATCACAGCCCCTACCGTTTTCTACTTTTCGGAATTGATGGAATACATCGCGAGGTCCCGACATCGAATGATATTTGAAGGACGAGTTTTCTGGCCAAAATTTGTAGATACGTATCATTCCACAGTAACTCTTCAACATTCGTAACGTCACTTCCTCCATAATGACGCATGGTATTCTAGTAACACTGGCTCTAAACTATCGGAACAATGGCGGACGCCCGTATGAAATATTTCCCGGGCGAGCATAAAAGCTTATTCAGAGAGGGGGGGGGGGGGGAAACATAAATTTGATCATGTTTTGACTTTTACACATTCTGATCACAAGAAAGTTCTAGCCAGCATGAAGAATAAAAAGTAATTATTTTCTTTGTTTAGAACCAAGATGGCCGTCGTTGCCGGGCGGCGTGACATCAGACTACTGAATCCAATTGGTTAATCGCTCTTCTGTTTTATAAATGACGATAACTCAGCTTCCGATTATGATAACGGCAATGAATGAAGTGAAAAAGATTAACCCTCTCCTACCACCTACAGCAAAATCATCACATTTGTTACGACATGATAATATACATTTTTCTTATTCAGATTTATTTTGTACATCACAAACGTTGAAGAATGATCTTTGTTTAATTCATAAAAACATAGCGTTGTTATGTAGAGAGCTTGTTTGAGTTTTAAAAATCCATTTTTCTGCTACGTAAGCACGCCAATTTGGGATATACTGAAAATAGTCGGTAAGGAAAGAATTAATGAAAGTGTTCAGATTATGCATATATTATAGTATTCGTCTAAAAAAGTCAAATTGAAATTAGACATTGTGTTTGATTTACCTTGCCGCTATACAAATTTCCCTCTTAACCCTCTCCTTACCATCAACAGGAAACTCGTCAAATTCGTTACGATGCAACCAACAGTTTTCTTGGAATGTACTTGTTCCTGTTTGAGTAGAAAAAAAATCTATTCTTGTGTTGGGTGGGTGTGAAGTTTCAAGTAAAATTGTGAAAATGGCTGGTAGGGATATAGTTAAAGGTCAATAAAGTGATATTATCTCGATGTTACTTAATTATTATTCCCGAAAAATGTGATGTATAGTAACCAAAATATTTCTCTCATCGCGGGATTCAGAGATAGAACGAGTCCGTTTTTGTGTGTTTGTGTGTGTGTGTGTATGTGTGTGTGTGTGTGTATTTGTGTCGGAAACCTACCTGTTGATTCACTAAAAGTAGTAGTAGTAGTAGTAGTAGTAGTAGTAGTAGTAGTAGTAGTAGTAGTAGTAGTAGTAGTAGTAGTAGTAGTAGTAGTAGTAGTAGTAGTAGTAGAAGTAGTAGTAGTAGTAGTAGTAGTAGTAGTAGTAGTAGTAGTAGTAGTAGTAGTAGTAGTAGTAGTAGTAGTAGTCGTCGTCGTCGTCGTAGTAGTAGTAGTAGTAGTAGTAGTAGTAGTAGTAGTAGTAGTAGTAGTAGTTGTTGTTGTTGTTGTTGTTGTTGTTGTTGTAGTCGCTGTAGCAGTAGTTAAAAATAATAAACACAACAACTTTTATATTGAGCAATATCCACTAAACGTACTCAAAGAGCTTGACTCTCTCTTTACCGACGATTTTCATTATTCTCCCAAAATGGTAGTCTTACCCTGCAGAAAAATGATTTTTTAAACTCAAACAATCTCTCTACAACACAACTTTATGTTCTTATTAATTAAACAAGGATTATTGTGGTGTACAAAATAAATCTAAATAAGAAAAAAGGTATATTGTGTTGTAACAAATGTGACGATTTGCCTATGGGTGGTAAGGAGATGGTTAATAGGGGTCCCAAGACAACAGCAACATGTAACATTTAGGACAAGACATGACAAGATAATACATTTTTTTCAGACAGATACAACGCTGTTATTAACCAGGAACTAATTTTGCACCTGAGTACGATGAGAGAGTAAGGAGCCTTTTCCAAGGACTCAACTGATCGCCACTCAAAGCGGGACTCGAACCCAGGACCTTCAATCCGAAGGCGACTGTCACACCACTAGACCACATACAATTAATAGTAACAGCAGCAGTAGTGGTAACTGTTGCAATTCCTTGATGTGTACCACTGCTGGGTGGACAGCCAAGAAAATGTCTGATTCTGTATGTACTTTTAGAAACATGCTTTAGTGACTGAGCTTTTGGAGCGTGGTTTGGAATTTGCCTCAAATAAATGCTACAAAAATGCTTTTTTTTTTTTGTACGGAAGATATAAGGAACTCACTATGGTCCACTGTTAAACTACCTCTAATTTACCATATTATTATAACCTGTATTTTCCCTCTCATTATTGTTGTTAAGGTCATTAAGGTATAACCTAAAGGTCATGGCGAGAGAATGTGTTGAGGGAAGATAATTGGAGTGGGGGAAAGGGGAGAAGGAGGGGGGGGGTCAGATATTGACATAGACGTGAATGCGGAGATTGGAACCTAGATAATAGGAATGTGAGAACGTCTGAACATGTATACATGCAAACAACATGACAATATCAAGAATATCTGGCAATCTTTGCTTATAAATTTGCCTTACTCTGCGGCCACGTATTGTTACTAAAATTAGCATCGGCTGAGCCTAAACTTTTCTATCAATAAGTATAATAATATTACTGTTGTCCCAAATCGGGAAGAATATAATTTATCCGATTTGGTCGTCAACATGAATCGTGCAAAATAAGATTAAAACTGAAACTGTGGATGGGACATCGAGAGATTCGCTATGACACTGGTGCTTATAACAAAAATTAATAAAACAACAAATAATACTCTTCAACCGTCGTAACGTCACTTCCTTCCTAATGACGCATGGTAACTTAGTAATACTGGGTCTAAACTATCGGAACTATGGCGGACGCCCGTATGAAATATTTCCCGGCGAGCATAAAAGCGTATCCAGAGGAAAAAACCCCATAAATTTGATCTTGTTTTGACTTTTACACATTCTGATCACAAAGCATATGAAAAGTTCTAGCCAGCATGAAGAATAAAAGTAATTGTTTTCCTTTTTTAGAACCAAGATGGCCGCCGTTGCCGGGTGGCGTGACATCAGACTACTGAATCCAATTGGCTTCAGAATATCATAAGAACTACGTACCTTTATTGTTAAAGTGAATATTATGTTGTTAGACGCTGTGTACTTTAAAAAGTAAAGTACTCGTACAAAAATGCATTTTTAACTGCTTCAAACAAGGCACAAAATACCAAACACGGAACGTTTCGGGCTTAAATCTCGTCTTCAGCCAATAACAAAAACAAAATAAATCACAAATACATCACTTAAAATCCAAATAGAAGGCAGAGAACTGCGTTGGACTATCAGATCTGCTATTGTGTGCACGTTGGTTTGATATCGTGACTAGAGTGATATTACCCCCCACCCCCATCTGTAAAGGTTAAGTCATCTATGTACTAGACCACATAAAACACAAAGCGTGGTTTTTAGTATTTATTATTCCAAGACCAAGAAAGGCATAATATATGAGAGTCAAACGCATTCCAACTGTAATGAAATATTCAATGCCGGCGTTTACCTGTGAT
>NC_088363.1:86321487-86403987 GCF_034508935.2 Berghia stephanieae
TAGATAGATAGATAGATAGATAAACAGAGGAAGAGAGATTCTAGTTATATCCCTTTGAAATTTTAAAGTTTCAAGAAAATACATCTACCATTTTCATATAGAAATGAAAAGAAAGAGAAAGAGAACAAGGAGTGGAGACAAACAAATCAAGTCATCTCACATACGGCATCGTTAAAACGTTTCCCAGATAGTCAGTCTACCTTCAAGTTACGTAGGTGTGTTGCTTTTATTTTTAAAGTCTGACTGTGAGTAATTACTTTAGGAAAGTATCGACATTTAACCACAAATAATGGGAAACTAAAAAGGCCACCTGTTCAGGTGCTTATTCACAACGGCAGATCTTTTTAAAACTCTAGTTGAAAATAATGTTCTGTTAAAATTGTTTGAGAAGAATGAGTTATAAACTTAAATTCTGAAAACACGAAGAAGAAGAAGAAGAAGAAGAAGAAGAAGAAGAAGAAGAAGAAGAAGAAGAAGAAGAAGAAGAAGAAGAAGAAGAAGAAGAAGAAGAAGAAGAAGAAGAAGAAGAAGAAGAGAGAAGAAGAGACAAAGAAGAGGAGAAGGGAAGAAGAGAGAGTATGTAAGAGAAGAAGAAGTGAATAAAATGGAAGACAGAGAGAATGAAAGGAGAATAAGAAGACGATGATGAAGAAGAAATCACATTATTTCATTCCATTTATATTATGGAGATGTTTACTTAACAGAGACGAGACGTCGCCACTCCAAGATGACAGGCACTGAATATTATAATAAAAATGAATTATTATACAAACAATCTTCTTGTGGTCGTGTTATATCTAGACTGTGTGGACACAAAACGTACAAATAATTCATTAGCCATTATCAATACTCAACACATTAAATCATAATATAGATAGATACTGCCGTATTCTTTAAAAAAGATTTTTTTTTTTTTTTTTTAAACATCATAATTTATTGACAGATGAAAATAACTTCCAACTTTCCAAAAAGTCACAAACTCGACACGGCCTTTTTTGAGTCATTGGGAATGACCATGGGTCAATTTGATCTATGTATGAGTGAAAGTTTTCTGGACAATAATAATAATAATAATAATAATAATAATAATAATAATAATAATAATAATAATAATAATAATAATAATAATAATAATAATAATAATCATAATCATAATCATAAATTTTTAATAATAATAATAATAATAATAATAATAATAATAATAATAATAATAATAATAATAATAATAATAATAATACAGATCTCATAGATATAGACATAGCGCAATTTTAAAGAGGCTGTCATTACTAGAATCCTAAATCTAATCAACCAACACAAAATATTGTCCATTACAATAAAGTTAAACCAAGCCAATCGTGGCGTTCGATCGGCCACCAGATCTGCTGATATAGATAGTATGCGCTTGGCTAAGAAGCTCATAACATTGCCATCCGGAAGTATAACGGACCAACACAAAAAAACTGTGTGTATCCATGAACGTTTATAGTCAGGTTAATATAGTTCAGTGAGCATTTCTCATAAACGCGGATGGCAAAAAACAATAACAAAGACCTGGGTGACGTCATCTTTGAACTATCTTTTTGTGCACGTCGGCAGTGACAAGAAGAATAGACCAACTGGTGAGCGAGGCGGCACAGTTCAATCCGGGTATTCTCCATCTACCCCCACCCCTTCCCTCAAACAATCGACGGAATGTCAAACTTCTACCCCTACCCCAATCCCCTAAAAATGATTTTTCTTCCCTAACAATAGGCTTCAACAGTCGTGATGTCACTTCCCTCGTAATGACGCATAGTAACTTAGTAACTGGTTCTAAACGCCTTTCTGAAATACTTCTCCGACAGCATAAAAGTGTATTCAGAGGAGAAAAACATTATAAATCTGATATTTTTTTAAACTTTTATACATTCTGATTACATGACATGTGAAAAAGTTCTAGGCAGCATGAAGAATTAAAAAGTACCGATATTCTTTGTTTAGAACCAAGCTGTTCGTTGCTGGGCGGACGTGACGTCAGACTATTGAATCCTAGTAAGCGACTAGTAATATTATAAGGCATAACCCGACGTATACTTATTTGCAGATCTGATCACCCAAATACTCTTCAACAGTCGTAACGTCACTTCTTTCCTAATGACGCATGGTAACTTAGTAACACTGGCTCTAAACTATCGAACAATGGCGGACGCCGTATGAAATTTTTCTCCGGCGGCATAAAAGCGTATCCAGAGGAAAAATCCATAATTTTGATCATGTTTGACTTTACACATTCTGATCACAAGACATAAAAGTTCTAGCCAGCATGAAGAATAAAAATTTTATTTTCTTTGTTTAGAACCAAGATGGCCGCCGTTGCCGGGCGGCGTGACATCAGACTACTGAATCAAATTGCCATGAGCTCATCGTTGTCATGGAAACATTTTCAAACCAACTTAGATTAATCTCCGTTACGACAATGTTAAAACAATTTCATACTTGCATTTTGGTTATCGTACCTGCAAATATGTGCACGTTGAGTGTAACCAAATGTAAAATAATGATGAAATGGAATATGAGAGATACATGTACTCAACCAGTTTATGTTGTGAACGACTCGACACAAAATGTGACGAACCTTCTCAAAACGCTATTAATTGTGTTGGAAGGAAATTTTTGTCAGAAAATTGAAAGGAAAGTCAAAATTTACGAGAGTTTGTAAAATAAACCAGCTTTTGTCATTAGACGAAATGACAGTCATTCTTTTAATAAAACATAAAAATCTCATTCACGGTTAACCCTCTCCTTACCACCTGCAGCAACATCGTCACATTTCTTACGACACAATATACATTTTTTTTTTAAATTCAGATTTATTTTGTACATCACAAACTTTGAAGAATGATCTTTGTTTAATTAATAAGCACAGAAAGTTGTTCTGTAGAGAGCTTGTTTGAGGTTTTTTTTTTGATTATTTTTCTGCTGGATAAGCATGCCATTTTCGGAAAATACTGAAAAAGATCGGTAAGGAAAGATTAGGTGCTGTACTCTGGAAAGAAACGCATTTTTTTTTTAATTGACAAGAAAAATTGTCATTCAAATATCGACCGATTGCGAGGATCTGGGTTTGAGAGATTTTGCCAAGATGAGTTTTTTGATTTAGATGCCTTTCGCGTCTCGACCGAAAGATCGGGTCGCCTTGGCTGTTTCCAGTATTTCCTGTGTGAGGTGTCTCCAATATTGCCGGTCCTCTGCTAGGGTTCTCAGATTTTCAAGGTCCCCTGCCGTTATGAGACTAATGTTTTGTCCAAGTGTTGTGAGGTTTTTGTTTAGGATCACAGGGAGTGTTGTGATCGGTCTTCCTCTGAAAAGGTTCCCGTGTTTTTGGAAGTATCCCGACATGGCTTGGTTTGCTGGTATGTTTTTGTCCCTGCGTAGTATGTGACCGAAAAGTTGCCATCGTTGTTGTAAAATGTCAAGGGAGATTGGTCTTTCTTTTGTGATCTTATAGAGTGATTCATTTGAGATCTTTTTGGGGTATTTGATGTCCAGTACCCTTCTTAGCTGTGTGCGATGGAAGGCATCCAGATGTTCTTCTTCGGATTTTGTCAACGCCCAAGTGCCGCAGTTATACAGAAGTACCGGTTTTACAAGAGCATGGTACAGTTTCAGTTTGGTTTTTCTCTTTATTTTGTCACCTCTAATCCATACATTGGTGAGTTTACTGAGTGCGGCGTTTGATAGCTGTTTTCTTCTTTGTACATCCTCGGTGTCTCCAATTAGTGAGCCGACTTTCTTTGTTCTTTTCCATTCCTCTTTGTTCCTCGATATTGTTGTAAATTCGGCTAAGATGAGGGTCATTTAAATCGATCGATATAATTTGAAGGACGTTCCTTCTGGCCAGAATTTTAAATGCCTGCCCTTTTAAAAATCAGTTGACGTAAGTTTAATTCGATCATAAACATAATTTAGTAAAATCACACTAATTATTTTCGTTTACAACTTACCTGTCACTTCTTGAACTTTATAAGTCAGTGATTCGTGGAAATATTTATTCAAGCTTATAAACACATGATAATGAATGATAACATCCCAGCGATACCCAAACATAGGAAAAATGTTAAGAAATAAACTGCTCCATTTGTCAAAAAAGAACACATTGGATTTGATAAAACCGTTGGTTTGTTTTATTACATAACCATGGCGTTTGTTTTTTTAATGGCAAATTCAGGTTTATCTTAATGATTTCAAGTACTTTTGACCAGACGTGTCGTAAGCGCCATTACTTCTAATCTACACACCAAGACACACACACACACAACTAATATAAATACTAGATACACACAATACAGAGCTCTCCTATTTTACGCTAGTGAGCAGTTGGTGTCGCGTCAAGCCCAGACAAAACAAAGGGGAGCGCCAATCCATCCATCATCCACCCTGTGCTTGTGCAAGTCAATATTGACCGCTGTTGATTGGGGACAGCAATCATTTTACAGACTCAGCATTCGATTTTTCTTTTTGTTTTTTGTTGTTTTTTTTTTATTTGTTTATTTTTTTTGTTTTTGTTTTGTTTTGTTTTGTTTGTTTTTTGCTTGTTTTTGTTTTGTTTTTTTTTTTTGGGGGGGGGGTTGTTGTTTGTTTTTTTTTTTTTTTTTTTTTTGTTGTTTTGTTTTTTTGTTGTTGTTTTTTTTTTTTAACAACACCCTATTTCTTGTCTAACATAGGGCTAGTTAGGCTATGCAATGACAGAACGCATTTTTTTCATTTTGGTCAGAAATTTTCTAATTCAAATTCCGATAATGTCCTCATCGTGTTAAAAATTCTTGAATAGGAGTTTTCTGCAGCTAAAATCTTAACAAAATAAAACGATGATCCAAAACTGGAAGTTTGGATAGACGAGAGCCGGTGTCCATAGACAGTATGCGATTGGCTAAGAAGCTCACAACATTGCCATCCGGAAGTAATACGGACCAACACACAAAACTGTGTGTATCCATGAACGTTTATAGTCGGGTTAATACAGTTCAGTGAGCATTACTCATAAACGCGGCTGGCAAAAAACAATAACAAAGACCTGAGTGACGTCAACTTCGAACTATCTATAGATATGGGCTAAGAAGCTCACAAAATTGCCATCCGGAAGTATAACGGACCAACACACAAAGCTCTGTGTAACCATGAACGTTTATAGTCTGGTTAATACAGTTAAGAGAGAATTACTCATAAACGTGGATGGCAGTCAACTTCATTCTATCTATAGACTACAACGTTTATACGTCCGTCAAAGAAGTTTCGGAATTAAATGATTTTGGCAAAGTTGATCAATCCGATGAATTCTGTCAAAATTTAAATATTATTGCTATTGTTGGTATTGCAAGTGATATGGCCACCATTTCCAAATAGTAGAAGTTGTTACTGTGCCTTTCATGGTAAAGAAATCGGGTTAACCTCCGGTTAATTATTAGCACTACGGCAACCAGGGTGATGAAATATTCAAGACTTTAGAAGAGTCCATAATTAAATTGAGTTGCTTATAAATATTTCATTTTGGCTAGAAAACTTTTTCTTCAACTGAATTGTCGATCAAGAGACACCCCTACCCCCTACCCCCACACCCACCCCCTCTCCAAAACGTGTCAAAAAGTACCAAACCTAAGATTTCTTTGAAGGCTATAAGACTATGAGATTTTTTCACAGATTGTGAGTCATCTTGATCAATTGATATTTGAAATAAAAATGTTTTTTTCTGGCCAGAATGAAAACGCGTGTTTTGTCAAAGTACGGTATAGTGATCAGTGAATGGATGATGGCTAAGGTCACAGCTTAAGGCGATAACGCCATCAAAGTACGGTATAGTGATCGGTGAATGGATGATGGCTAAGGTCGCAGCTTCGGTCGATGTCGCCATCAAAGTACGGTATAGTGATCGGTGAATGGATGATGGCTAAGGTCACAGCTTCGGTCGATGTCGCCATCAAAGTACGGTATAGTGATCAGTGAATGGATGATGGCTAAGGTCGCAGCTTCGGTCGATGTCGCCATCAAAGTACGGTATAGTGATCAGTGAATGGATGATGGCTAAGGTCGCAGCTCCAGGCGATGTCGCAAATAAATCAATATTAAGAGAATATTGCAAACCATGTTTTGGTTTAATTCGATTCAAGTGAAGCAGCGCATTGAGTTCAATATTTTAGGTTTTTGTTATAGATCCTTTCATGGTCTAACAACATACTATTTAAATGAACTTGTGTCTCATTATGGACCTTGTAGATCGCTAAGATCAAATAGTATGCTTCTTCTGACAGAGGTACCCCCAAAGTCTTTGCTTCACAACAAATCCTTCAGAGGGACTGCGCCCAGGTTGTGGAATTCCCTTTGTTATAATACCAAAAATGATGACAAATTTGATACCTTTAAATAGAAAATGAAAACCGAATTATTTAGAAGAGCTTATTTTGACAATTAATGTGCTTTATGTTTTAATCTAGGGTAGATGGTATAGTTATATGTATGTAAAGGGTTTGCGTGTGTCCGGATAGGGAGAAGTTTCCGTATGTGGGTTTGAGTGTACGTACTGGTGTATATGTGAAGGCGCTTTAGTGTGTATGTTAGGTTATATAATCTGCGTGATTTTTAGTGCCATGGAACACATGTCAGTGGATTATTGGGCGCTATATAAGTATATATATATATATATATATATATATATATATATATATATATATATATATATATAATAAAATCAATACTCCCTCTTTGTCGGCGTTGTTTACTACAGCGGGGTTTACAAAGCTAATGGTCGTTACGTTTCGGGTACAAAACCCTTCGTCAGCACAACAATACACAAATTAACGTGGAAAATAAAACAAAAACTAGAAATTATTTTATTTGTGTTCCACTTTAATTTGTGTATTGTTGTGCTGACGAAGGGTTTGTACCCGAAACGTCCATTGTCTGTATCGTTCCTATACGAAGCCTCTCCATTTTACTCTTTTGTTAGTATTTTCACGATCGCAGGCTTCAGGCAGCCCCTACCGTTTTCAACTACACCTTTCATGATACGCCCCACATCTGCTACAATAGTGATATATGTGTTCCCCACCCACGGCCACTCCCTTCACCATTAGTATCGCCATCGCTTGCCCTCCCTTGAGATTATAGGAAATCGAATGGCTAGGGATTATTTAATACTCACTCAAACAATTCATGTGCTGATAATTCTCTAGCATTGAACCTGGTCAATGGCCAGAATGATGGTGGTTGTAATGGTAATGGTGGTAGGGGTTATAGAGAGGTTGTGATGGTGGTGATGAATGTTATGGTGGCGGCTGTGATGTTTATGGTGGTAGTGGTTGTAGCAGTGGTGCTTGAGATGGTTGTGGTGGTAGGGATTGTAGAGGTTGTGATGGTGATGATGAATGTAATGGTGGCGGCTGTGATGATTTTGTGGTTGTGGTTGTAGCAGTGGTGCTTGAGATGGTAATGGTGGTAGGGGTTGTAGAGGTTGTGATGGTGGTAATGAATGTAATGGTGGCGGCTGTGATGATTTTGGTGGTAGTGGTTGTAGCAGTGGTGCTTGAGATGGTAATGGTGGTAGGGATTGTAGAGGTTGTGATGGTGGTAATGAATGTAATGGTGGCGGCTGTGATGATTTTGGTGGTAGTGGTTGTAGCAGTGGTGCTTGAGATGGTAATGGTGGTAGTGGATTGTGAGGTTGATGTTGTTGTGGTATGAAAGGGGCGGTTAATGTTTGGTGAATGAAAATGTTGCAGGTATTCATATTCCTTTTTATAATGTCATTTTTTATTATAATTAATATTCATTTTATGGCCTCGCACTTTTCTAAAGATCCGTTGGCGTGACTGCTGGCAAAATCAAATTTAAGATAAATTAAAATGTTCATGGCTAAAACCTGGATTTGATTTGCTATGCTGACATGCTAACGGTCATGGACATTTGAAGTTATCATATCTTAATAATTTCTTTGGAATCAGCTCCTACTAACTTATTTTGAATTTCCGGATTCTACGTACTTTCGTTTTCGTTTTCACTTCTTACTTCTTAGCCTAATCAAGGAGTTGAATTATAGTATAGACATTGACCTCAGCCTACTAATGGTCGTTTTGGGTGCAAAACAAAGAACAGGTAATTATGGTCTTTTTGTATTTATTTTTTTGGATAGGACCTTTGACTTCAAGGCCTTTGGAATGGGGTTAGGGTTTGATGTTCAATGATAATGTAAGAGTGTATTTTTCGAGGCTGGTCTTCTTGTCATCAGCAGCATTGTCTTAGTAGTCTTAGTCTTACACTTACTCTTACTCTTACTTACAACTTACACTATAATATTACTAAGCCTAAGACCAACCTCTAAAAATACATTCTTCCATTACTATTAGTCTTATTTTCCCTGTCGATACACAGCTATCCACTGGCACTGGAAACTAAATTCAAGTTCAGCCTCAGCACCATTTATTTGGGAGGCCTACTACTTACTGTACGCTCCTCGTGCTAAGGGAATCAACCCAAGTATTCCTTATTATTTAACTAACCCTAAGAAAAAATAAAACTTTTTACCTTTAACTAAACCTAAAAGAGTCATTTTGAAAAACAAACACCTAAGGACCTTTACTCTTTACTAAAACCTGCCTATATCTAACCCAAATTCAAATAGAAAAAAAAAAAAAACAACTTACGACTGCTTTTGCAATTAGTGCTACCTTTCAATACTTCAACAGCAAAATGGTGGTGGCGAACCAAAACAATGGTCTTTTTAGGAAATTTTAAACTTTCACTAATCTCAAGGTTTGCTCTAGAGTTGTTAAAATGCTACTTCTACTTCTAGAATATATTGACAAATTGAATAAATAAACGCCTGACAAAAGATCCACGGTGAAAATACCCAGAATGCTACCCAGAGGAGCTTACGAAATTTCTCTCACTTATTTAATTTTCCTACAGTCGAAAACTTACTTTCAAGAATATGAAAACTTTCTAAATGCACATAGAAATAAGTAAAGTTAATGATGATAATAAAACAAAACATCAATATATAAAATAAAATTACCTAAACAATAAATCAGTCTTGGGATAGTAGGTTATAATATATATATACAGAAAATGGGTCATCATTCTTGTGGATGGCATGGCCAAATGGGTATGTCGTCTGTCTTAGAAATCAACACTATGGGTTCGAATTCCGTCTTCTTTTTTTTTTTTTTCTTTTCTTTTTGCCTCCTTTCTTCAGCATGTTTTCAAATGATAACTCTCCTGTCTCTTTTTTTTCTTTTAAATATTTTCCCTCTATTTCATTTACTTTCTATAATCTATTGGAAATTATAATATTCATCTCCACTCCAATCTTTTTCTATTGTTAAATCTTTTTGTAAATGAATTTTTTTATCTCTCTCAGAATCAGGAAAACAAAATCTTTTTCTACTTTTGTCAAAGGGTTTTAGCAGTTCGAAAATTATGTACACCATACCGCATTCCTTTTATTCAGATGTTTTGATTGAAGGTTATTTGTATTTTTGTTTTCCTATCTTAATTTACAGAATTAATTTTTCAAGAGTTAAAGACACAATGCTTTGTCCAACAAGAGTGCTTTTGAAATGTCATCATCTAGTGACACCAATCGTTGCAGTTCTGCCTTTGGCCAAACAGATTCCTGACCATGCCTTACCGTCCATTTCCTGGACATGTAAAAAGTATTTCCATCTCACAAAAGTGAAACGACATGAAAGGAAAGAATTCCAACCAGCATCTGATTTGTACACAAATCCAATCGATCGACTTCAATCCCATGTTCAAACACCGCTTCTTCCAGAGTCGGAGTATGTATTTCGACCCACGAAAGATGAAATTGTACAAGCCACAAAGATGTTTGAGCCATTGAATATTAAAGGTCGTCAATTTGAATTTCTGGGGTCCTATCCAAATCCTCACGTAATGCCTGACTGGGATTTGCCAGAGGTGGGTCTTTGTTATTGGTTTTTGCATTCCGTAATTTTGAGAGTAATTCTCACTAAACTGTATTAACTCACTCAATCCTAGATAGTTTTGCTACTTTTCAAAATTGGAGAAAAAAAATGTATTAAAAATAAGCATGTACCTAGATAGTTTTGTTCAACTAACCTTAACATGTAAAAATTAAATACATTAGCTTTGTACCACACCTATAATTTGTCTCAGAAAAATGTAATAAATAGACATGGGGTAAAAGTGACCCGGGTAAACTACGGATATAGTTGGTGTTTGGGTTGAATGAGTTAAACAGACTATAAACATTTAAGGTTACTCAAAGTTTTGTGTAGGTTTGTTGTTATATTTCCGAATGGCAATGTTGTAAGCTTCTTAGCCAAGCGCATGCTATTTATAGAAAACACGTAAAAGTACGAGTATTATTCATTTCTTAGACAGTGTGATTTAAGTAAATTTGATGCAGTACAAGACAAATAAGTTAACATCCAACATTAGCAAAATGTCAATATAAGCATTTTTATGATTTAATAGAAACAACCAGAAGATAAGGGGAACTGATGGCAAAGGTGAGCTACGAGTTCAAGACAACATTTATATCAGGACATTTCTAGGGTTTTTTTAGTCCTTGGTCTCATTCATAGAATATCATTTGTCATTGAGCTTGCAAGCTCCCTATACCAACTTTTGACTAGGATACGTAAAGGCTTCTTAACTCACTCAATCCCAGATATTTTTGCTACTTTTCAAAATTGGGAAAAAAAATATATTGAAAATGAGCATGTGCATATATATTTTTATTAAACTACCATTAACATGTAAACATTAAGAACATTAGCTTTGATACTACGCCTATACTTTGTCTCAGAAAAATGTAATACATAGGCATGGGGTAAAAGTAACCCCGGGTATACTACGGATATGGTCAGTGTTAGGATAGAGTGAGTTAAAGTAAAAATCTGATTATAAGGGTCACATAAATTTTTCGAAATCTTTTAAATTTTTGATGATCTACTTCAATTCCAGGTGGCTTTTATTGGGAAAAGTAATGTTGGAAAATCATCCCTCCTGGCCGCCATGTTTGCTCAGGTTCCTGATGTTGCAGTCCGGTGTTCATCTAAACCAGTAACTAGTCTCTTCATTATTACTAGTTAATGCAACCATGTAGTCTTGTGCTATGACACTTGCCCTTTGGGCCGATAGATTCCTGGTTCAAGTCCTGCCGTGAGCTGCATAAATTTTGAATCTTTGAAAAAGGCTATTTTCCCACATTATCTCATTGGTATAGACTGAGAAAAAATTGTAATAGCGTCTCACAGGCATCATGTCTCGTCCTACATGATAATTGTTGCTGTTGACTTCGGACCCCTTGTAGAGCTCTTTAAACACATTTAGTGGATTTTACACTCCACAAAAGGTCAAGTTGTTCTTTTGTTGTTGTTTTTTTAAATGATTAAATTAGTATAATCCATACCTGAACATAATGTAATTTATCATAAAAATGAATATAGTTGTAATTGTAATAATTCATCACGATTGATAATATAATTATTATGACTATTATTATTATTATTATTATTATTACCATAACCTGGCATGGTGGTTTTTTTGCAAAATATAATCCACAATTTTGCAACTAAATTCCCAAATTTTGCAAGCAAAATAAAAACCAAAATTTGCGATTGATTTTCGTAAAAACTGACAATAATTTAACGAAAGAGAAAGATGTTGTGGGACTGAGTAATTGGTAGAGAAATCAACTGAAGAAAGGATCATATTACCAAAAGCTGACAAGTTTTTTTGAAAATCCTCCCCAACAAAGTTGTTGCAGGCATGTCTACCCTCAATCTCAAATTTCAGGGACATTTTACAGACAAAAGCCCAAATTTCAGGAACAAAATGTTTCCACTGGTGTCCATATCACATAGTGTGTGGCTATGTGATCTTGTGGTATGACACTCGCTTTCGGATCGGAAGGTCCTGGGTTCGAGCCTCGATTGGCGCATGGTTGAGTCCTTGGAAAAGGCTCTTTAATCATATCATCTCACTGCACTCAGGTGTAAAATGAGTACCTGGTCGTTAACAGCGTTGTCTATGTCAGAAAAAAAATGGTAATATCCCCTAAAAGGTGTCATGTCTCATTTTACAGGTTAAGTTTTGCTGTTGACTTGGCAAACCTTGTAAAGCACTTTGAGCATGTTTAGTGGATTTTGCGCTATGTAAATGCTCAAGTTTGTTTTGTTTTTTATTGTATTCATTATTTAACTGTATCTCCACAGGGTCACACAAAGCTGATGAATGTGTTCCGTGTCGGTCGATATTTCAATCTAGTCGACATGCCTGGATATGGTTTCAATATGCCAGACCACTTCGAGACGAGTGTAGAAGCTTATATCAAATCAAGGCGCAAGTATGGCAGAAATCTTCTTGGATCTATGTTTTTAATGAACACTGTGTGCCCATATTGACAAGTTTGATGTCCAAACACAATTAATTGGATAATAGTTTACTTTCGTTTTAGAGTATATTTTCATTACAATAATTATTAAGCAGTGCTGATTATTTTTCTCAGATCTGTGGAAATCTGCGATTTTTGGTGTCAGAGGAGGAATTTCCTCCTTTTGAAAAATTATATTTCCCCTCAATCAAATGTTCTAGCAATGGGAGAGATGAGATATGTAAGAAATAGGTGCAGTTTCCACTCTCCACAAGTTAGCTAGAGTATCAATGATAGTTTGTTGTCTTAATCGCTCTAGTTTTGTTTTTTTTTGGAGGGGGCGGGGGGGAGTAATGTTGTAAAAACTGGGCTTAAAGACAATCGATTAAAATTTTCCTCCTTTTTCACTTTTTGTCACCATCAGCACTGATTAAAAGAGGAAGTTCAAGCTTTAATTTCCTGAAAATGTATTTTTTTAAAATCAAGATGCAATGGTAAGATCTGAGATTATTTAATCCTCATCAAAGTAAAAAGATGATTTTTTCCAATTTTTCATACTGCCCGTTAATTATAAATGAGACATTAAAGGCAGTTCCGTTTCTCGTAACAAAGAGCAAAAGTTTCGTGCTGCCATTGATTTTGCCAAATGGTGTCTAAGATAATACTTGTTATTTCTATGGCTAAAATAGAATGGCGTCTTGAAAATCAGGTATCTTAACTTGTAAATGAGTACCTTACACATAGGTTGAGGACCGTCCATTGAAAAAGTAAAAGGAGTTAAGAATTATAAATCATTAAGTAAATAAAGAAATAACTCATTCACTTTTAACTCCGGGGGGGGGGGGGAATGATTCCAATTTAATTTTCTCAGGGTAAAAAAAAATCTTGAATTTACCTTTATTCATGATATACAAATGTCTTTTGAAATTAACATTTTACACCCTAAGTTTTCAAGACAAACTTTAGTTCTCCTGTGACAATAGAATAGAAAAAAAAGTTTAACAAGTTCTTTGTCTTGAGCAAGGATTGATACCCAAGTATAATTGACATTAAGCAGCATTACATCTTTAAGATTAAACTGTGCCTAATCGTTTTGTTTTTTTTTCTTTCTCATTACTGAGGGGAACGTAGGTGGGGTTTGAATCTACTCTAAACTGATCACGAAATAATCTCTCCCTTAACTTGAATACAACCACAGACCTGACTATTTTTACCAAGAGAGCAGTCAATGGGATGATGTTTGGGCTTCACTTTACTACTTTTAGAGCATTAGTAGTTATCATCATCTGTAAATTACAGCTTCTTTTTTTTTTTTTTTGAAAACTGTGACACATCACAACTTCCTTCTAGTTAAAATAAAGATTGATTCATAAACTTTTCAGTCTCTGTATCCAAGTCCAAGTTACACTGTATAATTATTGTTACCAAATTTGAGTGGATTTCTAGGGAAGTCTTCGGCATTTGATGTTTTTTGTCTTCCATCTCAATTGTCTTGGTGCAGGTGGAATACTTCTGTCTTTGTCTGAATGGCAATTTGTCACCAACCTGGCTGCAGTCTACTGTACTCTTTTGATCATTTTTATTTGCTCTGTTGGCAAGGGTTGATTTTTCCCATACAGTGAAAGGTCCATAGTGCACTACGTTATATGAAATACAGTTTACTCACTGTCACCCAGTATGACACCTGACAATAGGTACTGCTATTGCCCACTACAAAAAGTGTTTGGAATGAATAAATTGGTACTTGGTGATTACAGTAATCCAAATTAGATGAATAGACAATTTTTTAAACTCTTTTGGCCAAAAAAAATTGGTTCATTAGAAACAAATTTACAAATTTACGATTTTTTTAAAATGAAGTTAGTTTTTCCAGAATTTATGGCTTTCAACTTTCTCTCTAACTTGATCAATAATAAACTATAAATGATTAATTTGATTCTACAGTTGGCAGGGAAACTAGTCTAGATGATGAGAGCGATGTTGAATTGATAATGATGATATAGAATCCAGTAATAACTCAAATTCGGATTGCGTTATTAAAATTTTAAAAACATATTTCTAACAGTATGTGGACTTGGTATCAAAATAAATTAAAATCAGCCTTTTTTTAATGGTAGTTGCTTTTTCGTTGTATCATTTCAAAAAATTGAGATACAGTAAAATTACTTTAAACCGAAAGAAGCTAAACCGAAAAATACCTTAAACCGCAAAGAATTTAATAAATTGTACAAGTTTCTTCATTATCTTTGTACTAATTCTTACGATGAACCGAAATACTTCTAAGCAGGACTTTCTTTAAACCGAAACAACTTGAGAGCACCTTCCCTTCTCTCTATATTTTTCTTCAAAAATTCCGGAAGGAGGCCACACGTAATAATGCCCGACGATATTAAACAGAGCGTAAGTATAAGATGAGGGTGATGGGTGGGGTGGGGGGGGGGGGGAGACAAACACTTTAATCACTGCACTTGGGCTTGGCCAACACCACAATCGCACAGACTGGAAAAGTAAGACAGGCGAAAAATGAGGAAAGAGGGGGAGTTGGGGTGTAGAATAACGCAAGCGAGATGTTCTCGCTCGTGTGTTGATGCTTTGGAACTGACTGGATTTTCAACATGACGATAAGGAGGGGGGGGGGGGGGGGGGTAGACAACTCACCATTGAAATGCCATTTCATTTCCACTTTGTTTAAATGTGTGTATGTGAGCGGCGGGGGGAGTTCTATGTAATTAGGCCTTTGAACCTAATGGCTTTTCAACAAAAGAGGGATGTGCAGTAGACAGCTTAGCATTGACACGCCTTTTCATTTCCATTTCACTTCACCTCTGAGTAGCTGCGCATCATTCATTATCAATTATCGCACAAGAACTTTCGATCTTATTTTAGCTTTGCATTTTACTAAAAGTTGTCTAAAAGAAAGCACTGTGCTTACACGTTTCAGTTTAAAATCAAAATACTATGTGAAGTCGATGAAAAAAAAGTTGATCAAGACGGAGATATGTAAATTACACGGCATCCCGAACTCAACTCTTTCAACAATTTTGAATTGAAAACGAAAACCCCCAAAAATATTTTTAAAACACACAAAATTCTTTTTAAAAAAATTAATGGTTACGAAGACGGCATTTATTCAACAACTTAATTTAACGGGAAACCCGTGATACGATTAAATGAGCAAATTTCTTAAATCGTTACTACCCTTGAAAAACATTGCAACACGGGAACTTACTTTAAACCAAAATGTCTTTAAACCGAAATGGTTTAGAAGGTCCCCAAAATTTCGGTTTAAAGTAATTCTACTGTATTTTATTTTTTTTAATACCAGGTAGTTTTTTTTTTTTAAGGAGTTATCTCCCTTCTACTTTGCTTAGATGGAAGTAAATGCCGCTAAGAGTCTGTCATTCGTGTAATAATTAAATTAAGTATTTTAAAATGTATAGGGAGGTCATAAAATTTATTTCGAAATCTTACACTACATACTACATATTTCTATATCCTGATGGCGGTTCTCATGTATTCTGCTTTCAGTCTGATGAGAGTTTTCATGTTGATTGATGGGGAGGAGGGGCCTGGTTCAGATGAAATTGATTGTGTAGAAATGATGGAGGAATCCACAACACCCTATGTTGTAAGTGAATAAAAATCCTAAAACGTTGTATGTGAGACTGTGCCAAAACTAAGTTTACTTATTTATTAGACCAGAGACCAGCTGAGCTCTTGCCCTTCACTTCAGTCTTCAAAAATAATTGAGCGTCCTCTGTAGTCTATACTATAAACTGAATTGGATTTGGTAGGAAGGTGTGTTAGAAATCTTCTAGAGGTTTACATTCAAATCAGTGATGTTGACATTTAATTAGGAATGTTGACATAAAGAGGCGAGACAAAGCAGATAGAAAAGTAAAGTCAAAAAACATCCAAACTATTAGCCTTTCTAAGCTGGGGATAGTATCTCAGTTGTTAATTGCGTTGGTTTTTAGATGAATTAAATATGCTTTGAACTCCTGCAATGACCATTTCTCTAACCTCTTTGAAAATATCTTAAGACAAATGTAAAAAAGAAAGCTCCGGATATTCTTTCAGAAAATATGACAGCAAAAAGTTGAAGATTAGATAATTGAAAAAAATATTGACAATGGAATATTTCAGTCCAAAGATATCTAAATAGTTTAATGTGCTACATTTGTTTGAATGATTTTCTATACTTAAACTTAAACCACAAACCATTATATTTTTTTTTTATATCAAAATATAGGCAAAATATGCTTTATATGAGACAATGAAGTTAGGTTGGGAAAACATCACTGCGACATGCCTACATTCTGACATGGAACTCACCAATTACCATGGTAATATTTTGTAACCAAAAATTCAAAGGCTTTCGATAAAACAATCTGATAATTCTCTCCCGGATTTTTTTTTTTTAAATAGATCATTAAAGTGGCCCTCCGATAATTGATGATGTATTGTGAGAGATTTCTGATATTTGTTCTCATTCCTGATTTCCCTATTTTTCATCATCTTCCCAGTTTCGTAAGAATTTTCATTAGGTTAGTTTGTGCATAGTTGGTAAGGAAGTTATTGTTGTCATTCTTGATTGGGCTTGTTATTGTTATTCATGTCTAACCCAAAGAATCAAGGATTAGAATCAGATTGAACATCCATATTCCTCTAATTGACGAAGCTGGGTATTTCACAATATATATAGTTTTGTTTTTCTCAACCTTCTCCTTGCCAACAAAAGAAAATTGTCACATTATTACAATTCAATGAACAGATTTTTGAGATTAGTTTTGTACATCAGAAAATTTAAAGAAAAATATTTGTTATAGCCATGAGAACTTAATGCTGTTTTGATTCACAAAATTATGTATAGTTTGTTCTTATTGCTTCTGAGTTTGAGTTTGAGTGTAAAAAAAATCTCAGGTCTGTAAATCTTCCGACAGTACAACTTTGCTCGAGAAATTTTGTCAAGTGTTGACATAAAAAAAAAAAAGGAAAAGAAATAATATAGTAATTGTTCTCTACCCATGAAAGATGGCACTGGTTTATCTTAAATTTAATTTGACATGATCTGACCTAGATCCAGAGACACAATCCTAGCTTGTTTAATGGACAGGGGGAAGGGGAGACAGTGGCAAATTTTAACACAAAGCGTATTTAAAATTGTGGTGTTTGTGTCATAAGGATAATGAAAAGGTGAGAAGGGAGGGCTTGCAAATTTCAAACGACTCAATACCATAGTTATTTTATTAATTTAATTAAAAATTCTTCACTGTTTCTTTGTGTATTGTTTTGCAATTTGCTGACGGGACTTTTACAGTCAAAACGAACTTTGTTTGTATTTTTTATTCCAAAACCTTTGATTTTCATCTTCAGATTCAATCTTTTTATGAGTAATGTGTGTTGCCAAACATGTTTTAAAATCAAAACGCTTTCATTTTGAACTTTTTCAGCACAATGACTTTTATCCTTTTTGATGGCTCAGTAGGAGTGACCAGAAATGATCAAAAGTACTTCAACAGATATACAACACTAAACCTTCCTTTATGTGTATGTAGAAATGTTTTAGTTTTAGTTCTAGTAAATTTCACTTCAAGTCATCTTTTATATATGCGGTTTTGTGGTTTAGTGATATAACATCTGGCTTGTGATTTGCAGCTCCTGAGTTCAAGTCTTACTGTGGGTAACACAAAGTTGAATTCCGAAAAAAGGCTCAATACTCACATTTTTTCACCATACTCTGGTGTAAAACTGAGTGCCTGGTCAGCGACAAAGCCGTCTCTATCGTTGGAAAGGAAAAACAAGTTGATAGTAGGCTTCATGTCTCATTCAACATTTTTAGTGTTACTTTTGCTTGGGATCTTTTTTAAAACACTTTGAGCAGATTTAGTGAATGTCGCAGTATTATTATTAAACGCATGTTTTTTTGTTGTTGTTTTTTTGGGGGGTTTTTTTCACATCATTTTGTACCAAATGATAGGAGACCTGGTGTCATTCTGGAAATGATTTTCATCAACACGGTGATTGATTGAATTTTAAAAATCAGTGGGGGGGGGGGGGGGGGTTGTCATTATATTATTACACGGCAACCTGAATATTTTACATCAAATTCTCCATAACCAACAGTCAGAATTCCGTTGAATGTGAGCTTTTGTTGCATCTTATAAAGAGCCAAACTGAAAGGAAATACAAAGAGGCTTTAAAAGAGGACAGAAAATTACGGTGTCTGATGTCCGCTGAAAGAGCATTCCACACAGGAGCAGAATATGCGAAAGCACGTCATGAAAAATTTGACTTAGGAATCAAACGGTTACATACAGTGAAATAAATGAGTGGTGAGATGAGATCCATGATAATGCCCTGTCTTCATATAGCAACACAAAGCATTTTGCTGCCTTTTTTGGATAGGCCAAAGCAACCATTGTCATACAATTATATACATTGTAGTTGTAGGAATGAATCAAAACATCTGGCATATTTTAATAGCTTATTACTTCCAATGGGAAGATAAAATTAAATAGATTAAATTTAAATCATTTATTGACCTTCCACTTGTCAATTTAGTTCTTTTCATTGCAGCCATGTGGTCTTGTGGAATGACATTCACCTTCGGGATCTAGGGTCCAACTCTGTTGAGAGCGGGTGGTTGGATGGGAGCATCACCCTTGAATCATATACCTATGATGTTCACATGGGTGTACGATCCGATAGTGATGTCGTTTCTTCTTCTCTTTACTAGCCTATCCTGCTTCTTTGGTTTGTGATTGTATTTTTGACAGGGGATATTTTTTTTTTCTGTAAATCTTCTGCCTGTTTGTTCTTGGTTAGTTATAATTTAGCTTATGATATCTTTAGGTTATGATTTTGATTTACATTTGTACTATTTTTGTTAGATTGCTTGTTTTTTTGTTTCAGCGGTCTCTCATATAACCTCAATTGTGTTGGAAGAGACCTAAAGCAACAAACAAACTCTGTTGAGTCCTTAGAAATGGCTCTTTACTCACATTCTCTCACTGTACTCAGGTGTAAAATGAGTACCTGGCCATTATCAGCGTTGTGTTTGTCCAGAAAACAATAAATGTAATATCGCCTTACAGGCATCATGTCTCGTCCTACATATTAAGTGTTGCTGTTTGTTAGGGACCCCTTGTAGAGCGTTTTGAGCACGTTTAGTGGATATTGCGCCATATAAATGCTGAAGTTTGTTTTTGCATTGTTTTTTTTTGTTATAGGTTGTCATGACGAAAATTGATAAAGCACATCCTTCAAAACTGCTCCGAAATTTGATGAAGGTCATGAACTTCAAAGAGGACTCTGGTGCCAGCAGTTGCTTTCCACAGCCGTTTTTAGTCAGGTGAGTTGAAATACTGAACCAATTAACTGCCGTATTCTGAAAAGACGTGTATTTAAAAATTTGGCCAGAAAACTTATCCTTCAAATACTGATCGATTTAAAGACCCTCGTCTTGGAAAAAACTCTCAAACTCTTGACCTTGGGAGGTCCCAGGCAAGTCCCAGATTTGAGAGTTTTAACCAAGATCAGGGTCACTTAAATCGATTGATATTTGGAAGACATTGGCATTGAGTCACATCACCTCTTGCCATATAGTCACATATACCCAATGCCCCCATCCCTACCCCTACACTCTGATTGTATTATTATAGTATATTATAATGTAAAAGCAGACTTCTAGACAATGCTGGTGTGTAACAAAGCTCATTGAGTTTTGAGAGCGATGCAAGATTTTTTAATGCCAATTTTGTCTCCACTCCGCATCCTTTTTGCAGTTTTGTTTCAATTACTTCTCTATGAATTTCGTTGAATACAAGGTGGATAAGTCATAGACTGGGATTGTAAAAGTTAAAGTTAATTGGAAGGTTTTGTTGGATCAAGGTGCTCTGTTTTATTATTATTATTATTATTATTATTATTATTATTATTATTATTATTATTATTATTATTAATATTATTATTGTTGTTATTATTATTATTGATGACCTTGTTTTTGTAATTATTATTATTGATGTTATTATATTATTATTTCCAGTTCTATAAATGGAGAGGGCCTTGGTTACCTGCAAGCATTCGTCGCCTACATCACTGGGAACCTGAAAATTAAAGGACTGTCATAGCACAAGTGGCATCTCTTATTCCTATAATACTTTATTATGTCAGAACGAACCATATGCTTAAAAGCCGAATTGAATGTTGAACTGATCAAAAATATAAATTGTTGGCATTAGCACCCTAAAATATGGTATCCATTCTCCTTAATAAAACATGCAAACTCAACACGTCTGATTTTTCTGGCTATAAATTCAATTTTCATCATCTTAACTGACCCGACTTAATAACGTTTTGAAGCGAAGGGTCACATATGAGGGCGATTGGGAAACTATTGTGAAAATCTTTAAACATTTTTATCATGACTCGCTCAAACTTACACCCCAAGTTCCACTCTTTGCCTATTTCAAAGCGACAAATTAGGGCGCAGGCACTGGTGTAATATCTTGGTATTATTATTATTATGATTCAAGGGATATAATCCATTATTTGCATTGTCTCTGTTTTATAAAATATTATTGTGGTTAGTGCCCTTGCCATTGTATTTCCTCTCTCAAAATTAAACAAATCAAGAGCCGGTCGATTTCCAGCTGTTCGTTCATTCCTTGACAATTGGTGTCAGATAAAAGATCTGAAAAAGTGTGTATGAAACAGTGCCAGACAAGGCAGGAAAGAAAGATACAAGAAACAAACCATCCCTTAAAAAATCAGCCTGCCTTAACTGAGAGAAGCAAACCTCAGACCTCCTAATTACCAGTCAGACGTGCTAGCAGAAGTTATACTAACAGTTTTGTAATTTATCAGTGATGATACTCACAAAAAGTCAAAAAGGAGGAAAAGTCTCGGAAAAACGGAAAACTCACCAAGAACATTCTTGCACCACAGGAAAGTAGGCAGGATGACTTCTTTTGAGTACAATTTTAAAACGCCCGGAGTCCAGTAAAAGGAGGAAATTTTTGTTATATATATATATATATATATATTTTTTTTTTTTTAAAAGGAGGTATTTTTTAAAGATTTATTATATTAATAGACCTGCATGCGAGTCCTGACCAAATTGTCTGAACTTTTTCACACATATCGCATTACCGGATCTTTTATTTTGTAACTCAGTACTTAGTCATATACATTTTCTTTTGGATTGTCCTACCGAATATATTTATATTAAAATGTTAAAAAGTACCAAACATTTATAGGGACAAGGGACAGCATGGAGGTAGAGTGATAGTTTGATATTTTTTCAAAAATAAAAATTAATAATTATTTTTTACATAGACAGATAGGCCTTTAAAAAACATTTAATAAGATACCTTACTTTTGGATCTAGGATAAACGGTTCCAAAGTTATGATGATTTTACTACTCTAAATTTAGTCTTACAAAAAGCTCAAAATTGATTGAGAATTCCCCACTGGGAAGCCTCTCGATAAGGTGACTACTGATTAAAACGGGATCTTAGCATAGAGAAAAGAGGGTTGGTCACTTGTGGTCAACATTAAACATATTGCACTGCCTTCAATCTTTATGAAATTTGATATAGACACAGACAAATGATTTATCTAGATGCCTTCTCTTTTTTTTTTTTTGCTATCTCAATTTTGAAAAAGATTTCAAAAGTTTTAAAATGATGTTATTTTTATCAAATTATAATTTTTGATACAATATGTCAACATTGATTTCTATCACTATCACATCAAAAGAAATCTTGATCTCTGCCCTTTAAAATGATACCAGAGCCGTTCATATACTGTGAAAAATAATGCAACAGTGATTATAATTATATGAAATTGTGTTATACAAATAAAGTTGCGCTTCACTTGTCCAATGGCTAATCGGCACCTGTCTACCTACAGACTGGGCTAGGGCGAGGATTGAGTGAGTTAAGAAATCTTGTGAAGCTTGGAGAGAGGATGAGTCTCTGTCTCAGCAGTGAAAACAGCCGTCAACGACTGAGGTGTTTTTCTTTTTTCTCTCTTGTGTTACTCACTTTGACTTTGACTGTCTGTGAGAATGCCTCTTTATGAATGATTTTCCTTTGCCACCGTACTGTAATCGGACCCCCACAGTAGTTTTTAACCTGGAATAATTGATCTTATCTCTAACTCTAAAGAGCAATAACCATCCCAATCATTAGACTTTAATCCACTGGCAAAAAAAAAAAATACAAAATGCAGCACCCGGCTGGGCTGGCTTTCTCACGTACGCCAAAAGAAAATCATCGCCAATTCCATTTGAATAGATTTCGAACACCATTCTCAACTGACTTCAGATCCGACGAACGGTCAAAGAATTGTTCAGGCATGATAACAAAAAATAATGTAAAAGAGTAATAGATCAAAATATACAACGACAAATCCGAAAGTTTATTGATAGAGCGAATAAAATTGAAATGTAGCAACGTTCAATTGAACAAACAAAAGTTACTTGAATGGAATACCGAAAGTATGAAAACGAAAGTTAACGAACTGCGCATGCTCGATTATATCGACACACTACTCGTTTTTCAGACAATGAAGAGTTGCGGTCGAATCGAAGACTAGCGAGTTTCCCGATAATTGCCGAACGAGCGTAACGAGGGCTTGAAAGTGCCGATTGTCGGCAACCCGACGCCCATTCGTCGGCACTTGACTGTTCGCCGCCGGTCGAGTTGGGGCTCGCCGACACTCCGACAATTGACGTCACTCGCAATCAGATTACTTTAGCAATAAAATAAAAATAAGTGATCCGGGAGATCGCAACTACCGTGATTGTCGGAAAACCGACAATTGTCGGCACACATGCAGGTCTAAATATTAAAAAAAAAAAAGTAAAAGGAGGAAATGAAGGAAATATCCGCGGATCGAGGATCTGAGGAGGAAAACCGAGGATTTCCGCGGATCCGCGGAAAAGTATCATCACTGATTTATATAGGTTCGTTTCTATTTCTATTGTCTTTTTAATAAATGAGTTACATTTGCTAATTTCCATTTTTCTAGAATTTTACCCCTTTTTTTTTCTCTTTCATGTGTATGTTGCCATTAAATTTTTTGAATTATTGGCGAAAGCCTAATGGTAAATAAACTTGAAATTTGTAATGTTTAGCCTGTATGGTTTTCTTTTGTCGATTTGTTCCTTGGGGTGTGGCAATACAGCATTGGTGCTATACAGATTTATTCTATTTGTGTTACAATTATCAAATGTCTCTTTATTAATTGGCGCTAACAGGCGACTGGTACTATATGGGGAATCAGAAGGCTGCAGCCATCCCTTACAAATAAATATCTGTAAAAAGTCACTGACAAAACAGATTTTGTCTTTTGTTAGAGCAGTGAGTGGAGCAGGCACTTATGTTGGTAACAACAAGATATGAAGTGAGTAGAAAAGTGCCAGAAGACAATAGAGAATAAAATTTTTTTTCGCGGCGGTGGTGGGGTTTGAACCTGCGACCTTATTGGTACGACAACTCCGCCTGGCAGGTGAGAGCGTGGCTCTACCGTGTGAGCTATCCACGAACACAAAAATATTCGTTTCAAACCCAAAGTCATTTCTAGATCCCTCTCTCACCCACTTCTTGAGATCGCCGATTCGTTCGCCACCATCGCGAAGTAATTTTGACCAGCAGTTAAGCTTAATAGCCAATATTCTCATCACAAACATATAACATAGAAACGATTGAGACATTGAGTATGCTCCGGTGTATGGGGTGAATTTTTAATTCAGAAAAGTGAGTGGAGCAGGCACTTATGTTGGTAACAACAAGATATGAAGTGAGTAGAGAAGTGCCAGAAGACAATAGAGAATAAAAATTTTTTTTTCCGCGGCGGTGGTGGGGTTTGAACCTGCGACCTTATTGGTACGACAACTCCGCCTGGCAGGTGAGAGCGTGGCTCTACCGTGTGAGCTATCCACGAACACAAAAATATTCGTTTCAAACCCAAAGTCATTTCTAGATCCCTCTCTCACCCACTTCTTGAGATCGCCGATTCGTTCGCCACCATCGCGAAGTAATTTTGACCAGCAGTTAAGCTTAATAGCCAATATTCTCATCACAAACATATAACATAGAAACGATTGAGACATTGAGTATGCTCCGGTGTATGGGGTGAATTTTTAATTCAGAAAAGTGAGTGGAGCAGGCACTTATGTTGGTAACAACAAGATATGAAGTGAGTAGAAAAGTGCCAGAAGACAATAGAGAATAAAATTTTTTTTCGCGGCGGTGGTGGGGTTTGAACCTGCGACCTTATTGGTACGACAACTCCGCCTGGCAGGTGAGAGCGTGGCT
The DNA here is from genome assembly GCF_034508935.2 of Berghia stephanieae. Lineage (NCBI taxonomy): Eukaryota > Metazoa > Mollusca > Gastropoda > Nudibranchia > Aeolidiidae > Berghia > Berghia stephanieae. Next base: position 86,346,206 of record NC_088363.1, read on the forward strand.
CTACCGTGTGAGCTATCCACGAACACAAAAATATTCGTTTCAAACCCAAAGTCATTTCTAGATCCCTCTCTCACCCACTTCTTGAGATCGCCGATTCGTTCGCCACCATCGCGAAGTAATTTTGACCAGCAGTTAAGCTTAATAGCCAATATTCTCATCACAAACATATAACATAGAAACGATTGAGACATTGAGTATGCTCCGGTGTATGGGGTGAATTTTTAATTCAGAAAAGTGAGTGGAGCAGGCACTTATGTTGGTAACAACAAGATATGAAGTGAGTAGAAAAGTGCCAGAAGACAATAGAGAATAAAAATTTTTTTCGCGGCGGTGGTGGGGTTTGAACCTGCGACCTTATTGGTACGACAACTCCGCCTGGCAGGTGAGAGCGTGGCTCTACCGTGTGAGCTATCCACGAACACAAAAATATTCGTTTCAAACCCAAAGTCATTTCTAGATCCCTCTCTCACCCACTTCTTGAGATCGCCGATTCGTTCGCCACCATCGCGAAGTAATTTTGACCAGCAGTTAAGCTTAATAGCCAATATTCTCATCACAAACATATAACATAGAAACGATTGAGACATTGAGTATGCTCCGGTGTATGGGGTGAATTTTTAATTCAGAAAAGTGAGTGGAGCAGGCACTTATGTTGGTAACAACAAGATATGAAGTGAGTAGAAAAGTGCCAGAAGACAATAGAGAATAAAAATTTTTTTCGCGGCGGTGGTGGGGTTTGAACCTGCGACCTTATTGGTACGACAACTCCGCCTGGCAGGTGAGAGCGTGGCTCTACCGTGTGAGCTATCCACGAACACAAAAATATTCGTTTCAAACCCAAAGTCATTTCTAGATCCCTCTCTCACCCACTTCTTGAGATCGCCGATTCGTTCGCCACCATCGCGAAGTAATTTTGACCAGCAGTTAAGCTTAATAGCCAATATTCTCATCACAAACATATAACATAGAAACGATTGAGACATTGAGTATGCTCCGGTGTATGGGGTGAATTTTTAATTCAGAAAAGTGAGTGGAGCAGGCACTTATGTTGGTAACAACAAGATATGAAGTGAGTAGAAAAGTGCCAGAAGACAATAGAGAATAAAAATTTTTTTTTCGCGGGGGTGGTGGGGTTTGAACCTGCGACCTTATTGGTACGACAACTCCGCCTGGCAGGTGAGAGCGTGGCTCTACCGTGTGAGCTATCCACGAACACAAAAATATTCGTTTCAAACCCAAAGTCATTTCTAGATCCCTCTCTCACCCACTTCTTGAGATCGCCGATTCGTTCGCCACCATCGCGAAGTAATTTTGACCAGCAGTTAAGCTTAATAGCCAATATTCTCATCACAAACATATAACATAGAAACGATTGAGACATTGAGTATGCTCCGGTGTATGGGGTGAATTTTTAATTCAGAAAAGTGAGTGGAGCAGGCACTTATGTTGGTAACAACAAGATATGAAGTGAGTAGAAAAGTGCCAGAAGACAATAGAGAATAAAAATTTTTTTTTCGCGGGGGTGGTGGGGTTTGAACCTGCGACCTTATTGGTACGACAACTCCGCCTGGCAGGTGAGAGCGTGGCTCTACCGTGTGAGCTATCCACGAACACAAAAATATTCGTTTCAAACCCAAAGTCATTTCTAGATCCCTCTCTCACCCACTTCTTGAGATCGCCGATTCGTTCGCCACCATCGCGAAGTAATTTTGACCAGCAGTTAAGCTTAATAGCCAATATTCTCATCACAAACATATAACATAGAAACGATTGAGACATTGAGTATGCTCCGGTGTATGGGGTGAATTTTTAATTCAGAAAAGTGAGTGGAGCAGGCACTTATGTTGGTAACAACAAGATATGAAGTGAGTAGAAAAGTGCCAGAAGACAATAGAGAATAAAAATTTTTTTCGCGGCGGTGGTGGGGTTTGACCTTATTGGTACGACAACTCCGCCTGGCAGGTGAGAGCGTGGCTCTACCGTGTGAGCTATCCACGAACACAAAAATATTCGTTTCAAACCCAAAGTCATTTCTAGATCCCTCTCTCACCCACTTCTTGAGATCGCCGATTCGTTCGCCACCATCGCGAAGTAATAAAAAAATTTTTTATTCTCTATTGTCTTCTGGCACTTCTCTACTCACTTCATATCTTGTTGTTACCAACATAAGTGCCTGCTCCACTCACTTTTCTGAATTAAAAATTCACCCCATACACCGGAGCATACTCAATGTCTCAATCGTTTCTATGTTATATGTTTGTGATGAGAATATTGGCTATTAAGCTTAACTGCTGGTCAAAATTACTTCGCGATGGTGGCGAACGAATCGGCGATCTCAAGAAGTGGGTGAGAGAGGGATCTAGAAATGACTTTGGGTTTGAAACGAATATTTTTGTGTTCGTGGATAGCTCACACGGTAGAGCCACGCTCTCACCTGCCAGGCGGAGTTGTCGTACCAATAAGGTCGCAGGTTCAAACCCCACCACCGCCGCGAAAAAATTTTTTATTCTCTATTGTCTTCTGGCACTTTTCTACTCACTTCATATCTTGTTGTTACCAACATAAGTGCCTGCTCCACTCACTTTTCGAATTAAAAATTCACCCCATACACCGGAGCATACTCAATGTCTCAATCGTTTCTATGTTATATGTTTGTGATGAGAATATTGGCTATTAAGCTTAACTGCTGGTCAAAATTACTTCGCGATGGTGGCGAACGAATCGGCGATCTCAAGAAGTGGGTGAGAGAGGGATCTAGAAATGACTTTGGGTTTGAAACGAATATTTTTGGGTTCGTGGATAGCTCACACGGTAGAGCCACGCTCTCACCTGCCAGGCGGAGTTGTCGTACCAATAAGGTCGCAGGTTCAAACCCCACCACCGCCGCGAAAAAATTTTTATTCTCTATTGTCTTCTGGCACTTTTCTACTCACTTCATATCTTGTTGTTATCCTTTTGTTAGAGCGCTTGCTGCAGTTTTAGGTCATTTCAGCGCCAGTAAAAAGGGAGGGGATAGCAGTAAAAAATCTAGATTTATAATTAAAGAACTTGAGAAACTGTAAGACAAAGGGGACTGGTTTAAATAGCGAACAGATGCAGATTCTAATCGCAAATATCAATGCGATTTGTTTTGAGATCCAACCTAAATCCCCATCCAGACACAAGCACTGGGTTCAACTTCAACCTAGAGGAACACTCGTACTCAAATGTTTACAAAACACGATATTCAAAATAAGTTTTAAAAAAATAAAAATTACAGTACATAACAGTAACAGATGATTTATAAGGGAAAAATATCTCCCAAAACTGCAACTTGAGATATGACCGTATCTCTCTCAGCCAAGGTCAGGACTAAACAAAGTCGTCTCGAAGACAAAGACCGGAAGCAAATTCCGAAAAAAAATAAAGGGAGATAGAGAAGACACAGCATGCGACCTTCTGCCCACTATAAGGGTTTTTAAAAAAACAACAAAACGTTTTTAAGGTCACTTTCCACTTCAGGAGGGAATAGGATAGTCAATAAAGTTTTATGTTTTGTTTCTTTTTATTTTTAAGTTTAAGTTTAAGGGTTTTGCGGGGCTGGCCCTTGCAACATTTAGGTCATAACGCCAGTAAAAAAGGAAGAAAATTGGGAAAGTAAAGACATTATTCATGTCCATTAAAAGGACTTGAAGTAGAAGAAAAAGCAAGACAAAAGGGAATGGTTCAAATGGGGAACATATAATTTCCATGAGCACACGATAAGTAATAGGTTGAGATCACCTAAAAGTAAAAGTTTAAATGTCTCACTCGGACACCAGCACAGGATCCCACTAAGAGGAATACACTCAAATGTCTACAAATCATACATTAAATTTATTTTTTTTTAAATGACAGTACATTACAGAGAGATAATTTACAAGGAAAAATATCAATCTCCCAAAACTATAACCATACATTCGAGTTACCCTCCCAGCCGAGGACTCTGGTCAGGATAAAACCAAGTAATCTCATTCCAATGACAAAGACAGAATGCAATTGGAAAACGGACACAGGAGGATAGAAAAAACAGTACCCGTAAGTACCTCTCTGCTCACTATAGGAGGTCAGGAACCCCACCCAGCAATAAAGATGTAGATTTACAATTGAAAGCACAATGGAAAATCTAAGACTAAGACACAGGGGAACTGACTCAAATAGGGAACAGGTGTAGAATTGGGGCCAGGACAAAACCAAGTTATCTCACAAGACAAAGACAGACACCAAGTTAGATAACATTTATAGGGGTACAGAAGACACAATAAGTGCCTCCCTGCCCACAATGGGAGGGTTGGAATCCCCCACCCAGATTGATTTATAAAAAAACTCGAAAAAGTGAAAAAAGAAAACAAGGAAATTGATCATTCAATTTATTGTACATAGAAAGTCACGTCACCAAAAACAAAATTTTAAAAAAAGAAAATCAATAGACTTAATCAGGTTCACGAAACAATCAAAATGAGGACAGGTACAAGTTAAAAGATAAATAAATTAACCTGACTAAAGCTAACAGTATGTACAATTTAATATTTACACCATTTGAAATATGCTGATGATATGATTCAACAAAAAAAAAAAAAGGTCATATCGATGACAATATAAATATGAAATCAATCCGCTTCTTGTCTCAAATAGATTTTAATTACATATGTACAATCCGTTGATTATTCTATGGGGGACATCAAGACAATCAGTAATAATATACCCATCCTGTTTTTCATTTCTAAACCGTGCACACAAAAACTTTATATTTACAGAAAAGGAAATATGTGCTAAAATTTCATACAGAATCCATGCAACATGTCATTTGTAATACTTAAAAATTCACCATCTTGATCCAATAAATAGTTCTAAGTCAAAAGAAAAAAAAGAGGGGAAAGGGAGAGAATAACAAGAACACTCCGCTGCTCATTTATAAAAAAAAAAGTTATATCAAATCAACTGACATGTTCCAAGTCTTGACTTTAAATCACAGATAAAACCTAGGTACTTCAAGCCAAACCATTATTAAACTTTTCCATTTGGCAATGATTTCATGTCAGCTTTATTGCTAGGATCCCAGCAGTCCGTTAAATGTTCTGGCTCCAAGCCTTGTTCATAGCGACTCCACATCCTCTCAAACAAATCCTCCAGATTCTGAGCGTAGATCTGTGTGCTAAAGAGTGGACTTGACGTTCTTGCTTTCCATACTTTGGCCTTCATTCCTTCCAAACTATTTTTTAAAATAAAAATCAATAACATAAATAAGATTGGTAATGATATTGAAAAATACTTTCACTCAAAGTCAGGAACTAAGAAAAAAATAAATTCAAATAAAAGATAGTTGGGGAAATAAGATATCCAGGCAGAATGTTGGCTTCCATGGCAAAATTAAAGACTGCACAAAGCTAAGAAAATTGAATTTATTGTCTAACAGAAACATAAAAGATCTGCATGAACTTACTAGACAGGATCAGATCCCAGCTTTGCAGCAATCCTGATGTAGTCTTCCCTTGTATCCGCAACAAGCTCAGGACACCCAAGAGAATGAAGCTGACTAGATGCAACACGAGATGCCAATGTTTCAGCTGAGAATTCAGAGAGTAATGAAGAAAAGAAAATCTTTGTTAGTGTACTTATAAGCTGATGTGCATGTCCCCTCAGAGACAAGCCATCTATCAAATATTAAATTCCCACATTATATCTTTTGAACTTGTGAAGAAAATCAGAGAAGAGGGCTACAGCAGTTGCTGATCGTCCTATGGTCCTTTGTGTGTGTGTTTGTTATCTTTGCATCTTTCTTTTGTTATGTACTGTTAAGTTCTTGTTATATATGTTGATTTGTATTCAGCGAAACAAAATGCTTGAAACTGGTCATTTATGCTATGCCAGTTTTCCTTAAAATTTACTGTATTAAGAATAAAAGTGTTGTGAACAGGTACAAAACCTGAAAAAAAAAATCCTGCTTGATTCTATTTATTGAATGACAACTTACCAGGAAAAGTGACCATGGGTGTCCCAGCCCACAGAACATCCATTCCTGTTGTGTGACCATTACACAGAGGAGTGTCAAGGCAAACATCAGCGAGCTGACCTCTCCGCACATGTTCTTCCTAGTAAAAAAATAATGGTAAATGGCTCCTTCTCAACATATATTTATATAATAAGGAAACTATGGTGCTAGTTGGTAAGTAGGACACTGCTTAAGACAAATGGCAGGGAATATATAAAAAATTCGACGTAAAAACCTTTATATTTAAAAAAGTGTTCCTTCCATAAACATTTTAATTGGACAATATTTAACTACAAAGTTGCTTACCCATAATGTATCATGCATGTAAAACAGGATTATCCTGTTGAAAACCAAAATAACAACGAAAGAAAATAACATTCACAAAAATTATCAAAGACGGAGCTTCCTTTTACATCCCAAAAATAGGTGTAACAGTACTTTAAATGATTCAAGCATCAACATTGACTATTCAAATAATGAAACAAAAGAAACCATTGAAATGAAAAGTCAAAATATGAAGAAAAAAAACCCAAAAAAACATTTAATGGTTCTCATGGGTAAACATCACTAAATAAAGAGAAAAACCAGCTTTTAAAAAGACCCTTAAAGAAGAGTAAGAAGCGGTTACAACAGCAGTTTAAAAAATTAATTTGATGCAAGAGAGATGCATGCGCACAACCAACATGACATTATCTAATAACTTTTCCGCCGGTGACGTCACAGACTATGGGTGTCGTCCAATCAAGGGACGCTACTCTTCCGATAATCTCATTCCCGATAAAAAAAATGATTCTCACCTTGGGGGCTACGTTTGAGAAGACGATTCGCCCAGGGGCAAGTCCATAGTTTTGTGCTGCTTGGGAAATATTAGGCTCTCCAACGGCAGGGAATCTCAGCAACCACAAGACACTGTTTGGAACTTGTTTCAAAATCTCACACTATAGGTAAGGAGGTAACAATAGTAACAACAAATTAGAACAAAGACTTTAATGAAATATGTCAGAATGAGTCGTGATAGTGAAGTTCATTGTCAATTGGATCAAGATAGAGATTTTTAAGATGAGATAATTGAAAAAGAAAAAAAAATATTTTGATAATGCTAGTTAAACCAAGTGAAAGTATGTCTGAATCCATTGACCAAAAATTAACAAAATATAAGCTCCATCATTACCTGCTAAAATCATTTTAGTTCAACTATCATTTCAAATTAACAGGTCAATCAATCACAGATAAAACATGTGTTCCAAGAAATGCATCGACAGCCTAACTGTTTGTGGGTTTCTTCAATTATTTTCATTACCTTTGTCAAAGATGAAAAGTTCAATTAATTTTCATATAAAGACTGATCTAAATCAAGCATTTAAAAAGTATGCTTTAATGCCGTGTGTTTAGCACCAAAAACTTACCCACATCTCCAAAGTGGCTGGATCAATCTTGTAGAGTTGATTAAAGTTACAGTATACCACAGCATCGTCTGGTAACCCATACTGCAGTCTAGACGACAAAATTACACAGTTAGGGATTTCTTCTCCGGTGGCAGCTCTGTTGTTTGTCTGGAAACAAAACAGTATAAAATCAAAATAAATGGGTGAAAAAAAAAATCACATTAAATCTTACAATATTAGACTAATTAAAACGTTCCTCAAAACAGTTTTAAAATATATGTTTGAGACTTCCCAAGGACATGGGTTTAATTCCTAGACATTATCATAGATAAATCAAAATTTCCTCAGCATTAAATCCCTTTTCTATAGAGCTGAAATAAATTTCATCATAAAACATGCTTTACCAGGCAACTCAGTGACAAGAAAAAAATCATGAAAAAATTGTTTCTTCAAAATTAATCAACCTACTAATTACCTGATTAGTGGTAAGGCCGTTTTGGATGACTATGTTGTTGACCATAATTTGAGCCTGGTTTGAGGAAATCATGGTTTGAAAAGACTGAATAACTGTCTGGGGCAACTCGCAGCATAAAGTTGTAATACATCCAACTTCTCCATTGGAGCTGTTCGTGGTTACCCCTGGAAGTGCTTTTTGAGTTACCTCCTACAAGAGATGAAAAGAAAAAAAGATTATAATTCAATAAGGGCAGCGAACTATAATGAAATGGAAAATCATTGTTTAGGAGTTATACTTCTTCTTCTTCTTCTTCTTCTTCTTCTTCGTTCCTCTGATGGACATCTATGGCTGCAGTCCGATATCTGCTATGAAGTCTGTGGTCCGCTTTAGGTCCTCAGCCTCACCATAGGAGGAGTTATACAATGCTTGCAACACTTTTAGATCACAAAGTCTAGACAGCGTTTTACTAAGCTGGTAAAAGACAAAATCTATTCACTCTACATAAGAACGGGCCCTGGTCCCCTGGTAGTGTACTTTTGACATGTGGTGCCAGTCTGTCTAGGCCGACTTCATAAAAATGTGAAAGTCAAGAGTCATTAAAATTCACGCAACAGAGACAAAGTGTCAAAACATGAGACAAGACATGATTTTTCAACAGATCCACAACTTTGCTGCCTGAGCTTCTCTCATAGGAAAATCATTTGACACAGCAAAATCAGTAGTAAAATTTCTGGGAGAATTGAGAATTTTTTAAAACATGTAATTTTTTTCCTGAGACATACTGTAAAACATACCCAACACACCGGTTTTCTGTAAATTTTACTTATGGTTTGATCTCAGCCAATTGACTGAGAATTTAAAAGTCTAAACATAAAAAATTGACAATCTTTAAAATAGACCTGTAAATGAGCTCTATAAAAATTGACTGAAACTGAAACTCTTCGTAATTCGTCGTAGCGGTAAAATCCAAAGAATCAAAATGAAAGGTAAACAGCAAGCTCACTTGAGCAAAGCAATGGCAGAAAACTAAATTGCGAGGGAATTAATTAGGCTACTTACCATTGTTCCTTGTAATTAAGTACCCAATCAGTGAAGAAACTTAGAAACGGTCAACCAGTTTGTTTACAACATGAGGTAATCGAGATGTGCTTGTAGCAATCATTTAACTTTCGATTTGAAGGTGTCTACATAACGAACTTCCGGTGTTTCGAATTTTTCTTTCTCATACTTTCCCTGTCCTTCAAGTAAATGTGGTCAATTTTGGCTTAGACGAAACAGTTAAATTTATCGCTCGGCGGCTCAGTTAAAATTGGCTACGACAGGTTTCGAAAGTGAAAAAATAATTTCACGAAGGCTGTGTGAAAATACACTGGGGTGTGTTCAGACACGGCAATTCTAAAAAGCGTCGCTTAGCCTTGGCAATATATTTCCATCATTAATATAAACGGCCCATGAGCTTTGCGTGGGGCTGTGGAACATTCCTAGTTAACTTTACAATCAATCGACTACGATTCATGAATTCTTTCTTTATTCATTTCTTTCTTCCCTTTTTAAAAATATTTGAATTTGACGAATTGACTGATTTCAGTTAATTGACTGAGAATTTACAGGTCTATTAAAAGGTGGAAAACTAATTTTCTTACGAAAAAAAAAAAAAAAAACTTACCTCGATTGTTGTGGCAAGTGCTTTGATAGGCTCTAAATCAATAGCATTCAAATACATGACAGCCTTTGTCGGGTTATCAGCGTTATCAGTGATTCTGACAACCAAACGATTCTGAAGGTGAGGGAACATATTCAAGTGATCCCCAATGAAGAAGGTATCCCTCATGAAAGCAAGCTGTTCTGAATACTGATTGCTAACTTCCACTGGAGAAGTGATCCCATCTGTAATAATGTAATCCATGAAAGATGCACCTGAAGTTCCTGGGTAGCCAAGCCACATTACCTAAAAATGGAAAAATAGGTGAACGCGTGAAAGACTTTCAAAAAACAGATCACAAATGTTACAATATTCTAGCCATTACATTAAACAGAAGTGTCTGCTAATAATAATAATCTCAAGTCCATATCACATTATCGATAAATAACCACCCAACAATAGTATTATACAGAACAATGAAGGCAAACAATCTGTGACTAATCTGTCGGATGTTTAAGATTTTGACAGGAATTATGTAGAGAGGAGGAACATTTTGCAGTTTTCATAGAGCGTACATTTAATCATCACTAAAATGGAGAAATATACAAACATGTCAGAGGCAGGACATTGTGATAAAAGCTTTACTCTGCTTCCTCCGCTTTGCTTCCATATTTGGCAAGCTTTGTAAATTTCACCTTTAAAATGTTGCATAGTTTAAGGACAACCCTTTGATCAGATGGATCACCAGAGGACGAAAATGGTAAATTAGCTCTGTAAGTTGTGCTAAAGAAAACTCTGTACATGGGTTCAGAAGCTCTTTAAAAAGGCAGACAAAAAGGGTTTAAATGTCCTGTGTTAATCGAAATGTGGAATACTCCCATTAGAAATCAGGTAAAACAATTAAGACAAAAATAAGAATGAATTGCTTTACCTGAATTGGGGCAGGTCTCAAAGCAAATAATTCATTGCGGGCACCCTTGGTGTAGCCATTCATATTGACCAATATATCGATGCCATCTGCGTTAATTTTGTCTGCAGCCTTTCCATTGCAAGGAATCTTTGATAGGTCAATGAAATTTTCAGCTTCTGAAGATATTTTTTGCCTGAATGTTGTGCCATCATCAGGACTAAGAGAGTAGCAGAAGATCTGTGGATAAAATGGTATTAGATTAAATATATTTTAACCAGTGGATTGACATAAAACCTAGGATTACCTAAAGCAGAAATGTCCAACATCACCGCCTCACTGAAATTGACCAGAAAACATTAAAAAAAGTTTTATTTGCTAAATCATGTTAAATTACAATGTTTTGGGATTTTTTTTTTATATTGATAAAGTAATTATTTTCTTTATTCTTCTTTTTTTGTTTAGGACTTAACTAGGGTTACATAATTTTTAGTATAGAGAGGGATATTTTAATTTAGGCCTTACCGCAAATAAAGAGTAAATACTCAGTTATATGCCAAAATGGTTCCCTTTTTTTATTATACAATTTTGCATTTCATAGACACAAACAACCTGTTTTAAGTTATCAATATCACAAGAAAGGACTAGTAAATACCTCCACTTTGGTTTTATCATGATGGCCTGGTATACTCTGCATCAAATGAGAAGTTGGATGATTTCCAAAATCAGAGCTTACATAACCAACTCGCAATCTACCTCCTGTTGCCAAGCGTTCTTTCTGATGCTGGTATGGAGGTTTGTGGAGTACATTTATCTGTTTTTGTAAAAAGAAAAAAGAAATTAATAAATAAAATTCTAAATCAAGTGCATTCCCATTCCATAAAAACAACAATCATAACATGCCTTAACTTTTCAATGTTAGATTTTTCTAACTCTTTCCTTTCTGGAACATCAAGTACAAATATTCGTTCTCTCCAAGCAATTAAAAACAATGCAGTATAAACTGGAAACATTAATATGATTAATGTCGTGGGTTTTTTTTGCCTTGCAAACGAGAGTCAACAAGTCTCTCCAATTCACCAAGGAGGTATTTTTTAAGCTGTAACGAGAGCACAGCAAATCCTTGCAATCCCTCATTTATTAGCACAGCAAATCCTTGCAATCCCTCATTTATTATATCAGTACCAATTCGTAAAATAAATTTTAAAAAGATACACTAATAAAAAGATTTTTGCTTAAGTAATCCAGTATTGAATCAAATACATTATCACGTGACTTCTACAAACCAGTTAAAATGTTTGGGGTCTTTTTTATTTTGCAAAAGCTTCTGTTTCTATCCGTGGTCAAATAGTTTTCTTAATCCTCCTCAGTAAAAGAAAATTGAGATGATAAATAATTCTACATCTATCTTTCCCCAGTGGAAAATATAAGTTCAAATGGCGAAATTTATTCCCCTATGAGCAGTATGACTTGCTTTTGTCCATTTTTTTTTTTAAAGCCAGTTTGTCGGCAATCTGGCAACTATGAGTTTGCATGTAATAATGTTGACCAGGGTAATTTGCCTCTAACCCAACCAGCAAATTAGAACCTCACTTGAATTTTAGTATGCAAATGTAAACATAAATGTCTGACAGAAATCTTATAGACTTTAAATTATTTTTACTCACACATTCTATGAAATGAAAAAACTAAACCAAAATAAATTATTTAAACTTCAAAAAGTATTAAGTGTGCTATAAAGAATATGTAAGTATTGAAAATAATTTAAGAGCATTAAAAATCAAATAACTTTAAGAAAAAGGGAACCTCAAAACATACTTTCAGTTCCAATGAAGAAATTAAATTTCTAGAAAGTTCTCAGGGAAAACATTTTTCCAGCAAGTTATGACATTTCCAGAACATCTGATAAATTAAAAAATTTCAGGAAAAGACTTAGATCAACTTCCAAGTTATTGTTCAAAATTTTCCAGAGAGTGATTTCATTTACCTTTTCCAAGCACAGACTAGCATGTCTGGCAGCAATGGCTTTCCGCATTGGGTGAGTCAAAGGGTAAAGCATACTGTGGTGAGGGTGTACTGATGGAAGACGATTTTTCTCCAATTGATCCTGAACTATTTGAACCAATCTCTTCATGCGATTGCTATAGTCTGTCCAATCACAAACGATCTAAAAATAAATAAATATTAACAAATGAAGCAAACTATATAAACGAAAGTAAACCTGAAAATTAATTTTCTTACATTTCATTCAATTTGCTCATTTATTGTTTTGTTTTGGGGTTTGGATAAATGTTTTAAGCCATGACTAGAAAATAAGGAGATGAATCTGTATTCATTGACTCCCTCCTCCCCTTCCAACTTGTCCTTCAATTCACATCAATTTTCCTGTAACGTATTCATTCATCCAACAACGTTCATGGTTAGCTCTTTTTTCTTTCTTTTAACTTGACAAATTGGCTGATTTCAATCAATTGTTGAAGATTTGCAGGTTAAATCCCTCTTCCCCTTCCCTACTCTTTTCAAGTTCAAACCAGAACTGAACATTAATTAAGAAGTTTACTTGTCCTTCAATTCACATTACTTATCCTAAGAACAAAAATATTGAAAAATATGAAAATCACATGAATGCAAAACTAGGACTAATAATATTTGCAAATGTAGAGACCTGAAGGCAATGAGCTAGGTTGCAGTAAGCATCTGGAAAGTCTGGTTTCAGTTTGAGGGCAGTTCTATAGGAGGCAATTGCTTCTGGAATGTTGCCGGAGTCCTGCAAGGAGAAAAATATGGCAGAAAGCCATAATAAACTTTAAATAAGTATATATGAGGCTGTGGGAAAATAAAGCTTTTACACAGGATGTAAGAAAACTAAACACAAATATAATTTTTTTCTCTAAGTTGCATGCTCTGTAAAATGCAGCTATAATCAATATTTGCAAATGTCTGAATGTCTTTCAACCTGCAATTTAATTTTCATCTTGCTTAAATTGCTGCCAATTTCAATGGGAAACAATACAAGTTTCTGATTAATAAGAGTGAAATAAAATCATATCACAAGATATGTAGTATGAACTTCGTGGTAGTCAACATTAACTCACTCAACCCCAACACCGACTATATCCGTAGTTTATCCAGGTTACTTTTACCCCATGCCTAATTATTACATTTTTCTGAGAAAAATTATAGGCGTAGTATCAAAGTTAATGTCTTTGTGCATGTTAATGATAGCTGAATAAAACTTTATCTATCTACATGCTCATTTTTAGTACATTTTTTTTCCAATTTTGAAAAGTAGCAAAAGTCTTTAGGGTTGAGTGAGTTAAGCATGGAGGTTTATATTTACCTTGTGGATGGATGCCAGATTGCTGTGGGCATCGGCAAAGGCTGGGTTAATTTGAATAGCACGAGTATAGCACTGTAAAGCTCCCTGGATGTCTTGCATTTCCTTTAAAGTGTTGCCCATGTTGGAATAAGCATCAGCAAAGGTCGGCGAAATCTTAATGGCTTCTTTATAATGCATGAGGGCTTCGTGCAACTTTCCTTGTTGTTGCAAAACGCTGGCCAAATTTGAATGTGCTACTGCAAAATCTGGATAAACCTGTAATTTCAAATAATTTTGAAAAAAAAAACCCATTAAAACCTGAACAATACCGAAAACAAAGAGAGAAAAATGTCAAGTTACCTAACAATTGGAATATGTCATCAAAAGCGTTAAAAAGATGAACAGGCCAAATGGCACTATGTTAAATAATGAATCTTGTTTATGTAGGACAGATGTATTGTAAGTAATTTTTATTTTATCACCAAAGATGTTTGGTGTTTGGAGAATCGGGAGAGTGGGTGACTAAACTAAGGTGACACTTACCTCTAATGCCTTTAGATATAGCCTAACAGCTTCCTCTGTATTACCCTGTTCTCTTTTAATGTTGGCAAGGTTGTTTAGAGAGTCAGCATGTGTTGGACTAAGTCGAAGGGCAGTGTTATAACAATCTTCAGCTTCCTTTACCTGTAAAAACAACAAAAATGGTCTCAACTGTAAATAGCTGAAATTGGATTGCCTTAAATTACATGATAAAAAGATTAAAAGACCCTGTCTTATTACACGCAAAAAAGGTGAGTTTAACCCCTAGTTTTGTTTGTTGTTGCTTTAGGTCTCTTCCAACACAATTGAGGTTATATGAGAGACCGCTGAAACAAAAAAACAAGCAATCTAACAAAAATAGTACAAATGTAAATCAAAATCATAACCTAAAGATATCATAAGCTAAATTATAAATAACCAAGAACAAACAGGCAGAAGATTTACAGAAAAAAAAAAAATATCCCCTGTCAAAAATACAATCACAAACCAAAGAAGCAGGATAGGCTAGTGAAGAGAAGAAGAAATGACATCACTATCGGATCGTACACCCATGCGAACATCATAGGTATATGATTCAAGGGTGATGCTCCCATCCAACCACCCGCAGTTTAACCCCTAAAACTTGAATTCATCACAGATAACCTAACGAAAATGAACATGACCCTGTGTCCAATGTGTTTTTTTCCGCTTCCTAGTACAGAATGTGCTGTTAAATAGGTGAAAATCATAATTATTATATAGGACAACTGAAATATTAAAATTGCGTGACATCATGGAAAAGTAGGATATTAGGGTTTCATATATTAATGTAAATGATTAAACGACTGATGTATTTCTTGCAAATCCTAAAAAACTCTTTATTTGTGAGCAGATAGTGTTCAGAGGTGGTGAACGTGCACCTATGCAGTTAGTACATCAAATTCTTTAAGATTTGGTAGGTAAAAGTAAAAGTTTTGTTGACTGTTTTGATGAATTACATTTTGCGCATATCTACATATCTGCATACATGAAAATTTCAAAATCAATAACAAACACAAAACGTATCAGCCATAAATGGTAAAATTTCAGTAATACTAAACAAACCCATTTTTTAACATGAAACATACAAACTAAAATACAATAACCTTGTAGTTGATGGCCATTGACTTAGGTGTCATTGACATGAAACTGAGCCATAGCCTTTATAACTGTAAGGAAACTTTAAGGTATTTCTTTTCTCCTTAAAATTGCAGTAACTTAAGAAAATAATTTGCTCTTTAACAATGCAATAAAATAACTGAAATAAAATTCTGAAAATTTATTTGATTTCCATAAGTCGGCAATTGTCAACAAATTTCTATAATTACGGATGATCCGTAAAAGTTAATAGGTATGCATTTATTTAAGAAAGTAAAAGTATGATCTGTGGCGTAACAAGCAGCAATAGTCAATGACACCATAGTCATTATGCTGTTTTATTTTTGGTATGATATAATTTTTCTCATAAATGCAACTTAAAAAAAAATAGACAAGGCTTTAATTTTTAATGCAGGTGGATAGAAATTTTAAAATGTGTTTAAGCAGCATAACATATACATATACAGTTACCTGTCCCTTTTCTTTGAGTGCATTGGCCAAATTGCAATATGCATCTGGAAAATTGGGCTGGAGTTCAATTGCTCTCTTGTACGTGTCGATGGCCAAGTCAATAAGCCTGTAAAAAAAAAATTTTTCAATATAAAAACTCAATCCAACTATGAACAAATCCACTAGTGGTAAAAAAAATGACATAATAAGGCATGAATAAATATTCAGCTAACTTCGTTTTGAGTCTCAGCTTTTAAACCCCCTTAAATACATTTTTCCTATTGAGGGAATAAAAGAAACTTTGCTTTTTAAGTCTAATTTAAAACAAATTAAATTTGAAACAAAATATAAAGTGGACTAAAGCGGACATCCCTGCCTTCATTTGAATAACAGGTCCACAGGTGAAAGTTAACAGGGATCAATTTGCCAGAAAGACAGGCAGATGAAGCCAGTTTGCCTGAAAAAAAAAAGATGCTAATTTAATTTTCTGCGATCTGATCTGCACTCGCTGTTTGCCCAGGGCATTCGGACTCATAACAATCCATACTCACCCTTGTTCATAGTAGACGCAGGCCAGGTTTCCATGCACCACAGCATGATTGGGACTCAAGTTTAATGCACGTAAATAAGCTGCAACAGACCTGTAGTGGAAAGACATGGTGAACAGTACAGAAATATTAAACCAGTTTTGAAATCAAAACTTGAATTTTAAAAAGATATATTATAGAGAGCTTCAAAAATCGGTTAAAAAGTTATACAAGTGTTTCTTGAGAATTTTTTTTATCAACCCAAAATGGTTATAGATACATAATTAATGTGTAGAAATTGGATGGCATTAAGGACATGGCAATCCCATAATTTTTAAAACTCATATTTTTTCATTCTCTCACTTAAAAAAAAAAACAAACAAAAACAACCTAAGTTTCCATCAGCATACAATGACAGTAGTTCATGTTAATCTTAGGAAGTTTATAACCATTTAGAAAAGAGGTCGAATATGGTGAAAAATGGCACTGAAGTGAATTAAGCTCTTTATAACATATGAATAACTAATGAAGATCATGAAAGACACAAACTTTGTAATACTGAACCACTTTCATTGATCCCATGATGCTGTCATTTATACAAGACGTTTATTTCCATCCTAAAATTCCTTAAACACTTGTTTCAATCTGCTAACACAACAATCAATATAGCTTTTGTATTTAGTTTTTTTCACCATATTTATTTTTTATAAATACCACAACTATTAGAGATAAATTTTTCCCAAATGTGTCATACCTGTCAAATATCCTTGCTTCTTTGAGTACATTCCCAAGATTTATGTAAGCATCCAAAAAGTTTGGATCCAATGCCACAGCCTGAAATTGGGATAAGTGATAGGGAACAGTGAATAACGAAAGACAAGAACTTCCCAGGGGGAAGGGACGGTATCCATTGGCTGATTACCTACTGATTTATTGACATATACCCTGTAGAAAACTTTGACCACCCCCCTTCCCATATCTTCCCATCAATTCAAATTCTTTTTGTCCCTGCTTAGCAAAGAATAATTATTAATACTATTAAGTTAATCTCTGCTTACTAAATGTTTCTTTTTTCTAATTGAGCATTTATATAAGCACAGGAAGCACTAAACAAAAGAGATAGATATATAAATGGAAAATATGAACACACCTTTTCAAAGTGATGGATGGCCAACCAAATTTCACCTTGAGCATTGAAAACGCATCCCAAATTACTCCATGCCACAGCAAAATTTGGGCACGTTTCAATTGCTTTCAAGTAGCAAGCCTGAAACCGGACATGGGGTGGGGAGTAAAAATATCAAAATTAGTACAGATAAAGAGTATCATGGACCTTTGATGTTGCTGCTGAAGCTGCCTGCTGCTGCTGCTGCTGCTGCTGCTGTTGCCGCCGCTATTACCTCGCCACGCCGCCGCCATAATTTGCTGCTGCTGCTACTGCTGCTGCTTTTGAGATCATGTGCCGCCTAGCAAAACGCTCCTGCAATTCCAGCTCGCAATGCACGCGCACTAAATATTTTTTCGCATAGAATACGTAAATCGCCGCTGCAGTCCCTGCAATGAATTGCTTGATAGTTGCAAAGTCAAAAGTATGCAATGCGCTGTCAGTGCAAGAAAACTAAAAGCTAACTCCATGAAAAAAAAATACAAAAAACCAATATGTAGCTTTTAATTTCCTTCATAATCATAATTAATTTTTTTTTTCATCACTGCACAGATGCTTAACCTACTGAGGTTTGAAGTAACGAAAAGATCATTCATTTATACAATTTTTAATTATTTATTATTTCCTGCAACCTCAGTGGACTTAGCATCACAATCTCGCTCGCTCGCTAGCTTGCTGCTGATCATCATCTGTAACTCAAACCTACAATTTGTCCCCCACCCCATAAAAACCTAATAGCATTACCCATCCCTCCACCATCCCCGCTATTAGAAGTATGCAAAAAGGAAGTTCCAACAACCTTCATTATATTTTAGATACCCGAATGTACTGTATGCCGCCACAATTTTGTATCTAAAGTGCCCTACCAATTGAACAACCCCCCCCCCCCCCCCCCCCTATTCCTTTACAATAAATACAATACCTTGAAGAGGGTAACAACAAGATTATAAATCATACCGATCCTTGCAGATCCAGCACAAGTCCACAATTTTTTCAACCACTGTAGGCTCTTTGGAATAAGAAGAATGCACTCTCCATCTATGTTAAACCAGAGAATTAAAAAGTAGAAACATTATGTGATCCAACTTATGACTAGTGATTGTTCAGAAAGGACAGGGGAGCAAGGATGAGGTTCACCAGTGGGTTATGAATTATATGTGTAGGATGAGGTCTGTCAAGCCGTAAGAAATAATGTGCAATGTAATGTTCCCATCTAAGTGCATAGGAAATTTGCATTTCAAACAGTTCAGTTATCAAAAAGTTTACAAACATAAATAGAAAACGTAGCAAACTTGCATTTCAAACAATTTCGATTATAAAAAAAAGTTATTAGGGCAATTTCACAGTTGCGCAATTACAGTACAAATTTGAACCTGCTTTGAGCACATGTAACATCACAGGTTAGGCATGTTTGGATTTTATTGTAGGTGTGATGCCAAATAATAAACTTTGAAGTTTAATAGTTGTTTAAAACAGTTTTTCCAACTATAATATGATTTTTATTTGCAGAAATCATAGGAAATTGAGAAAACTGGCATTGATATCTCCCACCATAAAAATAAATGATATACCATGAAACATATTAGATTTACTTATTTATTGAGACATAACACCAATAAAAAAGTTCATAAAAATGAGAGATCTGTGGTTAAAGAGATTTAATTTTTATTTTCAAATATAACCATGACAAAATATTTTCGAAATCTGTTAGAAGTCGAAATATACTGATGAAAAAACTAGGCTTAATAACTTATAGTTTTGATTCATTAGCCCTAATTGATATTGTACCGGAAATTGCACAAACAATCCCTTTTATGTAAAATGTATCCCAAATAAGTTTAAATCAACAACAATAAAAATAGAGAGAAAATAAAAATTACTACAAGAAAAAACATATCCTTTTAAAACGGCATTCTTACACTTACGCACACACACCCTAATAAAATTTAAAATTGTGGAAAGACAAAGTCAAATTTAAATCTGCACTTGATGGGAACAATACATGTGAATGGATGTAACTGGCCAATAAGAAACTAAACATCATGCATTGCAAAACTCTTGTTAAATAGGTGAAAAGATTTTTAATTCAAAGATTATAACGAGACAAATGAAACAGGTCTGAACTCTTATAGCCTTTTATAAACTGTTATAAGAATGCATTAAGTTCAGATTCAAATGAATTGTATAACTAGTATTTGCGTTATTGCCTTCATATACATTATGAATTATTTCAATTGGCCAGTTGAATCATACATTCGAACAAAATAACTAGCATTCCCAAAATAGTGTAAGTGCTTATTACAATATATCAAATCTGTTGCAGAACAAAATGAATTATTTTTCTCATATAAACCCAATATTTTCCCCCAAAATGTATCCCTTGATTATTGCAGAATATGCATTAAAATCATTTGAAGCTGCAGCACAAACAAATTTGAACAATTGTAATAGGCTCTTACTGTCTGTAAAAAGGAATCTGAATTAAAACTGAAACAATTTACATTAAATATTGCTGAAAACATTGCCTCATACTTGACAGATTTGCTTTAAAACAACTTTTATTCTTGACAAAAGCTGCTGAAGTATTTTGTAAATTTCAGCTGTAATATTTACTGACGACACAGCTCAAACAGGAATGCAGAATAACTTAACACATCAGAACACCAAAAGCAAACTTGTCAAAAAAAAAGTATGAGTACAAATATATGAAAATCATCTCATTTGTCGACTTCTGCAAGTATGAGAAAACTGTTGCGAACCCAGCTGAAAACAGTGCATCTGTGTAAATAGATTAATTAAGCGCTTTGAGGTCTCGACGAAAGGAGCTATATAAATATGCTTATTATTATTATTATTAAGACTGGTGTTCAACTCGTGGATGTGGAAGATAACTAGTGCCAAAAAATTTTTGTTTCAAACGCACTACAAGTAGAGCCTGTATTGCATAATTTTCTTACAAATAATACTTGTGCAATTTCTTGATGCAAAAAATTTAATAAATAAAAGAAAGTAAAATCTGGAAGAAATTGCACCTGCATTCTCTTGCAAGAAGGTATGCAAGACTAACTAATAAAGAAACAAGCATATTGAGCAAGTATGCAGGTTTCTCAACTCTCTTACTCATTGGTGATGAAAGAATGCATTACGAATATAAAAATTAACCTCTGGCAAAGTTATTGATTTCAATCCTTGGTCTTAACATGAATGGCCACTGAAACAAAACTATTTCCATTCATGTTATACTACTTTTACTTCCACAAACCGATCTGAATTCTGAAAACAATGTTTAGTAGAGCTCAAATGTTTAATTTGTTGAACAACTGTTTTGGGCACTGACTTAACTGATTCAACTGTTTTCAAACAACAGCTTTCTCAAAGGAAATAAGTATTAGCAGTTTTGGGAATGCTGACATTTTCTAAAATAACTTGTGTTTGAGCTTGTATGATGTGTAAGAAGGATGAGCGTTAAATAACACAATATAAGGTATACCTACCTTGGCTTCATCTAAACGTCCAAGGGCTTTTAGAAGATTACCAAGATCACTACGAACACAGTACAAATCCTGCAAGGCAAATGAAACAAAAAAAATTACAAATATACATTTTAAATTTTATGAAATTTCATCATTCTTTTCAATTTGTAAATATAGGATACTAAAAAAATTATTTAAAGCTATTTAATCAACGTTTTAAAAATAATATGCAGTCAGCAATGTAATACAATGTAATAATTTTTATTTTCTAGTAGTGACATAATTTGAGCTTTTCATTTGTTAAATATGTGGAATGTTTTACATGAGGCTGTATCAAAAGGTCGTCTTTATAAGATTCGACACAAAAAGACTTAAAAGTATTGAATTGTTTTAAAAGACCTGAAAAATAAAATTTAGTTTTCATCAATCTCTCTGGGTTGGATAATGACATGAAAAGCAATTCAAAACAGTGTATCTGCCATCAAAGGCATGATAGTTTTGAACATGTCGAAAAATGTGGACAATGCATCAACTTTCAATTTCATCCAATCAATATATCGAAGTAGTCCTGTTATACCCAAAGGACCATAGAGCAAGGGCCTCTTGTTTGTTTTGCTCCTGACAGATTTAACAGTCCTTGTCACACACTTTGGTCAAGTTTGTCTAGTTCTGTACATTAAGCCTTTCACGACGTAAGTAATAAAATCAAAAGCTGGGATCAGGCAGGGGAAAAAAAAAACAAAGCTTTAATAAAGGTCAACAGATTTTGCAACTGACAGTATCACTTACAGGATTATATTGTAGTGCTGTGACATAGGCCTGAACTGCCTGTTCCATGTCTCCAGCAGCAACCAGAGCAGCCGCAAGGTTAATGTAGCCATCAATGAAATCTGGCTTTAATCGTACAGCATGTCTGTAATTCTCCAAAGCTTCGGGTAATTGGTTTCTTTCTTTGAATACATTGCCAAGGTTTGAATAAGCTTCAGCAAGCATTGGATTTTGTTTGATGGCGAGTTGACTGAAGTAGGCTGACCTATAGGGAGGAAAATATAAATTTAATGTAATTCTTTCAACTCTCTCAAGTTCATATGCTTGGAAATTCAAACAAATTTGTTTTAAATATATGTACTGGAAAATGTGTAATAAATAGGAAATCCTAATAATTCTGAAAGATTTACATCCCTGTACGATCCAGGAAAACAGAATTTAAAAAAAATCTAAATGCAAGTTTGACGGTGGATTGAATAATAGTGTCATAGTCATGTATTCATTTTAAACATCGAAATGTTTAAATCCATTTGAAGTGACGTCATACATAGTAGTGAGATAGTAAAATATCAATATTTGAAATATTTAACAAGAATCGGCTGTTCCAAAGTTATGTTTAGCCCTCAAATTTTACTACTAAGACCAAAGACTCGGAATTTCATAGCTGCCAATCTAGAACATCAATTGAGTGGGAATTTTGGAAATTAATAGCGGGATATGCTCATAATTCCAGGAGATGCACATTATACAGAAACACTCAACAATTGATGCATCCGTGGTAAACAGATTAAATTCATGGTAGAAAAGTGACAAATTTATTATTGTCAACACCACTAACCATTGAAAAAAAAAAATACGTCTGGTGAATGGTATCACGGGTTTATCGCGATGGTAGTATACAATAATGACAATAATGATGATAAAGCCCAAGAGTCATAATCATAATGCCTAAAGCAATTATAATTATAACTGACAAATGGCACTGCCAGCATACTATCACCCATGTACTCACCAAGTGTCAATGTGTCTAGAGTAGGGACGAAAAACTTTGTTTAAAGATCTATAAGTAGGAGAGGAAGTGAATCAAAAATTCAGTAATTCCTGCAGTAATTCAGAAATTATAAGAGAAAGCATAAAGATAAAACATACCTTTCTAGACGCCTACACTGGAAATGTATTGAGCTCAAAAGTAATAGTACACCAGTGTTCTCTGGCTCTTGTCGCCACAGTTGCATACAGTGTTGTTCAGATCTATCGTATTCTCCAGCTTGATATTCTCTATGAGCCAATTCAGCAAGGCCTGTTAAAGGAAAAGAATAAATAATCATGCATACCTAAATGTCTAAGATCACACTCATACCTAAATGTCGTAGATCAACACTAGTAATACTAATAGTAATCATTTAATTACCAAATAGTCCCAAGTCACTTTTAGTAAGTAGTCCAAAGAGTCCATCGAAGGACAAAAATTGTTCTAGGTCAACATCTTGTATTTTATTCCAGTATCAAAATACCCGTAAAATCCTCCTGTTGCATTCTATATCAATTTTTAGTTTGATCATTATTGTTGTACAGTCCACTCTGGATAATCACAACACCTTGGGATTAGAGAATTATAAAAGCCTTACGATATCAGTTATTGTTACGTTTCACTGTTATGTATTTGTTCACAGATGATGCAATCGTCTTTCTTCGATATTCTGTATCTCTGAAATAAAATTGAGATTGAAAAAGGACAAGGCCATATTCATTTATATCGAAGAAACTAAAAGTATGACGGACGCTAGAGATCTCGCGGAGATCACCGCAATAAGATGTCCTGCCCCAGGCTGTCTAGAATCATGGACATCAAACATCCCTTCAGACGTCCTGCTCAGACTCCTCGACATCCACGAGAGGACTGCTCATCCGACTACATCCCCTGCAACAGCGCCCACGGCCACAGGGGTTAAAGCTGAAAAAGTCAAGCGACCGATCATCTCTGTGTCAGGAACAAGCGAGGAATGGACATACTTCAAGCAGAGGTGGTCGGAATATAAGCTCGCCACGCGACTTAGCGGCCAGGACATCATTTTTCAACTCCTTGAATGCTGCGACGAGGCCCTCCGTAGAGACTTATCAAGGAGTTTCACTAACCTCACGTCATGTGATGAAAATACTCTCCTCGATAATATTAAAAAACTCGCAATCCGCCAAGAAAACGTCATGGTGGCTAGGTTACAACTCCAGCAGATGCGACAAGACAGAGATGAACCAGCCCGGACCTTTGCCGCACGCATCAAAGGTCAAGCTAGTGTCTGTCAGTACGATTTGAAGTGCACATGTGGAGTCAATGTCTCATACAGTGATCAGATGATTCGGGACACTTTGATAATCGGCTTAGCAGACGACGACATTCGCCTTGATGTGCTGGGACAGGCTGACCAAGACATGTCACTCGACAACACCATCCGTTTTATCGAGGCTAAGGAAAGCGGGAAGCGCTCGGCTGGCAGGATTAACCCCCTTCCTCTAACGCTCACCCCTACATCAGTCAACGCAGCAAGTAGCACGTATAGACAAATGGAAAGAAAACGCCTCACTGGGCAAAACCGACCCCCTGAAAGGAAATGCGGCTATTGTGGTAGAGATGGACATGGCACTAAGAAACAAGACAGAGTCAACCATTGCCCTGCATACGGTCATATATGCACCAATTGCGACATTCCGCACCACTTTGAAAATGTCTGCAGAAAACCAAAACAGAAAAGGCAAGGCAACTCTGCAACAGCTGTGTTTGAAGCACTATGCTCGATTGATTGTCTTGACCATCATGTGTACAATTCTGCACGCGAGTCATGGGAAAAGCGCCCATCTGCACAACAGCCGACAGTCCAAATTGAGATCCAAGCCCTCCCGTCAGATGCTAACGACCTTGGAATCGATTCCACCCTGTGCAACCCAACCAATACGGCAAAAGCCCTGGCCATTGCAGACACCGGCTGCCAATCATGTCTTGCTGGAACCTCACTCCTTACACAGCTAGGTTTAACCACTGCCCACCTCACTCCTACTTCAATGAAGATGAGAGCTGCAAATCAAAACCCCATCGAGATCGTGGGTGCCCTAGCCCTTCGAATAACAGGCTTCACACATTCCATGCAACGGAAAACAACGCGTCAAATTGTTTACATCTCGCAAGCAACTGACAAATTTTTCTTATCCATGGAAGCCTGCAAAGACCTTGGTATCATACACCACTCATTCCCTTCAATAGAATCAGCCATAATAACAGACTCTATGAAGACCATCCAATCTGTCCTACATAGTGAATCTAATAATACTGCTGACAAAGACCCTTGCAATTGTCCCCCTCGCCAGAAACCACCACCCCTCCCAACAATCCTGCCCTTCCCAGGCATAGAAGAAAACAGAGAAAAGCTTGAACAATGGCTCTTAGACTACTACAAAAGTAGCACTTTCAATGTCTGCGAGCACCAAGGGCTACCAATGATGTCTGGACCCCCAATGAGACTCCTTATCGACGATGAGGCCACGCCTGTTGCACACCACACCCCTATCCCAGTACCCATCTACTGGCAGGAACAGGTTAAGGCTGGCCTTGATCAGGACAATCAACTTGGCGTACTGGAACCAGTTCCAATCGGGACCCCAGTGTCATGGTGTCATCGGATGGTTGTCTGCGCTAAGAAATCGGGAAAACCTCGCCGAACCGTGGACTTCCAAGCCCTTAATCGCTATGCCACTAGAGAGACGCACCACACTCAGTCGCCATTCCACCAGGCCCGCATGGTTCCACACAACACGAGAAAGAGTACTTTCGATGCCTGGAATGGCTATCACAGCATAGCACTAGACCCCGAGGACAGACACCTGACTACCTTCATAACCCCTTGGGGCCGATACAGATATCGCGTGTGCCCTCAAGGGTACATTTCATCTGGCGATGCCTACACAAGACGATTCGACGAGATTATAAGTGACATCGGCAACAAGACAAAAGTAATTGATGACACTATCATGTGGTCCCAATCCATAGAAGACAGTTTCTTCCAAACAGCCAAGTTCCTGGATACATGTGGCAGGAATGGGGTCATTCTTAACCCATCAAAGTTCTCCTTTGCAAAAGAAACAGTCCAGTTCGCAGGGTTTGAAATTACGCCAACAACTGTTCGTCCATGCCCACAAGTCTTAGAAGCAATTCAGAAATTTCCCAAACCCCGCACAATCACCGACGTGAGAAGCTGGTTTGGCCTTGTAAACCAGGTCGCATATGCCTTTGCGTCAGCAGAAAGAATGCAACCATTCCGCACACTGCTTCAACCCAAGACACCATTCGTGTGGACTGAAGATCTAGACAAGCTGTTTGAAGAAACTAAGTCCATCATCGTCCAAGAAATTCAGAGAGGCGTGGAAATATTTGACAAAAACAAACCGACATGTCTGGCCACTGATTTCAGCAAAGATGGCATTGGATTCTGGCTACTACAAAAGCATTGCACATGCGCATCAAACAAACCATTCTGCTGCCGAACAGGGTGGAAAGTGACATTAGTGGGCAGCCGCTTTACATCACCAGCAGAGGCAAGATACGCCCCGATTGAAGGAGAGGCCCTGGCTGTGGTAGATGCCCTCAACAAAACTCGTCATTTCGTGCTAGGCTGTCCCAACCTGATTATCGCAGTTGATCACAAACCCCTCCTTAAGGTGTTCAGTGACAGGAACTTGGATGCCATCCCAAACCCACGACTCAGGAACTTAAAAGAAAAGACACTGAAATATCGGTTCCAGATTACTCATATCCCTGGTGTCCATCATGTTGCTGCAGACACCATCTCACGCAAACCAGTGGGCGAAGCCGAACACCTCCATCTACCCGACGATGCAACCCACATCTCCACTGACCTCAGCCTCCCTACTCTGCCTCATGACTTCCCCATGGCCATCAGAGCACAACCTGCAAACCCCAATTTACACGCAGATGAAGAAATACCCATTGGAGGTATCAGCTCAATAACTTGGAACGATGTTCGTGTTGCCACCAGCAGTGACCACTCAATGGTTGAATTAATTGACCTGATAGAAAATGGGTTCCCTGATGCAAAAGACAATTTGCCAACAGAACTTAGACCTTTCTTTCAATTCAGAGACAAACTTACAAGTTTCGACGGTGTGGCTTTGTACAATGACCGCATAATTATTCCTCCTAGTCTGCGCGACAAAGCCCTTCGAGCCCTCCACTCAGCTCATCAAGGTGTGTCCCAAATGTTCTCCCGCGCTGACGCCTCATTTTTCTGGCCTGGGATGACCGCTGCAATAAGTGAAATGCGAACGAAGTGCCAGTCTTGCAACCGCATAGCCCCAACTCAACCAAGTGCTCCCCCTACCCCGCCAATGCAACCCCAATACCCCTTCCAGTGTATCTGTGCAGACTTTTTCCAATATGCAGGACATAACTACTCATTGTCGACAGATATAGCAATTGGCCCATCGTGGAAAGAGCACATGGTGGATCCACAGGCCTCATTACCAGCCTAAGACGCACTTTCACTACTTCAGTGATGAACTCTCATCTGACGGTGGCCCAGAATTCACCTCTACAGCCACAACAACGTTCCTGCGCAACTGGGGGGTCCAACACCGTCTCTCCTCAGTGGCATTCCCCCACAGCAACAGCAGGGCAGAGATTGGTGTCAAGACCATCAAACGAATGATCATGGACAACACCGGTCGTGACGGGAACCTTGACACCGACTCCTTCCAATGCGCCATCCTTCAGTATCGTAACACGCCAGACAGGGACACTCGGCTATCCCCTGCGATGTGCATATTTGGAAGGCCAATCAGGGACTTTATT
Organism: Berghia stephanieae; assembly: GCF_034508935.2. NCBI lineage: Eukaryota > Metazoa > Mollusca > Gastropoda > Nudibranchia > Aeolidiidae > Berghia > Berghia stephanieae. The sequence goes on from NC_088363.1 coordinate 86,373,822, forward strand.
CCGATACACCCAGGAAAATATATCCCCCATAAAACCTGGCAAGAGACCTTGGCCAACAGGGAAGATGCCTTAAGAAACAGGCACATGAAGGATGCAGAAAGACTATCTGCCCATACTCACATTCTACCCCCCCCTCACTGTTGGAGACTGCGTCAGGATACAAAATCAGACAGGGCCATTTCCCACGAAATGGGACAAAACAGGAATCGTTATTGAAGTCCGTCAGTTCGACCAGTATGTCGTCAGAGTTGATGGATCGGGCAGAATAACACTAAGAAACAGAAAATTCCTGCGCCTATATCACCCAGTGATTGCCAGGGCCCCTCTAGCCACACTGCCTACACCCACCACAACAGTGGCAAAGAGCAATAATTCAACGCCTGCAACACCCAAGATGGTCTCCAACTCAGCAGGCCAGAAAGCAACTCCAGAGACAGTACAGCCCGATGCTCCACCGCTCGAAGAGCCACCCAGCAACGGTCCTGCTGACGAAATTATCGTCCCAACAAAACAACCTAACAAACCGATTGCTCCAGCCGGTGATGCCGAAGGAACTCCACCTCCTAGGACAGCTCGCTTGCCCCGCGCTTTGATGGCCCTCCAGCCATACAACAAGCCTGGTCTGAAGGAAACAGACCAGCTACCCGAGAGGCGCTCAAGAATTAAATGACTTTCATTTTACGTTACTTAAAACTCGAAAATCATTTAGTACGAGTCTAATCTATATCCCTGTCCTCTATCTGCGAAGAAAAGCACCATATTATTGCAGCTGATCATCATTTTTCTAATTTAATATCAGTCTTTGTCCCCTACTTGTCAAGAAAGCACTATCCAAAGACTTGGGGGGCATAGAGAATTATAAAAGCCTTACGATATCAGTTATTGTTACGTTTCACTGTTATGTATTTGTTCACAGATGATGCAATCGTCTTTCTTCGATATTCTGTATCTCTGAAATAAAATTGAGATTGAAAAAGGACAAGGCCTTATTCATTTAGGGATCAGCAAAAATGTTGCGATTAACCGAAGTTGCAATTAACCGTAGTTGTTTCCAGTCCACTATTGCGATAGTTTACACATATATAGTGAACTAGACCGGTTGTGGTAAACATTGTTCTTATTCCACCACAGCTTGAACAATATGATTGAAATAAAAACCATATGGTAGCCCTGTATAGATTTTGTCGAGCAAAAGCAGCGTTGATGCAAGTCGAATCTTATTCAGATTTGATTAACTATCACTCTTTCGTTTTCAACCTTGTAAGAGTCAAAACAGATTAACCGCAATGAGAGACATTGAGCTCTCACCAAACTCGGTCACAATGTACAATTGCCAATCCCAAAACAAAGGATATCACTCAGTCTCCCTTTACAACTGTCATTGTCTATCTTTTGTAAAGGCCATACCCACCCCTACGCCTCTTATTTCATGGCCACAGATGACATTACAAACCCATACTACTGCAAAGCCCGCCCTCTTTTGTCTCTAATAGAGTGGTGACACTATTGTAACATTAAATCCCCTCACTCTCGATTTTTCAACTTGTCACGATTTATTCCATGATGAAATTTAAACATGTTAGTTTTGTTTGATTGATTTCTTGAATTAAAACACTTTTTGATGGTGAAAATGTGTTGCGATTAACCGAAGTTTGTTGCAATTATCCAATGACTTTTATAGAGAATTAATTCAGTGTCTTTGGGAAATGTTGCTATTATCCAGAGTGGACTGGACTATGACTGGACGATTATGTTTTTTGTTAAAAACAAAGTGCTTATTCGCAGTAGTACTGTGAATAGTGATTTCACAGTGGAATCGGCATTCGCAGTAGTAGAAGCGCTCTCCAGTCTTTGTCCCCCCACTGAACATAACACTGTATTTTCTGTTCAAAATGGCGTGTTGTAGAATGGCTTGAAGTTGAACGTATGTTCGTTTGAAAAGGAAAGAAAAGGAGGGATGATTGAGTCAGTTTATGTGACTTAGAATTGAGATTTTGACCCGTTTCAATTTTTCCTTCAAGTCTGAAACTTGACAAGATCGTGTTTCTGTTTTGTTATCCCAATCCAATTTGTGAAAATTTCCCCATCCCCACATCTCCGAGACTTGATCATTCGTTCACATCTTGAAATCTATCAGCTTATCTACCCGATTACTTTAATAAGAATAGTTCCATTCCCGTTTGATGTATTCTTTACAGTTAGTTAAATATAATTTATAAAGTTCCAAATCCATATTCTGAACTGAATATTTGGTTTTCTTCATGCCTCATAAGTATCTTCAATTGAGCCAAGTTTGAGGAAAATCAAAAGGGGTGAGGTCGTGGTTCCCACTCCCACCCTTGGTCCACTTGACGTGGAATGGCCCACTAACTAGTACTATAAGTGTACTTAATTTGAAATCACTTGTCTCATCTAGACACAAGCACAGGTCCCCGCCAAGAGGAACACAATTGTTTCCAAATCATATTTAAGTCAAAAGGAAAAATATTACAGTACAGTGCATAACAGAGTTACTGTTACAATTACAATGATTTGCAAGCAAAAAATATCATCTCCCAAAACTCTAAGAATTTGACTGTTTCCCTTCCAGCCAGCCAAGAAAAAAACAAGTAATAATGTCAATCTCATTCCAAGACAAAGACAGAAAGCAAGTTGGAAAACATATATTGATAAAAGACATAGTATGTAGGCTATGAGAGGTCAGGAACCCCAACCCAGATGAATGTACTTGGTCTTAGTTTCCGCCGCCATTTTGTTTTGTGAAGTATTGGAAGCAGTCCTAGGCCTAGCTAGGTTGTTATTGTTGTTGTTTTTCTCGCGGTCGGAGGATTTTTTTTCTATTACCGTAGTAATCACTTAGTAAAGGTGCTAGGTTGTTTGTTTTTCCTATGGTTAAAGGTACTAGGTTTTATTTTTTTTTCTCAGGGTTAGTTGAGGGAATGAATATTTGAGTCTGCCAATAATCGTTTTCTTTATTGGCAGACATGTCTGGCAATAACGACAGCTTCATCAATCGTCCCCCTGAACTGATATTGAATCTAATTCTAATCAAGAAAAATGAAGAAAAACTTCATAAGAGTTCTAAAACTAAATACATGTTTCTTAATTAAAATATTCCAAAACTGTTCATTTATTACACTCGGGACAGCGAAGTGAACGAAAGCAACGTTTCGGACGAGTATCCAAAAACAATGATTGACTTGGGAGTTGGACTTGGACGTGGATGACTTACTTGTAGCTTCCAACTGAACCATAGGCATCGTTGCAAAGTTTGAGTTCGTCAACAATACAGGTTGTTGAGATTTAAGGTATGATATTCCGCCAGGAATAATGTAAGCACAATATGACATCAAATGATTTGTATTTAATTCCAGTTGTAAAAATTATAACACATTATCAATGTCAGTTGACGGTGAATATGCTGTTCCCTTTTCAGCTTTTAGAGAAATGGAAGACGGAGCTCGCTGCGGTGATCACGTGGTATTAGAGTTAGATTAGCAAGGATGGTCTGTTTCAATTTCCTATATTATTTAATTCGGAAATTACTGTCGACAATTATATCATTTAAAAATGTAATAAAGCCAGTTAAAAGCACATGCATGATTATATTGATGATAAAATTAAGAAGAGAATAGTCATTTTAATTTGGCACTACTTTTGTATGCACGGTTGTTGGAATATCATATCATGACGTCACGGCTGTTCAATTGTTCAAACATTCTTAGATACTGGGGAATTTTTTGGGTTTTTTTTTTTTTTAGCGTTGCGTTCTGCACGTCGTGTATTCATTTACGAGAAAGTAAACGTGGGTTTTCGACAATAGCTTCTATTTTTAAACATATTTAAAATAGTAGACAATGCCATTACTGTATTTACTAAATGTAATACCTGTTTCATTTATGCATTCACAATGACCTTGACCTTGGCCACCATCCTGTCTCAGCTAGGCAGTGCAGGTTTTTTCCACTTTGATGGGAGCTTTTGATGAAGTACGTCATTTACTATAAATAGACAATACTATGCGGAAATAATAAATAATAACAAGAAAGAGAAAAATAGGGTACAACCACATCGATAGATATCGCTGGTCTGGTATTATACGGAGCATTCGATACATACTGAGTTTGAAAGCCATCCCCCCCCCTCTCTCTCTCTCTCTCTCTCTCTCTCTCTCTCTCTCTCTCTCTCTCTCTCTCTCTCTCTCCCGGAGTTTATGAAGGGTAAAGGATGAAACGGCCAAAAGCAATTGCTTGCAACCTTTTGGGTAGGGCACTGTCGCTGAGTACTTTCCGTCATGTCGAATAGACTCAGCTATCCAGTCACTGCTGAACGGACGGGGGGAATCAGAAGAAAAAATCTCGACCACACCCGGGATCGATCGCAGTCCCTTTGTGTGTGAAGCGAGGGCTCTATCCACTGAACTACCGGGACCGTGAAATACTCTGAAACCAACGAAAAATATTATTGTAAGAGTTCAACCGATGTGTACTTTTATAAAATGCTAATATGTACACTGATAATATTATTATGTGCACTTTTCTTTCTGGACAAAATGCACATAAGAGTGAAAATATAAGACATATTATATCTATTTACTTATCGAGCTGATATGAGTTAGTGTATGGTTTTCTAAAACACTTAGTTTTGCCAATTTAAAGATGACTATTTTTTTTAATATTATGTAAAATATGTGTTAATTTACCCCGTGTGGTGTCCGGGGTCCCTCAACTGAGAGGGTCAAGAAGAGCCCAACGCCAAGCCAGCGTGTCGTAAAAGGCGACTAATGGTGTGTGATTCCCCCATCTTTGAGTCACCTGGTCCTCCAGGTTGGGGGTTGGCAAAGGGTTAACACCCCTTTCCGTTAAACTCAAACCGTTACAGAAACACAGACAGAAACCAAATCCTTTTTTTAGCTTGGGCGACCGAAGAGTTTCTGGAATTACAGAATTTATGAAGGACAACAGACAAAGCCGAAAGGACTCTGCTGACCCGATGACGTCTTCGCCAAACAAGCAGTTTCGAATTGCGTTGGAACGTTCGCACCATGTATGAAGCAGGAAAACGCTCTCAAGTTGTGACTGAGATGAGAAGATACAGGCTGCATATACTTGGAGTAAGCGAAACCCACTGGATACAATCCTCAAGTCTGGGGAGGAGATTTTATATTCAGGGAGAGGGGACGGGATTCATACACAGGGAGTAGGAATAATTCTAAGCAAGTTTGCCCAGAAGTCACTGAGAGGATGGGAACAACACGGAGAAAGGATCATCATGGCGTCCTTTACAACACGAAGTAAGAAGATCAGCATGAACATTGTACAGATCTATGCCCCAACAAATGATGAAACAGATGAGGACAAAGATACATTTTATAGTCTGCTACAACAAGTCATTGACAAGTTGCCAAGGAAAGACATCAACATATTGATGAGAGATGCTAATGCAAAAGTGGGACAGGATAACGTAGGTTATGAAGGTATCATGGGACGTCATGGCATGGGAGAAATGAACGATAATGGTGAGAGATTTGCAAATTTCTGTGCATTCAACAGTTTGGTGATTGGAGGATAAGTGTTCCCCCATAAGAGGATCCACAAAGCAACTTGGGTCTCACCAGATGGTCAGACAGAGAATCAGATTGATCATTTTTGTATCTCTCGAAGATTCAGACGTTCATTGGAAGATGTGACAGTACGGAGAGGGGCAGATGTTGGATCAGACCACCACCTGCTATTGGCAAAGCTTAAGCTCCGACTCAGAAAACATGGGACCAGATCACATACAAGAAGAAAATTCGAGGTGAATGCACTTGATGGGGAAAAGATTGAGGAATTCAAACTACAATTGAGTAATAGATTCCAACCTCTTACTGAGCTCGAGGAGGACATAGATGTAGAGTCACATTGGGCAAAGATCAAGGAAGTCTACATAACAACTTGCACGAGGTATTGGGGGTAAAGAAATCGGAACGTAAAGAATGGATAAGTCCAACCACCTTGGATCTTATTGAAAAGAGGAGAACAAGGAAGGAACAAGTGAATGCAAGCCGAACAAGGGCTTCAAGACTGGATGCACAAGAGCAATATCAAGCCATAGCTAAGGAAGTCAAAAGATCTGTGAAGAAAGACAAGGAAGCATTCATGAACAGACTTGCAGAGAAAGCAGAAGCAGCAGCGACAGGAGGACACATGAGAATCCTTTATCAAACTACCAAGACACTTGCTGGAAAATATGGGAAACCAGAGATACCAGTCAAAGACAAAGATGGGAAAACTATTTTTGGAAAAGAGGCTCAATCTGAACGATGGAGGGAACATTTCAACTGCCTTCTGAACAGACCACCACCAGACAACCAGCCAGAAATTTTGCCTGCAAGGAATGAGCTACCAATTAGCTGTGATCCACCGTCGATAGCAGAGATTGTGGGTGCCATTAACAAGATGAAAAGGGGGAAAGCTGCTGGACCAGACCAGATTCCACCGGAGGCTCTAAAAGTTGATGCGGAAAGAAATGCTGAGGCCCTGCACCCACTATTTGAGAGAATCTGGAATGACGGGATATTCCCAAAGGATTGGAAGGAAGGACATCTTATCAAGCTTCCAAAGAAAGGGGACCCAAGTAATTGTAATAATTATCGAGGCATCACTCTTCTTTCTATCCCAGGAAAGGTTTTCAACCGTATTATTTTAGAGAGAATTAAGAATGCAACAGATGCTAAACTGCGGGACGAACAGGCAGGTTTTCGGAAAAACCGTTCAACCACTGACCAGATTGCCTCTCTGCGAGTCATAGTGGAACAGTCTATAGAATGGAACTCTCCTCTTATTGTCAACTTTCTGGATTACGAGAAGGCTTTCGACAGTATTGACAGAGCAACATTGTGGAAAATTCTGGCAATGGACTCCCTGAAAAGATAGTAAACCTCATTAAAGAAATATATGAAGGATCAAGTTTCAGGGTTGTACATGAAGATCAGCTTACTGACAGCTTTGAAATTAAGACTGGTGTCAAGCAGGGATGCTTGCTCTCACCATTCCTGTTCATCCTTGCCATTGATTGGCTAATGAAGGAAACCTCCAAAGGGAGAAGAAATGGGATACAGTGGACCCCCTGGACACAGTTGGATGATCTGGATTTTGCAGATGATCTGGCTCTTTTGTCCCACACCCAGGACCAGATGCAAGCAAAAACCACAATTATAAACAGCCTCTCGGAATCGATTGGTCTAAGAATTCACCCTGCAAAGTCAAAGGTCTTGAGGATAGGTACGCGTCAAGGGGGCAGATCAAAGTAAAAGATCAGGAACTTGAAGATATAGACACTTTCTGCTATCTCGGAAGTATAATTGACAAGGATGGAGGCACGGAAGCAGAGGTGAAAGCACGAATAGGAAAGGCACAGGCTGCATTCACATCTTTGAACAGAGTTTGGAGAACTAAAGATATCTCCCTTCGACTAAAGCTAAGACTTTTCAACTCAAACGTGAAGTCTCTCCTACTGTATGGATGTGAAACTTGGAACGCATCACAGGCATGTATAAGGAGGGTACAGATTTTCGTAAACAGGTGCATGCGTAAGCTACTCAGAATAAAATGGATGGATAGAATAAAAAATGAAGAAGTATGGAAAAGAACACAGCAGAAACCAGTGGGGGAGGAAATAGGAAGAAGGCGATGGAGGTGGATTGGACACACGCTTAGAAAGAATGACTCAACTATAACAAAGAAAGTATTGGACTGGAACCCTCAGGGCAGAAGATCAAGGGGAAGGCCACGAGGAACATGGAGAAGAATTAAAGAAGCTGATAAACAAAGAAGTGGTAAGACCTGGAATGAGATAAAAAAAAAGTTAGCTCGGGATAGAGAAGGATGGAAGCTGTTTGTCTGTGGCCTATACCCTGACCCAGGGTGAAAAAGGCAATGATGATGATGATGATGTGTTAATTAAATTGTTAATGAAATGATTTACTGACCTGACTTCTATTTATACGATTGGGGACGCCATGACCACCTCTTCTATCTTCTATGTCGTGAGATCAGATCCTTCCACCTTTCACGGCCCTCTGTGCCATTACTTATTTACCCGAGCAACAGACCAGCTTCAGCTCTCGCCCTTGGGCTTGGGTCTTGTACATTATAATGGTCGTGTACATGACGTATAAGTTAGACGTATTTTTGGCTAGGGGAATTAGTGTAAAATTGTGCAAATTAGTGATGAAAGCAAAGTAACTTGAGACCACTATTAATCGATGTTGATATAGAACCACATTGAGAAATTCCTCTAACAGTGTTAAATAAAGAGATACGAATCTGCCTATAATATGAGCTATATTAAAACAAAGGGGCGTAATCCATGAAATATTTGTTGACTATTCGGCGCTTTTAAAATATATTATTTTTAGCCCGTCTCAGCGATTGATTATTTTGGCTTAAATAATTATCATTGTTAAAAATGTGACTTTATGTGATATAGGAACCGTAAGGGCCGATTGTTGAACTTTATTATGAGGACTAATAATGATGATTTTGATGAGGTGGTGATCGTGGTAGTGATGATGATGATGATGATGATGATGATGATGATGATGATGATGATGATGATGATGATGATGATGATGATGATGATGATGATGCGGTCCTGGTGGTGGTAGTGGTAGTGATGATCATGATCATGATAATGATGATGCTGATGATGATGGTGATGATGATGATGATGATGATGATGATGATGATGATGATGATGATGATGATGATGATGATGATGATGATGAGGATGAGGAGGAGGAGGAGGAGGAGGAGGAGGTGATTGTGGAGATAGTAGCATTGATGATGGTGGTGGTGATGATGATGAGATGGTGGTGGTGGCGATCGTGGTAGGGATGATGATGATGATGATGATGAGGTGGTGGTGGTGATAGTGTTAGTGATGATCATAGTGTTTGTAACTATTCATTTCGATAATGAAAGACTTTCTTGGTGACGTATATTAACATTTTTAGATGATTAGTATCCAACAACAATCATATATATATAGACAAATGACTGTGGAACATATTTTTCCTGGGAGACTTGAGAGAATTCAGCAGCAGCAGCCTTTTCTAGTTTATTCTGATCTGTTTGAATTATTTTAACCGCGCAAGATAAAGCCAATACCTCGTTGTCAGCTTTTTCCACACACACACACACACACACACACACACACATATATATATATATATATATATATATATATATATATATATGTGTGTGTGTGTGTGTGTGTGCGAGTAATAAATTTATATATATATATATATAATATATATATACAATACACACACATAAACACACAAACACATCGTATACACGTACTCACTTAACATACATGCATGCATATAACGTATACACACACACACACACACATACACACACACTTAACTAAATGTATACACGAGTGCACACGCAACATACATACATACACACATACACACACACGCACGTACGCACACACGTATGCAATAATTTCTGGCATAATCTAATTTAAATACCTCCCAAAGAGATAGGTTTTCAGTTTATTTTTGAATTTATCACGCTGCTTTCAAGTCTGACTGACATTGGGAGTGAATTCCAAGTGATGGGATCTAATTTACTGAATGATCGTTCGCCAAAACGTTTAAGATTAGTTTTTGGAATTTGAAGGTATCATCATCATCATCATCTTCATCATCACTACCACGATCACCACCACCACCTCATCATCATCATTACCATTATTACCACAATCACCTCATCATCATCCATCATCATTATCATCATCACCACCACCATCATCTTCATCGTCATCACGATGACGACCAGCAAAAATAAAATACCAATAAAACATCACCAGCACATTCTCCTCCTCCCCCCCCCCCCCCCCCCCCCCCCCCCCCACACACACACACAATCCTCATACAAAAGCTATAACTACCGGCCCATACGGTCCTATATCACATAAAGTCACATTTTTAACAATTATAATTATTTAAGCAAAAATAATCAACCGCTTACACGGGCTAAAAATAATATCGTTTTAAAACGCAGAATTGTTAACAAATATTTCATGGATTACGCCCCTTTGTTTTATAGCTCATATAGGTGTATTTGCATCTCCCATTTTTACACTGTTAGAGGAATTTCTCAATGAATGTGGTTCTATCATCGATTAATAGTGGTCTCAAGTTACTTTGTGCCAAATTTGGTGCTTTCATCACTAATTTGCACAAGTTTACCTTCATTTACCTAGCTATGCTGCCTTTATGAACGTACTCAGTACACGAAGATTACTGCTACTGCTATCGCGATAGCGTAGTGAGTCTTGGGCCTTGGGTATTAGGGTCACCGCCAGTACAATCTGAGCACACGAGGTCACAGTTTGCCCAAAATCTGCTGCTGATGGCGAAGGACCGAAGATATGATTGGTCGAATCCGTCGGCGCGACACACCCCCACAGCGACACGCAAGTCTCGTGAATGAGTCAGTTCGACAGGGTTGCCAGTTTGGCATTTTAAATGCCAGATTCCAAAAATCTGGCATTTTTGAAAACCGTTTGGCATTAGAAAAATCATTTGGCATTTGGCATTTTCATTTGGCATTTTCTTTTCTTGTATATTATACTTCAAATGACACCTTTTCTCAACCGTGGTGTAGTGGTTTAGCACTCCACTTAGTAGTCAGTAGGTAAAATATTACCCCAACAGGAAATTTAGTATAATTCAAAAAAAAAAAAAAAAAAAAAAAAAAAAAAGAAAAGAAAACATGCAAGCCACCAGGATATGATAGTAATTGTCTATCAAAAGTGAGTAGTTTTCTTAGTGGGGGTGGAGTCAACAGACTTTGGCATTTTTTGAGTGTTTAGGCATTTTTTGAGTCTTCCCCTGGCATTTTGTTGAAAATAATCTGGCAACCCTGCAGTTCGATTGAGGCTACGCTGCCACTAAAGAGACAACGCGAGACAGTCGTGTACCCATTGTGTAGTTATAATTTCACTTGAACCTCCGCTCTCGCTCTCTTTGCCTTCATCATCGTCCCTCATCCGGATCTCTGAATTGAAATGTGAGTAAAACGATATTTATATCATCCTTTTTTTGTGCATAAAATCGATCGATTCTCAAAACCATTGCAGATTTTAAATCCAACTTTTGAACTTCACTCAATATTTTTTTCTTTCTACCCTTTTTTGGTTTACCTTTAAAACATCATGATTCTTGTCCTTGTCTTTCACACCCACCCAAAGGCGGAAGTAGGACCCCTTTTTTACTATGAAATAACCGGTATCACAAGGCGTTTTATCATATAAATATTCGAATCAGATCTGAGTTAAAACAACGATAATTTGTTAGCCTTGGAATGAAATGATTGGTAATAACAAGAAACATAAGCAGACAGACAAGACTCAGTTATTACTGTAAATTCTTGATTAAGCGTTGGACTGTGAGGTCTAAGTTTCTAACACGCATCATCCAATCCAATCAATGTGCACATATTTGCAGGTCTTATTCACGAACGCAATTATGGGCTTGATTAAAAGAATTTGTTTGGAAACAATGTTGCGTTGGTTTGAGAGCATCAGACCTCCAAATAAATACACGTCAATCTAGTCTCTAGATAATCATAATCAATCTCACCGACCTGTAACTGATGATGAACAATGACCTGCCTAAAGAAGAGTGTTGAGAAAATAAAACTAAAGCCGTATATCAGTCTGTGTAGTCTACATTGATCATTTCACCTGCTACCCAATCCCTCCTCTTTTTCTGTTCTCATATTGACTTATTGTGCCTTGTACAACTACAATGACATTCTTAGCCAAATGATTAAGTCATGTGATGATATAGCGCAGATGAACAAAAGCTTTACCAAATTATCAACTAGTTGGTTTGACCACTTTAATCTAAGCAATCAAATGTGATTGTGGTTATAATATAGTGACTTTTTGTAAAATTATAAAAAAGCGCCTGTTGGTGTCATATGAGCTGCTTTTGAATAAAAGTGCGTTAAGCATGGCAAAGCCGTAGAAATTCTGATGTATGTCTGTTTATATAAACCTTGTTGGTCGTTGAAAAGAGGAAATGGGGCAGGGGAAAAAGCAGCGCAAAAAGTTTCACTGAAAGAAAACACAACAAAATTTTAGATTAGATAATTATGTTCTTTGTATTTCTAAGCATTGAGCTGTTAACAGAGAATGTAAAGGTACATAGCATAATGAGATAACTCCTTCAAACATCTTTGTTATTGTGACATTATTGATGGAATGTGTGTGTGTGTGTGTGTGTGTGTGTGTTTTCATCATTGTGTGCGTGTATGAGAGAGATGCACACACTTTCTCTTTCACACACTTTCTCTCACACACACAAGTACACTTACAAATACACACACACACACACACACACACACACAGAGAGAGAGAGAGAGAGAGAGAGAAAGCGAGAGAGAGAGAGAGAGAGAGAGAGAGAGAGAGAGAGAGAGAGAGAGAAAGCGAGAGAGAGAGAGAGAAAGCGAGAGTTATCATGCATGAGAGAGAAGTTTGTGTGTGTGTATGAGAGAGAGAGAGAGAGAGAGAGAGAGAGAGAGAGAGAGAGAGAGAGAGAGAGAGAGAGAGAGAGAGAGAGAACTAGACTTCAGCACATCTGTTACAACTAGGCCTAAATGTTCTGTTCAAAATAAAAACTTGACTTTTAAAATGACAATGTCAAATTATGAATAAATGTTCAAGCTTCTTATTTTGCTTCTTCTCAACGATAAAGCTTTAAACTGTTGATTGCATTGCTCTTTGTATTATCTTATGACTAATAGTACCAAGTTTGATATCTAAATAGAACAAGGACACCATTGCATTCATGGTGGTATGATGATGTTAGAAAGAGATTGTTCTGATAAAATAAATCCTGTTCACTTTCAACATTATAATGATAATGTCTTTAGATAAATGTTATTTATTTAATTTGTATTGTATCATATAATTAGTTTATCAGTTATTGCCCAGATTACATCTCGCATAAAAGAATAGTTCTCAAATTACCAACGTTGAAAGCCAATATTTTTATCTTCTGTAATGGTATTTTAACCATTTCAAGCTTAATACATCAACTCATAAATTTATATTGATTCAAGCTTTGATCTTTGACATGAAGTTTAAGACTCATTTATTTTACTTAAAGCTTTCTTAATATTATAATTCGATCACTTTTCTTTTAGTCATAGATTTAGATGGTTTAGATATATTTTACACATGACGTGTGAAATATTGCAAAATGTCTTTAGGTATGTGTGGCTTTTAAAAATTCTGATTACTCAGTTTAAGGAATGTTACATATTTTTTCTAATATTGGCAAGGAATGGGATATTATTACAATACAAATAATTTAATATCACAATACATTCTGGATCGTCGAGTTCAAATGACAAATCAATTTTGCTCATAATATCTGAAACCTAATACATTCAAATTTGCGAATTGTCATCCGATCTAACCATGATTATATCTCAAACATTCTTCACTTCCATTTTAGCAATATTTCATATTTTTCTATATAAAGGAGATTCTGTCTCCCAATCGTGTTAACACAGGGAGATTTTCGATATCTCTCAAATTTTGCCAATGAATTATATAAACCAAAGCACTGGGACATCATTCCCGGAGTGGAGTTGTGGGTTGTCATAAAATGTTATTTAGCTACTGTTTTTAAATGTATTACTTCAATACCCATCTAACATATTTATTGACAAATCTTCATAGAAGAGATTAAAAGGGTTCTTTCTTGTCTAACCAGTATTAATTTCCATTTGTTGTCTAATAATCCAGAGATATGAATTTATAAGCTATTGGAATTTTAATTCGTTTAGATTCGTTAAGTTGCATATTTATAGACCGGCAAATATGCATCCGGAAGGAATATTTCTACTTTTGAAATGTCACACTCTCGCACACGCCATCAATCATCCTTCATGCTGCATCAATTTCTGTTTTAACCGGCATATTACTTGTGTAACAAGTCAGGGGTAAGTCACCATGACTTCCGGCTTCAAAGCTTCAGAACTGTATGCACGCTATAATATTATATTAACTGTTTATGGATGTATAACATCTGATCTGTGGAGGTTTACCATTATATCATTGTTCACCTGCAGTATTAAATTTAAATATATTACGCGTAATATCAAAGACGTGAGAGGGTTGCGTTGTGTGTGTGTGTGTGTGTGTGTTTTAGGGGTTGTGATGGTGGTTGTAATAAAGACAAAAAGGAAAACAAAACATCAGTTTTTAAAATAAAACACACATACACAAACACACACACATATATACACAAACACTAAGCACGTCAATAAACTATTTAAGAAAAAAAGAACCGGTGACTGCACGAAGGACTTGCCAGTTTGGTTTTTATTTTGTCTCTGTAGCCGAGATTGCAAAAATGTTTTGGGTTGTTTTATAAATTTGCATTATATTATATTCATAACTGGATCCTGAGTCACGACAGGATATGATTCTAACCTTTGGCGTCTCGTGAATTATGGATACACACGTGCACACGCGTGTCAACCTTAACTGACACCTACGCTCAAAAATCAACATGATCATGTCGCGAGTCAGCAAAGTTACATAATACACGCCTTTTATGGCCACCTCTATTCGCAGTACTGCGAATAGTGATTTCCGAGTAAGATCAAAGAGAGAGGGAATGGGGATACCCTCTCATGCGCATAATGAACGGTGCCCCCGTTTCGAGCCGAAATAAGTCCCGGCAAACCTTGTACGCAGAATCCCTGACTACGGACAGAGCTGCACATACGAGATGGAAGTCGGTTTGGACGAATTCAATCCCTCGTGGGGGCGGGGACCTACACTCCTCTAAGCTTGGTGAGAAGTTGCAGGCTTTGATACCAGTAAGAGGAGACACTGGTAGCTGCGAATCGGCTTCGGTCGAGGAGCTGCCTAACGGCCGGTGCGTTACATCAGTGGGGTCTAACTTCCTGTCCTTTATGTCCACGCTGTGGGCAAGAACCCGAAACGGCAGAGCATCTAGTCGAAAGGTGTGTTGTGACGATGCTACCGGGCGGGTTCGCGACGGTGCACGAATGCGGACCGGACTTTGCTGATTGGGTCGATCGTCATAACATAATAGTGTGAACCATAAGAAGCTGCTGCCTCTATTCGCAGTAGTACTGCGAATAATGATGTCTTCTATAGCAGATAGCGGGCGTTTTCGTTATTGGCAGTAGTACTGCAACCAGTAGATATCATTCATTTCAGTTATTTGCAGTAGTAGCCTTCGAGGCTAGAGCATTATTGTATAGAGGATTGGGCGCAAAATGCCGGCACTACCGTGATCTGTCCATTAGACGGAAGAGTACTTCCTCTCAACTTTACCTCAGAGCCATTATATAGCCCATAATACAGCCGGAGGTTTTCGCTATACGGACAGTAACACCCCAGTAACAATTGTTTGGTACCCGTTGGATAGGACTAAATACGCCCAGCTACCCAATCGCTTCTGGGTAGACAAAGAGGTGGGGGGGGGGGGGGGGGGGGGGGGGATTGGCTGCACCATGGCCTACTTAAGTCCTGCAAGTACTATAGTTGCGTCACGGGCTGCACCAAGGCCTTCTATATAGTTACTATATAGAGGGCCTTGACTGCACCCATTCATTACCACTGGTTTCTTTGCTTTTGAAATGAGTGAGTGAGCTATTGGAACTACTTTCTTCTCAGTGTAATAAAAAAAGGAGGGCCGATAATGTGGAGTGAACTTACAGAGTCAGTACCGTTTCTATTCTTTGAATTTAGATTGGACTAGATCGAGTTGGACGGTCAACCATGAGAGTAAACTAGGTCCCCGTTATGACATTCTGTCTTGTGACAAGGGAGATTGGCATGCATTACCTCACTTGATTCAGGTTTATAAAAAAAAAATACTTTGTATGACACCAGTGACGAATGTATAAAACAAACCATTCGAAAAATAACACCCGACAGTGACCTTGAAAAAAGGCAGACATTATGTTTCTCACATTGAACCTCTCTTGTGTCAAGGCAGGGAAGGAGAGAGTTAGAGATGTCATCAGTCTGTATATCATGACATACGCCAGTCGGGGATCACAAATACTATGCCGATTTGTTTTTGTTTTTATTGTATTTTTTGTTGTTTTTTGTTTTTTGTTTTTTTTTTGTTTAAAACAAAAATGAACTGGTTGATTCTTGACATAGGAACTAAAGACAAAATACGGAAAAAAATCGTAAAAATGTGCTTTATGTAGCAATGATGGTGGGATGGATCACCATGATAATGTCATAGCCTCATTTACATTTACCTCACCAATTACCGTGGTTAAGTTGGGTTTTTTTTTTAATAAAGGGTTAAGCGTATTATAAATATGACATATAACAATCTGACAACTGTGATTGGTGTATCCCATAAATCCCATATTATTATTAGCTCGTCACAAATTATAATAACACGATGATAAGAAAGGCCTCACGAGAAGGATGATGATTATCTGTATTCTGATTTTGAGAGTCTCTTGTTTCAAGGCTCTTTACCACCGATGTCACAATGAAAGCCGGATTTAACGTTAATCGCATCCACACTTCTATACATTTAAAAACATTTTATGCTTATATAATTATAATTATTATAATATGGAGAAAAGCAGCGACATATTTAAATTATATAGACACACACACACACACATACATACATACACGTGTGTATATTTATCTTCTTGTCGCGCTTCATTTATTCCTCCGATAAACAATATTATGGGACATAATTTCCATATTCAGAGAAAACATCGGTTAGACGTTCTTTTTATAGTATCACTCATACGTTATCCGTCTTTGTTAATAGCCAGGTTCCTCTTTAGTTGGGTCGAATGGTGGGATAATGTGTGTAAAATTCCTTGTTTAAAGACACAGCGCCATGTGTGTGAAATGCCTTGCTTAATAAATAACGCTGAAACCATAGTCCATATTCTTCCCGATCATTGTCACATATTCGGTCACTGACCACACTCAACATCGTTTGACTTTTGTTACAATACAAGACGCAGCTGAGCTGCCGGGTCACGAACCTGAAACGTTAAAATGGGTATGTTTATAATTTTTTTATTGCATACCAGAAGGTTGTTACTAAATTTACCCTCACCATCATTATCACTTGATGTTCGGATGGGATGACGTTATATCAAGCATGGATGACCCAAATAAAAAAGGGTTAAGACACTAGTTCGTCTCTTTTTACCCACTTATAAGTGTGTAGTGTGTGTGTATTTTTTCGCTTGACATGATTCACGGCCCCAGTCAACAACGAAGGCGGACCTTGCATTCTAAAAGAAATGATGATAACGTAAATAATGATATACCATGGTATAACACTGTACATTAATGCATACCATCATCTTAATACCATACATTGTAAGGCCATGAAACCCTTTTCAAGTATTCCAATGTAATTGTTGTGTACCCAGCGTGGCGTTTGTTTATGACATGAATACCGTGTTTTAAATAATTAACAACGAGCTTTTTTATATTATATAGCGTAATATCCACTAAAGGTGTTCAAAGCGCTTTACAAGGGGTCCCTAGCCAACAGCAACACTTAACATGTGTATCATTATTGATATTAAAAACAGACGACATGTCGAAATAAATTGTAATCATACGCCCCATAAGATATCACACCATTGTTACTATTTCCGTTCTTCCTGACCTTATCCCATAGGGATGAAGCTTGGAACTGGTGCCTGTTGCCCGATAAGACAACGAGCTTACGAGATAATGTAGAACAAATTGGATTGCCTGCCTTTAGTGTCGGGGAATCACAAACACTCTTTGGGTTGAAAACAACGCTTTTCTTTTAGGCTCTTGGTAGGTAGAATGTTTGATTCTGTAGTATCTGTATTTATGGCCGGATAGCTGGAATTGTTCTCCCTTTGAATAGGGAAGTTCTGTCCCCCTCTCCCCACCCCATGCTTCCACCCGCTCTCTTGTATCGTTTCTTTCGGCATCAATGTGTTGGCTTTGGTAAACTTTTGTTCCTCCAAATTGTTCTTCGCGATCAGTGACAACATAAAACATCAGACGTAATTTTTGGATGGATTATCTTTAGGTAGATAATGTCTTACGATACCGCGCCGAAGTGCGTACCATTTACTTTTTCTTAAGCTGATACCAATCCGACTTTACCAATCCGGTATAATTATATATTATGCGTTATCATGTCTGATTCATCCCAACGTGATACCGGATCGACGTGATAAGTCACAAATGAAACATATATTTTTGCTTTTAATTTAGACTGAGCACTTTTGGAAGGAAGGGACCCATAAAACTGTGAAGCTCTTTGTCAATCGCGCACATAATATATTACCAGGTTCTCACAGTATTAGATTTTCATGACATTATTACTTCCTGTGAGATCGGTCAATGATGTACAATGAGACAAGACAGCGTTTATCAAAAGATCGCCTGATCGATGTCAGTATACAATCTGTAGTATGGAAGATAGTTTTAATAAAATGAGTCTAATTTTTAATAACCACAATATCTCAATGACAACAAAACATAAGGGTTTTGTTTGCATATGTATGGTCATTATTATTATATGGCTGTGAAAGCTGGACAATTAAAGAAATTAGAAAGAAACTGGAGGCAACAGAAACGTAGTTTCTTAGAAGGATGTTAAGAATCTCATTGAGAGAGAAGAAAACTAATGAAGAGAGCAAGCTGAAACTAAAAGGTTATTAATTCGTACAAAAAGAAAAAGACAAATGCAATTTTTAGGGCACCTACATCGACATAAATGTATTGAACATCTTGCTCTCACAGGAAAGATAGAAGGTAAAAAAGAGTAAAGGTAGACCAAGAAAGACATATTTGAATAGTTTAAACAGCTGGGTGACAAAGAAAGAGAAGAGTAAGAAAACTAAATTGACAAGTTGCTTGAAATAATAAATGCATGTCCTGCCCATTTATTATTAGCAGTATTATTTAGATTATTTCAATCTATTGCTTTCTAAAAGGAATATTTTTTTATTTTTTTTTTTGGTCTTGGGTTGCTCCT
This sequence comes from Berghia stephanieae, assembly GCF_034508935.2. Classification (NCBI taxonomy): domain Eukaryota; kingdom Metazoa; phylum Mollusca; class Gastropoda; order Nudibranchia; family Aeolidiidae; genus Berghia; species Berghia stephanieae. The sequence continues at coordinate 86,392,897 of NC_088363.1, forward strand.
TATATTCGTGCTGTACTGTATACCACAGGGCAGGTTGTCTACACACTTGACTTTTTATCAGTTGGTATTTGCATTGTTCATTACGAAGCTTTACGTTCAGGGCCCGTTTTCATGAACGCGGACTAGATTTAGTTATTTACTAGTCTATCTAATAAATGACTTGCTAGTCTCAAGCCTAAGCGGAGCAAGTGACTAATTAAAATAAATCGGATTTTATGAACGCTTTCTAGTCTCTTGCCTAGAATTGGGCTTTGTAAGGACGGTAAATAGCGTCATATACATACCAAGTGTCGCAAGCATCTGTATAGGTGTCGCTGGTAGCAAGCTATTGTTATTTTCCGTTCAGTTTTACAGAAACCGAGTTAAACTTCTGCTCGACAGGCCTTACTTTGGCTCTGACTCTGAATGATAGTCTTCACCCATCTCCACTGAAATTCGAACCCTCGAACATCCGGTCCAAGGCTCGTTCGCTCTGTAAATTAGTTGTCTGATTTCGTTCTAAACACACCATCAAATGTTCCTAATGATTTACCACCGGTATCTCATTGAAATTATCTCTAGGTCTAATCTGTCTCTGGTAATTATTCATTACCAATAATATAACGCCTGTAAGTTCTGCATAGACATAATATATTGCTTGATATGTTGGCGCGATATTATTATTATTATTATTATTATGACCACCACCACCACCACCACTAAGTGAGCTATCGCTATCCCTCCAGATGTATCAGTTTAATGGTATTTTCAGGTTCAATGACTGCTGCTGGTTTCAGCGTTATTTTTAACATGTCTGGGTAGTCTTTGTTCAGGCCTTTATTTTTGTCTGTGTACACATTGAGAGGTAGTCAAGTATTACGCACTTCATCAATAGGACCGAAAATCCGCTATTTAAGAGGCTTGTTTGAATTCAAGCCTTACAACAGACCAGTGTTTGGGTGAACTCAAGAATCTCTCTCTCTCTCTCTCTCTCTCTCTCTCTCTCTCTCTCTCTCTCTCTCTCTCTCTCTCTCTCTCTCTCTCTCATCTATCTACTATCAATCTATCTATCTATCTATCTATCTATCTATCTATCTATCTATCTATCTATCTATCTATCTATCTAAGAATAGATTTATATAATATACAACATAGGTGTCATTTTCAGTTCAAAATTGGCATCTCTAAAGCATAATATTCCATCACTTTAATGTTTCGATTTGTAGAAGAGCCGTGGTGTCGGTGGCTCAGCGACACGGTGTCTTGTCCTGACAGATGACTTGTACTGTATAAAATGGGTCAAATTAATACTAAGCTGCTAGAAGCTGTGGACTGTAAAAAGTAATAAATATAATAGCTTCAAAACAAAAGAACTTAATGTCAAACACGGAACGTTTCGGGCTTATAATCCTTCTCAACAAAAACAAATAAAACATAAATACATTACTTAAACTTAAGAACCCAGATAGACCGTCATCTAGGTTTTTACGTAGTAATATATGGCTGAAGAAGGGTTTTGAGCCCGAAACGTTTGATGTTTGGTATTTTGTCCTTATTTGAATCAGTTTTATTCTTTTTTTGGTTATTACTTTTTGTATGAAATGGTATTAAGTTTTTATGGCCAGCTAGAGGAATAGATTACTTTTTGTGAACCGTATTAAGCGTGTTTTTTTTTTTTTTTTTTTTATCTTAGTTATTGCAATGTGGATGTGGAGTGTTGGCTTACCTATCCATGTACATCGGTGTCTATGTCTACGTATGTTTCATAATGTTACGGACAAACGACGACCCCGATTTAATTGAAAAAGGACCTTACGATAATACATTTTACACAGCATGAAACCATGTGTCTGTAGCTGTCCTTTGTCCTTCTCGTCTTGTCTCTTATGTTTGCCATCGTTTTTCTTGTTGGTTTTCCCTTTCCTTACTGTTTATTTACTGTCTTCGTCTACTCCCCTCCCCTCCCACCACCTCCCCTCTAACTCTCTCTTTCTCTTTCTCTCTCTCTCTCTCTCTCTCTCTCTCTCTCTCTCTCCCTCTCTCCCTCTCTCGCTCTCTCCCTCTCTCTCTCTCTCTCTCTAATATCCCGATAGGGCCTCCCTGCAGCACGACCAGTATCCTAATCTGTTGAAGTGGCCCATGTCATGCCCCGGTAGTTTAACCCTTTCCTTACCAGCCATTTTCAGAATTTTCCCCAAAAATTTCACACCCACCCAACACAAACATAGTTTTTTTTTCTTATTCAAACAGGGAAGCAACAAATACATCATATTACGAATACTATGGATCAGCAAAATGAACTCTATAACACAGTGTCGCGTTTTTATAGCTATTTTTCTTTGAATTGTGTGAATTACAATTTACGATTCAACTGTTCCCAAAAATGTCACACCCACCCAACACATAGTTTTTTTCTCACTCAAACAGGAAAGCAACAAATACATCATATTATGCATAATATGGATCAGCAAAATGAACTCTACTCTTTTATAGCTATTTTTCTTTAAATTGTGTGATTTACAAAAGAAATCTGAATGATAAAAGTTTTGGTTGGATCCTAACGAATGTGTGACGATTTTCCAATGGTTGGCAAGGAGAGGGTTAAACCAAAATGACGAGCTGTCAGTTTAATGCAAAGAATTTACTTCCTAAAAAAGAGTCCTGATGTGAGATGGGAGTGACGTTAGTATATCGAGACTTGGCTAGCTTATGCTCGCGTACTTTTTACTTTTTTCTTTTCTTTTCTTTCTTTTTTGTTTTTTTTTTTCTTTCTTTCTTTATTATTCTTTTCTTTTCTTTTTTTTTTTTTTCATTTGGCCAAGAAAAAAGAAAATTACTTCAAATATCACTTGATATGGTAAAAAAAAAGTCTAAAAACCCGACTCTATCAGTTTTAACACCTTATAAATTGATAGTTTAATTTGGAAAATAAAAAGAGTTTTCTGGCCAAAATGAAATAAGTGATTTGGCAATGTGCTGTGGAATGTATGATCGTTTTGTCGTTTTTTTTGTTTGTCTGTTTTTTTTTTTTAACTTGGACTTTGTAAAACCGGCTGACACGTGTTCTCTTTATCATCCGATATCGATAACGCCAACATGTAGTTTTAATTTGATAAATACGATTGTTGAAAAATTGTATAAAAACTCTTATTTTATACGCCCATTTTTTTGAATAATATAGTTATTTCAAAGACAGTTTGTCATAAGAATCAGTCCCAAGGGAAAAAAAATCTATATACAAATATCTGGCGGTTGCAATGCTGCTAGATATGTGTAATATCACCTCACAGACGTCTTGTTCCATTCCACAGGTTAAGTTTTGCTGTTGGTCTGGGACCATCGTCTACTTATAGTAGTTATAAGAAGTGGCTGTCTGGGACCCATCGTAAAGTGTTTAGAGCATGTTTATTGGATTTTGCTATTGCTCTCGCGTTTAACCCTCTCCTTACCACCTGGAGGAAAATCGTCACATTTGTTAAGACACAAAATACATTATTCAAATGTATTTTGTACATCACAAACTTTGAAGAATGATCTTTTTTGAATTAATATTAATAGGAACATAAAGTTGTATTGAAGAGAGCTTGTTTGAGTTTTTTTTTAAATCATTTTTTCTGCTGAGTAAACCTGCCATTTTGGGAAAATACTGAAATTGATCGGTAAGGAAAGAGATTTTTGAAAATATTAAACATAAAAACTGTTCAGTCATCGGTGTATTAGAAATTTGGCGTGGTTGATATGAGCCTGACCATGGCTACCTTTCAATTGAGTCGATCGGCTGATTTGAAAGAAGGTTGGAAGGCACGAACCAATAAATTATTATATGAATGGGATGACATAAAGAAAATCAGAAATCACCCTACTTTTACCGATTCAATACTGCGCGACGTGTTAAACCATTGGCAGGTCGTAACAATGTGTGTGTGTGTGTGGGGGGGGGGGGGGGGGGGGGGGGGGGAGTCTTGTGTTTCAGGGTGTTCAGAGGGGTCGGAAACAGTCGGAAATTCACTGTCCCAAGTCAGGTTTTTTTCAACTTGGCCGGATTTTTCTTCAAAAGGTAGGATTTTAAAGTCCGAGAATTTGCTGGACATCCTGGTGTTTTATATATATATATATATATATATATATATATATATATATATATATATATATATATATATATATATATATATATATATATATATTGCCTCTGTAATCTGATACTAAATAATGTGTTCAATGTGTGTGATCAGCGACTGTTGTTTACCCCAGATAAAAATTGATGTCACCAGTCATTAAAAGTGCATTGACCTACAACTACACGCATCGGATACAATGGTCATGTTAATCCGTTAACTAACTCTGGAAAAACACGTATTGAACAATGTTACCAGAAAACTCGTTCTTCAAATACATTGATCGATTTAAATGTCCCTCATCTTGGCAGCAGCTGCTTCTAATGGTGCTCATACTACTATGTTATGACGATTAGACTAATGACGATCGACCAGCAACGTCTATAGTATATGAAGTCCTAGCGATCGACCCAATCAGCAAATTTTTTACCGCACTCGTGCACCGTCTCAAACCGGCTTCGTCACAACACACCTTTTTCAACTAGACTCTCTGCGGTTTAATCTTAGCAAAGACTCACATCTGGGAGTTCGCGAAATGTGTGATTGTGTGTGTGTGTGTGTGTGTGTGGGTGGGTGGGTGGGTGGATGGGTGGGGGTGCACAGATAACACGTGGGGGTGTGAGTGTTACTTTACAGAATCGGGCAGTTAATTAATCAATCAACATGATTCAATATTTGTCGCGTCTGCTTCGACAACACACTGACAGACACTTTTTGATTCCTCAGCCTCCCTGCCCCCGCCCCCCTCTCCTTTTATTTTTATATTTTCAAAACATCTTATTTTTTTAATTATTATTATTTATTTTTTTTTGTCGTCCCAATTCTTTTTTCAAAAAGGGGTTGAGTTGCTTCTCCTGGGTTGTTTGTCTTTTTACTTTGCTTGACTGAGCCTTTGGAAAGTAAAGTCATTCCTAGATGGTAGTCATGTATTGATCGAGTGAAACGGGCAGTATCATGGCCTACTAGAGAGTCAGTACTATAGGGAATGAGATTAGCGGAAGAGTAGCGTCCCTTGATTGGACATCACCCATAGTCTGTGACGTCACCGGCGGAAAAGTTATTAAAGAGAGAACGTCATGTTGGTTGTGCGCATGCGTCTCTCGTCCTCGCGGAAGCTAATCTCATTCCCTGTAGTTAACGTCATGGGCAGTATTAAATATCAGTATTTCTGATAACATGCATTATGATTCAAGACTTGTCGAATCCCTTTTTTTTCGATATTGTTATCATATCAGTCAAGAAGATGGGCTGGTCGCCCTTTTTGCGTTTGTCATCATGTTTTGTTAATATTCTGTTTCTAAAAGGGCACGTTGTAATCGGATCAGCATCGTGGAATGTATGTTACCTTGCGTTGTTTGGTGTTTGCGTGCTGACGAAACTGATAATTAACGATGTTTGCTTTTATTAGAGAGAGAGAGAGAGAGAGAGAGAGAGAGAGAGAGAGAGAGAGAGAGAGAGAGAGAGAGAGAGTCGTCATCAAGCGCTTCATGACTTCATTATCATAAAAACACTTCTAAAAATGTCATTTGATTTTGATTGTTGAGTTGCAATCAGTTCTGTGTTGACCGAGTGCCTAAAATTTGATGACTGAGGGAGAATACATCAAAAGCATGACCAATACGCTTCAACAGTCGTGACGTCACTTCCCCCGTAATGACGCAGAGGAACTTACTAACTGGCTCTAAACTATCGGAACAATGGCGGACGCCCTTATGAAATACTTCTCCGACGAGCATAAACGTGTATCCAGGGGAAAAAAAACATTATAAATCTGATCATGTTTTGAATTTTATACATTCCGATCACAAGACGTGTGAAAAAGTTCTTGCCAGGATGGAGAATAAAAAGTACCGATTTTCTTTGTTTAGAGCCAAGCTGCTCGTTGCTAGGCGACGTGACACCAGACTATTGAATCCTATTTCATTATTTGCGTATTTCTAGTTATTCTTTCCGATATGACTAATGTAATGTCTCCACCTGAAAGAGAAATGGGTTGTTTTCATATTCACGTTCGACATCATTTAATATGGGTCTTGTCACCTGTTACAAGGAATTAATAGCTTTGAGTTTTGGCACGCCCACAAATCGTATTGGATTTTGTGCTATATTGTTTGAGTATATATCCTGTTATTTTTCAGGTTGTCTGGTTGTTGTTGTTTTTTTGTTTTTTTTTTAATTTATCTGAAGCCTTCATTGCGTGAACTTATGACAATCCCAGTCAAAACGGGAGGAGGGGTGGGGGGGGGGGGGGGGGGGGGGGTTACCCTTGATGTCATATATCGTTTCTCTTTTCTATCCTCATATTATATGCTGTTAAGTCGTATACTGATAAGACACATCTAACCAAGTTAACTTGCGAGGTCCCAGGTTTGAAGGTTTTTGCCACGATGAGGATCATGGTTTGTATTTCACACTTTTGTGCTTTATTCTCATGTCATAGTTCATTTCCTGGGTGGGGATCCTGACCTCCCATAGCGGGCAGGGAGGTACATACTGCGTCTTCTATCCCCTTATATCTGTTTTCCAACATGCTTTCTATCTTTGTCTTGGAATGAGATTACTTGGTTTTTTCCTGGCCCTGGTCGGAGTCCTAGCTGGGAGGGAAACAGTCAAATGCATAGTTATTGTTTTGGGAGATGATATTTTTTTTCCTTGTAAATCATCTCTCTGTTATGTATTATTGTATGTGTTATTTTTAATGTATAATGTAAGTATTTGAGTGTATTCCTCTTTGTTGGATTTTGTGCTTGTGTCCGGATAAGACTTATAGGTGATCTCAAACTAAGTAAATTGGTGGTATGCTCTTGGAATCTACATCTGATCCCTATTTGTTCCCAGTTCCCCTTTGTCTTACTTTCTCTTGAGTGCTTTAATTGTAATTCTAGAACTTTTTACTATCCCATTTTCTTCCTTTTTACTGGCGCTGATATAACCTAAATGTGTTGCAAGCGCCGTAAAACCCTTAAAAACATAAAAACAACAATAGTTCATTTCGTCTTAATATCATTTTTGCTGTTGAATAATTAAAAAAAAAAGAGAGGCTGAAGACAGCTGATGAATAATATCTATATAGATAGTATGACGATGACGTCAATCGGGTCTTTGTTATTTTTGGTTTTTTTTTTCTTGTTTTTTTTTACCATCCGCGTTTATGCGTAATTCTCACTAAACTGTATTAACCGGACTATAAACGTTTAAGGATACACATAGTTTTATGTATTGGTCCGTTATACTTCCGGATGGCAATGTTGTGAGCTTCTTAACCAAGCGCATACTATCTATAGATACTATGACGTTGACGTCAATCGGGTCTTTGTTATTGTTTTTTTTTTTTTTTTTTGCCATCCGCGTTTATGAGTAATTTTCACTAAACTGTATTAACAGGACTATAAACGTTTAAGGATACACATAGTTTTGTGTGTTGGTCCGTTATACTTCCGGATGGCAATGTTGTGAGCTTCTTAGCCAAGCACATGCTATCTATAGATTTGATTTTTTTCTTTGGTTCCCATTTATAACTGGATATATCCGACATTTTTCGTACCAACGAGATTTTTGTTTGTTTTTGGCTTGGTTTAAATTTTGACCCGAGGAAAGAAAAAAAAATAGCGCTTTTGGCATTATTCAGTATCAGAAACTGAATGCCGCTGGCTTTATTTGATAACGCAACTTGTTACAGTCTCGGTCTCATCGTTGTAAAGGAATGTTATCAAATCACCTCAATATATTTCTCCAGTCAGATCTGTAAATGTTAACGATATAGGTTTATGTAGAAGAGTATGCTTTATTTTATGTGTAGGGGAGGCTGGGGTGAAAAGTCACAAATTGCACTTATTAGGATCCTGTGGCAATTTATAGTTATTAGGAACAATGATAATGTACCAGAAACATGTTCAAAACTACAGCGAATGCGAGCGATCTATATTCATGTTTTCGCCCAACCGAGTCATCGACCACGTGATTTGTTGCTGTCCAAAGATTGGACATTTCTGAACAAATGTAAACACGCTGCTTTGTTTATAAAAGTTGTAAACATACCCATGTGTCAAGCTGAACACAATGACCAATCGTAATGTTGGATAGTTTAAAATCTGTGAACACTTTTCACTATGTAGGTCACTTTGAGCACATTTTGCAATGTGACCAATGACTTCGAGCACATGGAAAGTTAATATAGATCATGCCCATTGTGTACAGAGCCGTTTGGAGTTACTGACTATGCACGGTATGTTACTTATTATTTTTCCACGTTGTTTTATAGCTGTCGGGCTTCTAATCTAAAATTCAGGGAGATTCTCGTCGACGCATATAAAAGCATATAATTTGTGGGGCTATGTGGTCTTGTGGTATGACACTCGCTTTCGGATCGGAAGGTCGTGGGTTCGAGCCTAGCTCGTCGCATAGTTGATTCCTTGGAAAAGGCTCTTTACTCACATTCTCTCACCATACTCAGATGTAAAATGAGTACCTGGCAGCGCTGTCTCTGTCCGAAAAAAATTGTAATAATATCGCCTAACAGGCGTCATGTCCCCCCCCCCCCTACATGTTAAATGTTGCTGTTGGCCAGGGACACCTTGTAAAGCGCTTTGAACACATAAGTGGATATTGCGCTATATAAAATCTCAATTTTGTTTTTTAATATTTAATTTATATGTTGGTCGTCCATTATCTTGAAAGGAGGACCTCCCTGTATTGTATTGTGCATTTTAAAGTCCCACTTGAACTTGTTGAGAATAGTGAAGACTGACAAGATTACACCGGAAAGGGAGATGGAAGAGACAGAGGAGGAAAGAGAGACTTGACATAACTTTCTATTATAGATAGGATGCGCTTGACTACTCATAATTCTCACCAAACTGTATTAACCAGACTATATATAGTTCTTAGTTGACGTCACTCAGTTCTTTGTTATTGTTATTTGCCATCCGCGTTTATGAGTAATGCTCACTAAACTGTATTAACCTGACTATAAACGTTCATGGATACACACAGTTTTTTGTGTTGGTCCGTTATACTTCCGGATGGCAATGTTATGAGCTTCTTAGCCAAGCGCATACTATCTATGAACGTTCAAGGGTACACATAGTTTTATGTGTTCGTCCGTTATGCTTCCGGGTGGCAATGTTGTGGGCTTCTTAGCCAAGCGCATACTATCATTCATTTGTTTTTGAATATAATTTAAAGCCTTGCGGAGTAGGGAGGCGAAAGGAGGGAGGGGTCGGTGTGTCACTTATGATTTACAACAGCAATGAATACGAGGGAAATGAGAATGGGCTTGAAGTTGATGTGAGTGCCAGGGGGGAGAGGGGTATTTGATTGAACTGGATTTACCATTCGATAGTAGTAGAGGACCTCTGACTACATATCACAACAGTACATAATATCTAGTGCCCCTGGTTCTTCACCCTTTCCACCCCCACCCCCCTTTTCCCCCTTACCCTTACGTATTGTCACCTGCCGTGTTACCTCATACCCTTTCCCTGTAGCCAACTTGACGACTTTGTTTTAACTGGGATCTAACTGGAGTCAAGTCATGTGCTGCGACAAGGGCAGTGGTGAGAGCTATAAACAATTGATTTGGGAGATCTTCATTTTTCGTGCTAATCATATCTCTCTCTCTCTCTCTCTCTCTCTCTCTCTCTCTCTCTCTCTCTCTCTCTCTCTCTCTCTCTCTCTTTCTCTGTATATATATTATACATATCTTTCTCTTTCTCACTCTGTGTGTATGTGCGTATTTATAGTGCATTTGTGTGTGTGTGAATAAATAATGAATGAATGAATAAATAATAAATATTGAAAGTTAACACTATCTCTCCCAGAACGAAATGTTCCCCCATGAGTCACGTTGGTTCAATCAAATAGATGCGCCATGGCTTTATATTACTGCCATACACTGGAGAGAGAGAGAGAGAGAGAGAGAGAGAGAGAGAGAGAGAGAGAGAGAGAGAGAGAGAGAGAGAGAGAGAGAGACATACTTTTTCTTTTGGCCTGAATTTTCCCTTACTTCAGATAAATTATGAAGACTGACTCATCTTGTCGGAAATATCTACGTACACACAAGATTTCTGTGAACTCTTAATTCAGAAAAGTGAGTGGAGCAGGCACTTATGTTGATAACAACAAGAAATGACGTGAGTAGGAAAGTGCCAGAAGACTAGATGATACAAATTTCACGGCGGCGATGGGGGTCCGAACCCGCGACCTTACTGGTACGACAACTCCGCCTGGCCGGGGAGAGCGTGACTCTACCGTATGAGCTATCCAGAGTCGCGCTCTCTCCGGCCAGGTGGAGTTGTTGTACCACTAAAGTCGCGGGTTCGAACCCCCATCTCCGCCGCGAAATTTTTATTTTCTATTGTCTTCTGGCACTTTCCTACTCACTTCATTTCTTGTTGTTATTTTCTGTGGACTCGCAGGTTTGAAAATATTTTATTTTTATTTATTGATGTGAAATAATTTTTTTAAACAACCAACACTGAAGGACGTTTTGTCTAGATACGTGTACCACATTATAAATAGAATAGACATCTAATGGAAGTTGACTCAAACTTTTTTTTCTTTTCAATTGAATATTTACATAATGCTTTAGCACAGTCGTGCCAGATTTACCAGGGCGTCAATAGGGAGTGCATAACACACCAAACAAACAAACACACACACACACACACACACACACACACACACACACACACACACACACACACACCTCTTTCAAACGTCGAAGGTTTCCGTTGCAAAACAGCATTGAAAATATTATATCAAAGCCGTAAAACAACTTTGACTGAAGTAGTGACAAGTAGAATGCAATCTTGAAAAGGAATCTCTCTCTCATTGTAAATCTGAATGAATGTGTGTTTGAAGTTGGGGATGAATGGTGTAGTATGGCGTATGGAGCTTGATAAGCAAGTCGAAGCGTTGTGTGATATTTGATCAGTCAGTCGCCTCCAAATTAATCGTATCATCTATAGATAGAATGCGCTTGGCCAAGGAGTTCACA
>NC_088363.1:86411487-86441487 GCF_034508935.2 Berghia stephanieae
TGTTCGCATGGGTGTTCGATCCGATAGTGATGTGTTGGATGGGAGCATCACCCTTGAATCATATACCTATGATGTTCGCATGGGTGTACGATCCGATAGTGATGTCGTTGGATGGGAGCATCACCCTTGAATCATATACCTATGATGTTCGCATGGGTGTACGATCCGATAGTGATGTCGTTGGATGGGAGCATCACCCTTGAATCGTATACCTATGATGTTCGCATGGGTGTACGATCGATAGTGATGTCGTTGGATGGGAGCATCACCCTTGAATCGTATACCTATGATGTTCGCATGGGTGTACGATCCGATGTGATGTCGTTTCTTCTTCTCTTTACTAGCCTATCCTGCTTCTTTGGTTTGTGATTGTATTTTTGACAGGGGATATTTTTTTTTCTGTAAATCTTCTGCCTGTTTGTTCTTGGTTATTTATAATTTAGCTTATGATATCTTTAGGTTATGATTTTGATTTACATTTGTACTATTTTTGTTAGATTGCTTGTTTTTTTTGTTTCAGCGGTCTCTCATATAACCTCAATTGTGTTGGAAGAGACTAAAGCAACAAACAAACAAAAAAAAATTTTTCGCCGCTAGTAGATATATCTATCTACCGTGCAGTGCTTCTATTGTACACTTCTTGGACAGCTGTCAACTAATTCAATTTCCAGTCATCTGTATCGAGATTAACACACACACACACACACACACACACACTATATTATATTATACTATATTATATATTATTAATATTGTTGTTATTATTATTATTATTTTTATTATTATTATTATTATTATTATTATTATTATTATTATTATTATTATTATTATTATTATTATTATAACGCATTTTATTCATTTGAAGTATATATGAATTAAGAATATATATATGAATACTTCATCCCATACAGCATGTCATCTGTAAGGCACCATTTTACTATGTCAGTAGTAACATTTGTTTTAAATGAATTTTATTTTGTTTGAGCACAAATTCTCTCGGAATGTTGTTTTCATTCACGTCTGATACAATACTCATCACAGATAAAATGGCATATTTAACTCTTAACAAGCTGGGTCTAATTTTTACCCTAAAGGGGACATGCGGTAGTAAGAACATTATTTTTCAATTTTTATAATAATGATGATTCAGTCCAAAGCAGAAAAATTGACAAATTTCATGACAAAATTAAAAAAAAAACAAACAAAACAAAAAAAATAACAAGTAAAGTTTTTCAAATCTAAATTCCTTGTCTGTAACGTTCCTAAATTTCAAGGCTCTATATTAAAGATTGTTGGAGGAGTTACATTTCTGATGTCAACATGTATCGATTTGAGAAAAAAGCAGTTAACCTTGAAATAAGAAATTCAATCCTGCCTGGTAATTATCAGATGTGGGAATGTTCAACTATTGGGTGAATATATATCATGTTTTAAGACTTAACCTAAGCTTTCCAATGATGTATGACATGAAAGTGCTGATTTCATAAATCGAATGTGTATTGGAAGATTTTTTTGATGAGCTTGAAATCAACCTACCAATGGATTTATTGTGAAATTAAACAAGTTTAACCTTTTGTCACTTTATAACTTTAAAAAAATTAAAAGTTATTTATTTGAAGTATCTAAAAATGTATATAACTCAAATTTTTATATTGGTGCTAAAATTGATAATATTGTCACCGCATGTCACCATAAACGGATGTTTTATCTCACCATTTTAACCAAACGAGCAGTAACAACAATACAGCTCAGCATTCAATGATGCGGACTTCAGTTTGAAATCTGTGTCATTTAAGCCTGAGTTGCAATCACTGTTTCAGCTGGCTTGGTTAAAAAGGGTGATGTCCATTCAAGAGTCTAAATGAAAACCCTGCCTGTAGAGAAACTAGTGTATAATTAGTTATGGCATGACCATCACTACATATTAGATGGAATTAATGCTCGTCAGTCGTTTCACCCTTATTCGTTGCATTCATGTATTTCCATATACCAGTTACGGTTGCATTCATGTATATTCCATCAATACACAGTTACGGTTGCATTCATCGTATATTCCCATCAATCACAGTTACGGTTGCATTCATCGTATATTCCCATCACACTTGCACCAGTTACGGTTGCATTCATCGTATATTCCCATCAATACAGTTACGTTTGCATTCATTGTATATTCCCATCAATACACAGTTACAGCTCGGCCCTTGTGAAAACCCCTCTGTAATATTTATTGATTTGGTAACATTACATATGAAGAAGACTAGTTGAAATTTGTAGTAACAATAAACGAACTTTATTAAAGAATCATAGACAAACGGCCATATTTGGGTTCATTCGTAGAAGTGGTAAAAAAACGGAAAACATCCATGTGCACCAATCAGCGCAGGTGAATAATGCCTCAGTACAATTGAACACGTTAAACAATAGGAATATAAATACTTTACACCCTCATTCTCAATTTACATAATAGGGCCAATTTTAAAATGATAATCAGTCATTTCCCAATTTATTTATTTTTCTCTCCTCTTTTCATTTTAGAATTAAAACAAACATTTTAGTTTTTCCCCCCGCCACCCTCCGACTCCCTTCCATGCATTTTGATTGATTTCGAATGATCATTTCAAGCCTTTCAAACATGTATTCTTATCAAGTCGGGGTAAGCCTGGCTTTAAAAAAAATAATTGAAAATTGGGTTTGAAGTTTGAGATATATAGTTTTGATCTGATTTGATATGTTCATGTAGGAGGGTAAAATAATTGCTTCAATTTAAACAAACAAACAAAAAACAAATCTGTCTTCATTTTGAACACATCAACATAAGATTTAATTTTCTTCATCTAGTTCATTCCGACATGGGGGTCCCTGTAGCTCAGTTGGTAGAACACTCACTTCACACGCATGATCGATCCCAGGTGCAGTCGTGATATTATTTTTTTCTGAACCCCCTGTCAACCCAGCAATGATTGGGTAGCTGGGTCTGTAAGATCTGGTTGAAAGTACTTTGCGATAGAGTAGCACCCTATCCAAAGAATAGCAGGCAACTGCTTTTGTCAGTTTCACGTTATTGAAACGGATATACTCAGTCTCCTTGGGCCCAATGGCTCTGAGAGACTACTTCACTCTATAATACATGACACCAGATTGACACCATGACGATGGGTCACAATTCAGTCAAAATGCTTACCAAATCTGATTGATCAAACAATAACAAATATATAGACGTAACAAACACATAGATCTTCAGTACATTGATAAAGTATATTATTAAAATTTTGGTCAGAACAATTTCAATTCAAATCTCTAGTGTTTACAATCTCCACAAACTTGCCAAAGTTGGGGTTATCTTAATCAATCGAGTTTTGAAGTTAAACTTTTCTAGCCAGACTGATAATGATAATTTTTTAAAAATAATTGAGTGTAGTGCAGAAATGTCTGTGTTAACCTCTCACAACTTGTGCAGTGAGTGGCTGACAAAATTTACCAAAAAAAAAAATATATAGCTATGTGATATGATCTACATTCTTTATATCTCTGATTTTAAATTCAATTGAACTTGATTAGACTACATCTTTTGGGAGACAGTTACGTGTTTATTCAGTAACTTTCGTGGAAAATTTCAACAATCCTGAAATAGTGTTATGGTTAATTTATTTTCCATAATTTTTGCTTGTTTGTTTTATACTATTGCTTCTTTTTAGTTTTGTTTATTAAATATTGCTTTCGATTCCGTTTATATTTTTTAAGCTTTGTCCGTTTACATTGATCAATCCAGGTTTGTAAAATATATTTCATTCTCTTGTCATTTCAGCCATTAGCCAGGAGAGATCTCAAGGTGTCAGGGAGGGAGTTAGCACTTTCAATAAAGACGGGCTCAAAAAAACTGAAACGGCAGATAAAACTGTTCTCCCAACTGTTGATGGTGAGCATTATATTATTCAAGTAAAGTGATAATTCTTCAATAAGCCTCTGTTATGAATACTGCATAATTCAAGGGCTCAATCAAGACTTGGGGGGGGGGGGGGGGGGGGGGGGGGGGGGAGATGAAGTTAAATCATTTCATATTGTGTGGCTATGTGGTCTAGTGGGATGACACTCGCGTTCAGCTCAGAAGGACCTGGGTTCTAGTCTCGCCCTGAGTGGTGCATAAGTTAAGTCCTTGGAAAAGACTGTAGTCACATTCTCTCACCATACTCAGGTGTATAATGAGTTTCTGGCCGTTAATAGCTTTGCCTCTGTTAGGAAAATTGTCATAACGCCTTACAGGCACTGCGTCTTAAATGTAAAGTGTTGTTTTTGGCTAGGGACACCTTATAAAGCGCTTTGAGCGCATTTAGTGGAAAGTATGCTATTTAAAAGCTCAAGTTGTTGTGTTTTTTAAAAATGTATCAACTACATCTGGGATTGATTTTTAGTGCAAAGGCCTAAACGACCAAGTAAAATTACCCCCTCGGTGATATTCAACAAAATAAGACGGAAGTCATACAAGTTTATGGTTCCCCACTCGAGTGGATGCCCACTTGTACTCTTCACATTGAGACTCTGGAATTGTCTCGCATCTCCAATGATAGGAAACTTCTATGGTCTGTGGAATCTTCAAAATTGAAATTACAGACTTAAAAGGAAGAAGATGGAGAAGAATGGTCAGACAATGACATGGTACGATATTGTATGTAATAATTTTGTTTTGCATTATTTTTAGATTGAGGCTATGGTCCACATATATACTTTCCTATGGGCAAAAGTCCATGTTTTTACAACTTCCTTTTTTTTTTTAAATTAAATTTGTCTAATTTTGAACTCTGCATATTGATTTTTCTCCTCATTTTACCATTATCTGAAATTTTCATTCTATGTCATTCCCCCCGCAGACATTGGCAAAGAGAAGCAAGAAGTAGCCTTGAAGGAGTCCATCAGTAGCTTTGACGTTAAAACTCTCAAACATTCTGAAACTGAGGAGAAAAACCCCCTGCCTGACCCTGAAAGTATGGGCATTGTGATTTTTAAAAACAATTCTTTCTCTTAAAACTTCCTCAATTTATGCACTGGGCAGCAGAAAATTAAACATTTGCCTAGGACGGGCTCCTGACCTCCCATAGTGTCTTTTTACCCCCTATATGTTTTCCAATATGCTTTCTGCCTTTGGGATTACTTGGTTTTGTTCTAGCCCTGGCTGGGAGGGAAACAGTCAAATGTATTGATAGTTTTGGGAGATGACATTGTTTTCTTGTAAATCATCTCTCTGTTGTTATGCATTGTATTATTTTTGTTTTACATATAGTATATGATTTGTAAACATTTGAGTGTATTCCTCTTAGTAGGGGCCTGTGCTTGTGTCAGGATGAGATATTTAGGTGATCTCAAACTAACTATTTTGATAATGTACTCTTGGAATCTACATCCGTTCCCTTTTGAACTAATTCTCCTTTGTCTTCCTTTTTCTTGGGTACATTAATTGTAGTTCTAGAACTTTTTACTTCCCATTTTCTTACCTTTTACTTGCACTTATATGACCTAAATGTGTTGCAATGTTGCAAGCGCTGTAAAACCCTTAAAAACAAACAAACATTTGCGGGCTTTGTAAAACAGCGTATAGAAGTGAGATGCATGAGGACAATGGCACTTGAGACTTTAAATAAATCCCTCGTGTCCTGACTACCTGGCTACCCTAAACGTCAATGAATTTGGCAAGGTATACAAAAATTATCGTTAGCCCCCTCCAGTATGAATCACAAAAAACAAAAAGTAATTAAATCCTTCTAAGCATCTACCGTTGTCTGTATTAACCTTCAAATCTTTTCAAAGAAATAACAATTTTTTTAAAAATATTAAAATACATTTTTTTCACTGAATAATGAGGACTGCGTTTAAATTTGATTAAAATGCAGCATTTTGAAAATTTTACAATAATGAAATCAAGGACTATCCCACTTAAAAACCAAAATCAACATCTTGAAAGCAACAATCCTATCTGTCCGTTTAATTGGAAGTGAAACATGGCAAATGTATGCAAAAGATAAAAAGCTTCTCACAGCCTTCCAACAACGATGCTTAAGAAAAATACTGAATGTCAGTTACTTAGACCATCTAACAAACACAGAAATTCTAAAAAGAAGTGGAATGCAGGAAGTTACAATCACCAGTCAACAACGCTGTCTCAGCTGGTTAGGGTACGTCTTCCATATGAGGGAATGCGGCTTCCCCAAAAAAGCATTTGAATGGAAGAATAACAGCAGGTGAAAACGATGATGACCGAAGATGAAATGGAAAGAAACTGTCAAAAGAGACCTGAAAACCAGGGAGCTGAACTGGGATGAGGCATACATGGCAGCAAAGGACAGAGAGGAATGACAAATCTGGACGGCCCAATGTGCCAAAGACACAGGACAAACTAAGTTATTAGGTATTGTCCGTTCCCGAGCAGTGATTCGGTTTAATTTGGTCTGTTAGTTCTGGTGGGGAGTCATTTTTAATAGGCTAGCATCCTGTCCAATGAATAACTAGCAATAAGGTCCAGCAACATTTTTTAGAGGACTACTTATTTTTAAAGGTTTTCAATACTCTTCAACAGTCGCAACGTCACTTCCTTCCTAATGACGCATGGTAACTTAGTAACACTGGCTCTAAACTATCGAAACAATGGCGGACACCCGTATGAAATATCTCCCCAGCGAGCATAAAAGCGTATCCAGAGGAAAAAAAAACATAAATTTGATCATGTTTTGACTTTTACACATTCTGATCACAAGGCATATGAAAACTTCTAGTCAGCATGAAGAATAAAAAGTAATGATTTTCTTTGTTTAGAACCAAGATGGCCGCCGTTGCCGGGCGGCGTGACATCAGACTACTGAATCCAATTTGTTGGTAATGATTTTGATTTTTCTTAAAGCTTTGGTGATTTTATTCGTTTTTCAAAGAATCCTTGTTGTTAGAATGTGTATGTTTAAAAAAAAAATACTACTGTATGCTTTTGTTTTAAATTACTGGCCTAATGTTTACTGATGATTTTTCCACACAGCTGTCCAGTGTGAAAAGAGAGAAAACGAATTCAGAAAATCCATTGAAGGCTTCCCGAAGGCAGGGCTAAAGAAGACTGAAGTGGAGGAGAAAAATACTTTACCTTCCAAAGAAAGTAAGGTGTTTTACCAATAGAAAAATTCTTAATTGTACAGTCCACTCCGGATTTTCACAACTTGGTTAATCGCAACATTTCCTAAGAAACGATATTAATTCTATATAAAAGTCACTGGTTAATTTGTGTGCAAGAAACTTCGGTTAATCGCAACAAATTTTCGACCTCAAATGGGGGCAAATTCAAGGAATCAATCAACCAAAATCTCATGATTAGATTTCATCATGGGTGAAATTATGACACGTTGAAGAATCGAGAGCAGGCAGGGTTTAATGCTACAGTAGTGTGTCACCACTCTATTACTATTAGAGACAAAAGAGGACAAAGCCTTGCAGTTCGGGTTGTGCAGTCATCTGTAACCATTAGATATGAGGCGAGTGGGCTGGGCATGGTTTAGACAACAGGTAGACAATGACAGTTATTAAGAGAGACTGAGCGACGATATCCTTTGTTTTGTGATTGACAACTGTGCACTGTGATCTAACGGGTTTGAGAGCTTATTCTCTCTCATCACGGCTAATCTCTTGGACTCTTACAAATGTGGAGATCAAAAATTGAAAGTGTATCCAATCTTAAGATGTCGGCTTGCCTCAAAGCTGCTTTTGCTTGTCAAAATCTATACAGGATTGCCATAGATTTTTCATTCCAATCAAATTGCTCAGTCTGTGGTGGACTAAGAACAATGTTTACGACAACTGGTTTGAGTTTACCATATTTGTGTAAAATGTTGCAATAGTGGACAGGAAACTCAACTTCAGTTAATTGCAACTTCGGTTAATCGCAACATTTTTGCTGATCCCAAAGTGTTGCGATTATCCGGAGTGGACTGTATTTTTAAAAAAATTTATTGGGTACTGTTTATATATATATATCACCCTTTCAGTGGTGGGTGGCATTCATTTAAAAGCAGTAATAAATTTTAAAATCAAAACCTTCGAAGAATCACAGGTGGAATCAAATCCACACCTATTGTACAAATGGAAACCCTGTGCGACCTAGAGTTGCTTACGGAACGAAAGAATCACAAAATACTTAAACAATTGAAAAAAGATGAAAGCCTACCCTAAACAACCACTCCACAAACACACCAAATCTAAAACTAGAAAAAGACTGAAAAGAATGAGCGTCATTGAAACAGCAAGGGAACTTGAAAGGAAAACATTTAAAAACCAATTTGACCTGTTGGTTGAATGTTCAAACCCTGCTATTGTGTTAGGTATATTTTCTCACCATACTCGGGTATAGGGCAAGTACTTGGCAAGTAACATAATTGTCTCTGTTGGAAATAAATTATAAAAGTTGTCAGAATGTTGTCTTATCTCGTCATTTATGTACAATGTTGGGAACCCTTTGTACACATTGAATGTATATGAAATAAAAGCTAACATTTTTTTTTCCTGTTTTTTTCCCCCCTTTTTTTGTCAATAGCTATCCAGTTAGAGAAGCAAAGCTCCTAATGGTGATCACCTGTATGCATGCTTCTGACCCACCACACCAGCTGTGACCTTAATTCACGTGTTGATTTGTTGTAAACTAGACAGGACAGGGGACCAAGGCTTTTGTTTGCCCAAGACGTGGCACATGTTCTATTTCATGTTGTCAATGGATGAGGGAAATGAGATTTAATTACATATTTTGATTGAATTATTATTATTATCATCATTATTATAATCGTCATTACTGATTACTCCATTCCATGATGGTTGATTAACATATAAGATCTTCTGCCATCCAATGATAGAATCCTGTATAAAGGTAAAAATCGGATTATTTCACGATAACCGAACAAGTATTTCTGTTTTCTTCTTCTAAGCTTTAAAAAGAAAAATAACATATTTGTTTTTGAATTTATTTTATTTTTTTAAAATTAGGTATTTAACATTTCAAACCCATTCTGATGACATAGAAATTAATATCTCAATTTGACTTGATTTTGAATATACAGGGTTTTGTCATTGTGTGGCAGTATTCCCTATAGTATTCCCTATCATTGTCACTGTTTCTGTTGAGCTGCAACCATCAGTGGAATCAAATCCTGCAATGAAATCAGGATGTCTTAGAAATATCATCCAAGTACAAGTATTCAATTTGTTGCCAAGTTTCTTCCTATACTTTTGTCTACTAAAGAAAGTTGAAGCACTGGCCATTGGGCGGATTTATAATGACCAAAATATAACTGGAAATCGTGATGATGGTAGGGAAATGATAAGTTTTGGTGGTATTTGTGTATTCATCTTGTTACCCCAGTGAAACCATGTTTTAAAGTCACGCCGTTGGGTGGTATTATTTGATATGTCAAGTCATTGTAAAAAGTGCTTTATCTTCCAACATGTACTACTGCCTTCCAAACATTAATGGGCTTTCTGCATTTCGTTTTTTTGTATTATGTATCATGGAATTACTGTTATTATAATAGTGAAGTATCTATATATTATATATATATATAAATATATTATATATGTATCATTTCATGCGTAAGTTTCCGCAATTCATTATAAGCTAAAATGTTGCTTTAATGAACAAAATTTGCAGAAAATTTCAATTTCATGTCTGTGCAATTAAGATATTTTTATCTTAAGAAACTGAATCCTACTTTTTTGAAGTTTGGAAATTTGTTTTAGAACAAACTTAAAATTGTACATTCTGAAGAGAAGAGAAAGCATGCATGAAATCAACATTATATTTGGTGCTTATTGTTTGTTTTTTGTTCACCAAAAGTGCTTTGATGCGTTCATTCCGGTACTACCAAAGTTGTTACTTACCTTTAAGTATGATATGATATGATATATGTCTTGTTTTGCATTGAATTTATTATTAGAATTGTCATGCAGAATATTTTTTTAAATTTCATTGCTTAGCCTGTTGAAAGAATGAGATTTTAAACATTTGATGGAGAAGCTGGACGTTAAATGTAAAGGTACATATTTTTTGTTAAAAAATTAATAAGGGTTCAGACTATATTATTAAAGTAGATTTTTTTTTTTTTTCCATCAGTAACATTATTACGCTTTGCTTAAAAATAACAATGAAGTTGAATCGAGCTCCAATTCAATTGACAAATACATAATTCGGTCACTTTTGGTGTCTCCTTTATTAGCAAAGTGGACAATAAGACATAAAATACTCAAGGTGAAAACTAAAAAGTATAAGATTTTCATGCTTTAATACAACACTCATATCTAGCCCAAATCTTCCTTTCGGAGCCCAAAGCATCAAAATGTGTACCCTTGAATTTAACGGACAGTCACAGTTCTAGATGTGCTCGTCATTACTACGAAAACTTTGAAAATGATGTTCAGACAAAGATAATTTTTATATTTTTGGTGGATATTCTGTTGCAATGTCGTCATCCTGGGACTTTTATGTGGTTCTGACAAGATATGGAGATATCGCTCTCGGATTTTGATTCACGAGTTTCCTTTTGTCCTACATTTTATTGGCTGATTGATAGCTTTATCTAAAACTTTAGATTATTCTATCATCTTCCTTTATACTGGTGCTGAAATGAATGTAAAACGCTTAAAAACAATATATTCATATTTGAAGTTAGAATTTTACAAACCTTTAAGAATGTATGGAAAGAATGTTCACAATGAAACTGGAAGTAGAGAGTATCTCCCTAGAATGGTGGTTAGGCAACTTGTTGAAACCTTTCGCTTTGTAATGTTATAGAGCTGATAGTTATCTAGCTAATTTGATTTATATGAATTTCTTGTAGCAGTAAAGGAATTCATTTCTACTGCTTTGTGAGAGCACCCTGTTGACAAAATGGGCGATTTTACAGGCAGATGATTTTTTCTTTTCTGTTTGACGACCCTTTTTTTTTCTCTTCTCACTTAAAGGTGGATTAGGTCTTGGCATATAGACAAGACAATTTATGCAAATGAGATGCATGTTTACACCATTGGTGAACATAACTCTTCTTGATAACTTTACTTTATTACTTCAAATAAAAGTTCTTCCATCTATTGAAGCAAATTGTTTTCTTCATTCTTGCCATCGTTATCATCGTTGTTGTCGTCGCCATCATCATCATTATCGTCATTATTGTCGTTTCATTGTATTGTTATCATTATCATCATCTTTGTTACCTATTGGAGATGCTGGGTGGGGTTCCTGACCTCCCATAGTGGGCAGGGAGGTACTTGCTGTGTCTTATATACCCCTATTCATGTTTTCCAATTGCGTTCTGTCTTTGTCTTGGAATGAGATTATTTAGTTTTGTCCTGACTCTGACCGGAGACCTTGGCTGGGAGGAAAACAGTCGAAAATATAATATAGTTATAGTTTTGGGAGATGATATTTTTTCCCCTTGTAAATCATCTCTCTGTTATGTACTGCTATTTTTTAATTTTTAACATAGATTTGTAAACATTTGAGTGTTTTCATTTCAGTGGCTGGGTGGGGTTCCTGCCTCCCATAGTGGGCAGGGAGGTACATACTGTGTCTTCTATCCCCCTATATCTGTTTTCCAACTAGCTGTCTGTCTTTGTCTTGGAATGAGATTACTTGGTTTTGTCCTGGCCCTGGCCGGATACCTTGACTGGGAGGGAAACAGTCAAATGCATAGTTATTGTTTTGGGAGATGATATTTTTTTCCTTGTAAATCATCTCTCTGTTATGCATTGTATTATGTTTTCTTTATAGTATATACGATTTGTAAAACATTTGATTGTATTCCTCTTAGTGGGGACCTGTGCTTTTGTCTGGATGAGACTTTTAGGTAATCTCAAACTAAGTGCTTTGATAGTGTGCTCTTGGAATCTACATCTGTTTCCTATTTGAACCAATTCCCCTTTTGTCTTCTCTTTTCTTGGCCACTTTAATTGTATTTCTATAACTTTTTACTATCTTATTTTCTTCCTTTTTACTGGCGCTGATATGACCTAAATGTGTTGCAAGTGCCGTAAAACCCTTAAAAACAAAACATAAAAACATCATTTCAGTGGGATCATGTGCTGGTGTCTGGGTGACACTTTTAGGTGATCTCAAACTAGGTACACTGACAGTGGTGTGCTCTTGGAATCCACATCTTTGTCTCTATTTGAACCTTTTACTTTTTCCTTTGTCTTACTTTTTCTTGGGTGCTATAATTGTAATTCTAGAACTTTTTACATCCCATTTTCTTCCTTTTTACAGGGGCTGATATGGCCTGAATGTGTTTCAAGTGCCGTAAAACCCTTAAAAACACACAACACATATTTGTCCTGGATTGAGATTGCTCTACCTTTTTCCTGATCTTGGTGAGGATCCTTAGCTGAGAGATCCCATAGTGGGCAGGGAGGCACTTATTGTGTTTTGTGTCCCCCTATATCAGTTTCCAACATGCTTTTGTCTTTATCTGGGTGGGTTCTGCCCTTCCCATATTGGGCAGGGAGGCACTTATTGTGTTTTGTGTCCCCCTATATCAGTTTCCAACATGCTTTTGTCTTTATCTGGGTGGGTTCTGCCCTTCCCATAGTGGGCAGGGAGGCACTTATTGTGTTTTGTGTCCCCCTATATCAGTTTTCCAACATGCTTTTGTCTTTATCTGGGTGGGTTCTGCCCTTCCCATAGTGGGCAGGGGGGCACTTATTGTGTTTTGTGTCCCCCTATATCAGTTTTCCAACATGCTTTTGTCTTTATCTGGGTGGGGTTCTGCCCTTCCTATACTGGGCAGGGAGGCACTTATTGTGTTTTGTGTCCCCCTATATCAGTTTCCAACATGCTTTTGTCTTTATCTGGGTGGGGTTCTGCCCTTCCTATAGTGGGCAGGGAGGCACTTATTGTGTTTTGTGTCCCCCTATATCAGTTTCCAACATGCTTTTGTCTTTATCTGGGTGGGTTCTGCCCTTCTTATAGTGGGCAGGGAGGCACTTATTGTGTTTTGTGTCCCCCTATATCAGTTTTCCAACATGCGTTGGTCTTTATCTGGGTGGGGTTCTGCCCTTCCTATAGTGGGCAGGGAGGCACACTTATTGTGTTTTGTGTCCCCCTATATCAGTTTTCCAACATGCTTTTGTCTTTATCTGGGTGGGGTTCTGCCCTTCCCATAGTGGGCAGGGAGGCACTTATTGTGTTTTGTGTCCCCCTATATCAGCTTTTCCAACATGCTTTTGTCTTTATCTGGGTGGGGTTCTGCCCTTCCTATAGTGGGCAGGGAGGCACTTATTGTGTTTTGTGTCCCCCTATATCAGTTTCCAACATGCTTTTGTCTTTATCTGGGTGGGGTTCTGTCCTTCCTATAGTGGGCAGGGAGGCACTCATTGTGTTTTGTGTCCCCCTATATCAGTTTTCCAACATGCTATTGTCTTTATCTGGGTGGGGTTCTGCCCTTCCTATAGTGGGCAGGGAGGCACTTATTGTGTTTTGTGTCCCCCTATATCAGTTTTCCAACATGCTTTGTCTTTATCTGGGTGGGGTTCTGCCCTTCCCATAGTGGGCAGGGGAGGCACTTATTGTGTTTTGTGTCCCCCTATATCAGTTTTCCAACATGCTTTTGTCTTTATCTGGGTGGGGTTCTGCCCTTCTTATAGTGGGCAGGGAGGCACTTATTGTGTTTTGTGTCCCCCTATATCAGTTTTCCAACATGCTATTGTCTTTATCTGGGTGGGGTTCTGCCCTTCCTATAGTGGGCAGGGAGGCACTTATTGTGTTTTGTGTCCCCCTATATCAGTTTTCCAACATGCTTTTGTCTTTATCTGGGTGGGGTTCTGCCCTTCCCATAGTGGGCAGGGAGGCTCTTATTGTGTTTTGTGTCCCCCTATATCAGTTTTCCAACATGCTTTTGTCTTTATCTGGGTGGGTTCTGCCCTTCTTATAGTGGGCAGGGAGGCACTTATTGTGTTTTGTGTCCCCCTATATCAGTTTTCCAACATGCTTTTGTCTTTATCTGGGTGGGGTTCTGCCCTTCCTATAGTGGGCAGGGAGGCACTTATTGTGTTTTGTGTCCCCCTATATCAGTTTTCCAACATGCTTTTGTCTTTATCTGGGTGGGGTTCTGCCCTTCCTATAGTGGGCAGGGAGGCACTTATTGTGTTTTGTGTCCCCCTATATCAGTTTTCCAACATGCTTTTGTCTTTATCTGGGTGGGGTTCTGCCCTTCCCATAGTGGGCAGGGAGGCACTTATTATGTTTTGTGTCCCCCTATATCAGTTTTCCAACATGCTTTTGTCTTTATCTGGGTGGGGTTCTGCCCTTCCTATAGTGGGCAGGGAGGCACTTATTGTGTTTTGTGTCCCCCTATATCAGTTTTCCAACATGCTTTTGTCTTTATCTGGGTGGGGTTCTGCCCTTCCTATAGTGGGTAGGGAGGCACTTATTGTGTCTTATATCCCCCATACATGTTTTCCAACTTGATTTCTGTTTTTGTCTTGGAATGAGATACCCTTGCTGGGAGGGGAACAGTCAAATGTATTAATACTTTTGGGAGATGATATTTTTTCCATGTAAATCATCTCTCTGTTATGCACTGTATTGTTTTGTTTACATATATATGATTTGCTGGGTGGGGATTCTGACCTCCCACATCGGGCAGGGAGGTCCATACTGTGTCTTCTATCCCCTTATATCTGTTTTCCAAAATGCTTTCTGTCTTTGTCTTGAAATGAGGTTATTTGATTTTGTCCTAGCCCTGGTTGGAGTCTTGGCTGGGAGGGAAACAGTCAAATGCATAGTTATTGTTTTGGGAGATGATATTTTTTTCCTTGTAAATCATCTCTCTGTTATGTATTATTATATTTGTTATTTTTAGTATATAATGTAAGCATTTGAGTGTATTACTCTCTGTTGGATTTTGTGCTTGTGTACGGATGAGACTTATAGGTGATCTCAATAAGTACATTGGTGGTATGCTCTTGGAATCTACATCTGATCCCTATTTGTTCCCAGTTCCCCTTTGTCTTACCTTTTCTTGGGTGCTTTAATTGTAATTCTAGAACTTTTTACTATCCATTTTCTTCCTTTTTACTGGCGCTGATATGACCTAAATGTGTTGCAAGCGCCGTAAAACCCTTAAAAACAAAAACATACATATATGATTTGTAAACATTTGAGTGTATTCCTAGTAGTTGGGACCTGTGCTTATGTCTGGATGAGACTTTTAGGTGATATCAACTAAGTACTTTGATAGTGTTCACTTGGATTCTACATCTGTTTCCTATTTGAACCAATTCCCCTTTGTCTAACATTTTCTTTGGTGCTTTAATTGTAATTCTACAACTTTTTACTATCCCATTTATTACTGGTCATTTTGAAATCTTAGATAATACAACTCTCGGTCGATCAAAGTTTTACAACTATCCAGAGAACATGCTGACTTTGTTTCGAATTTAATATTATTCCACAAGTGAATGGTACTAAACATTAAATATTTTTGTCTAACGTTAGTATTACATTTGGACAAGTAAAGTTTAAACTTATTCCCACTTGCAAACGTTACAGTAGAGAAAGTAATGAATTATTCTTCTATTACGTCACCAAATTTTGTTTAGTTTCTATTTCTTGGTTTTGATTTATCTCATTTGAAGAACCCCTATTCCTAAAACTAAAAAAAGACATCACACAAATTATACAATAAACAGAAAGCTGTTCATTACTGAAAAGAGACGTGAACCCGTAAACGTTCATCAACGGATGAATCGTGTTTATGGTGATTCGTATGTTGGTTTCCGGACTGTTCAAAGGCGGGTTCAGTTCTTTACTGGAACTGATGCTCTCCACCAACATTCATGAGCCGCTCGCAGTGGTCGTCCACAAATTTTGCGGCTATGTGGTCTAGTGGTATGACACCCGCTTTCGGATCGGGAGGTCCTGGGTTGGAGGTCCTGGGTTAGAGCCTCGCTCGGCGCCTGGTTGAGTCCTTGGAGAAGGCTCTTTACTCACATTCAGGTGTAAAATAAGTACCTGGCCGTTAACAGCGTCGTTTCTGTCCGAAAAATTGTAATATCACCTAACAGGCGTCATGTCCCGTCCTTACATGTTAAATGTTGCTGTTGACCAGGGACCACTTGTAAAGCGCTTTGAACACGTTTAGTGGATATTGCGCTATATAAAAGCTCAATTTTTAAAAATTGCATCTAGCGAAGCAAATCAACAACAAACAGACAAACTTAACCGAACCAATCGTTGGATAAAACGACAAGACATTTTGCAAAGGCTTGGAATTTCATCGGGAAGAGTGGATATAGGGAATGAGGTTAGCGGAAGAGTAGCGTCCCTTGATTGGACGTCACCCATAGTCTGTGACGTCACCGGCGGAAAAAGTTATTAGAGAGAGAATGTCATGTTGGTTGTGCGCATGCGTCTCTCGTCCTCGCGGATGCAGAAAGACATGTGCTCGTTGGATACCATTCTCTGTAGGAAATAAAGTTGTAATATCGCCTAACAGGCGTCATGTATTATTCTACATGTTAAGTGTTGCTATTGGCTAGGGGCCCTTTGTAAAGCGCCTTGAGTACGTTTAGTGGACATTGCCCTATATAAAAGCTCAAGTGTTTTTTTTTTTTATGTGTTTGTCCTATGTGTTGTGCAACATAATCTTCTTCTTCTTCTTCTTCTTCTTCTTCTTCTTCTTCTTCTTCTTCTTCTTCTTCTTCTTCTTCTTCTTCTTCTTCTTCTTCTTTCTTCTTCTTTCTTCTCTTCTTCTTCTTCTTTCTCAGTGCTTTCTACATCCACCGTCACATACGCTCAGCGACAAAGTATTCCAAGGATTCATTCCACTTTTTGAATTCCTCCGCCGGTGTCCTGACTGAAAAGCCATACAATTATTTTAATAATGCAGCTTGTAGTTTGCTTTGTTTTATTTAAATTTAAGGTCGTTGACTTATACTTATTAACTTATTGACCTTATAATTCGTTCATCAATTTAATGAGTTAATTCCCTTATGCTGGGTGGGGATCCTGACCTCCCATAGCGGGCAGGGAGGTACATACTGTGTCTTCTATCCCCTTATATCTGTTATCCAACATGCTTTCTGTCTTTGTCTCGGAATGAGATTACTTGGTTTTGTCCTGGCCCTGGTCGGGGTCCTGGCTGGGAGGGAAACAGTCAAATGCGTAGTTATTGTATTGGAGATGATATTTTTTTCCTTGTAAATTATCTCTCTGTTATGTATTATTATATTTGTTATAATTTATAATGTAAGCATTTGAGTGTATTCCTCTTAGTGGGGGCTGTGCTTGTGTCCGGATGAGACTTATTGGTGATCTCAAACTAAGTACATTGATGGTGTGCTCTTGGAATCTACTTCTGATCCCTATTTGAACCAATTCCCCTTTGTCTTACTTTTTCTTGGATGCTTTAATTGTAGTTCTAGAACAATTTACTATCCATTGTCTTCCTTTTTACTGGCGCTGATATGACCTTAATGTGTTGCAAGCGCCGTAAAACCCTTAAAAACAAAATAAAAAACTTGGTTTTGTCCTGGCACTGGCCGGAATCCTAGCTGGGAGGGAAACAGTCAAATGCATAGTTATTGTTTTGGGAGATGATATTTTTTTCCTTGTAAATCATCTCTCTGTTATGTATTATTATTTTTATTTTGAATGTATAATGTAATCATTTGAGTGTGTTCCTCTTTGTTGGATTTTGTGCTTGTGTCTGGATGAGACTTGTAGGTGATTTCAAACTAAGTACATTGGTGGTATGCTCTTGGAATCTACATCTGATCCCTATTTGTTCTCAATTCCCCTTTGTCTTACTTTTTCTTGGGTGCTTTAATTGTAATTCTGGAACTTTTTACTATCCCATTTTCTTCCTTTTTACTGGCGCTGATATAACCTAAATGTGTTGCAAGCGCCGTAAAACCCTTAAAAACAAAAACAACATTCCCTTATGCTCTATGAGCTCTCCCGTTTGTAATAAAAGGAGGCTACCAGTGATCACTTTAGTTTGTTGTGTTCCCTCCAAAGAGAAGCAGTATTTGTTCAGTCTTTCTACATTTATGTAAAATAAAATTACCACCTTCGAACTGAAACATGGCCTCAACAAAGGTTTGACCATTTTAAGTCATAAATATGTCTAATCATTTTCGTAAAAACTGGATATCATTCCTTTTTACGGGGATCAGCGGTACGGTCTGTGCTTCGTACCCGAAAGGTACCTAGTTCGATCATCCACCGCTGCGATGTGTGGCCTTGAGCAAGTCCACTCGGCCTAGCTCAATTTGCGGCGCTGCACTGCGGCTGACGCCTGGAATAGACCCTTGAGACAAATTTCCCCTATGGGATGAATAAAGGGAATTTTTTTTATTTTTTTTTATTTTTTTTATTCCGCGTTACTGGGTATAGGGAAGGGATGGAATAATAATATACAACTATCAACAGACATATGGAACCGACTTACATCTCAAAATGCAACTCTTCGATAGAAAAGAAAAACACAAAGAAAAAACAAAATAGTAAATTTTAGGAATAGGCACAGCATTTATTTATACAGTCATAGTCATAATGAGAATACATTTATTATCAAAAATAGGAATGACAATTAGACCATAATATTATGTACAAAGGTTATCATTATTAGATAACCAGATACGAGTAAGAGAAGTTGAAAAAGCTTTCAAAATGCACATACATACTATGCTTAAGGAATGGAATGCCATCCAACAATAATATATCAGCTGATTGGATATGCCCAATGTGCACATATCAGCAGGTCTGGTAGCCGAATTCAATTATGGGCCTGATTTCACATTGTTGTATTGGACAATATTTGGTGTTGGTTTGAGCGTGCTTCCATTACAACAACGAGGCCCATAACTATTTGGGTTATCAGACCTGCAAACTAAGTAGACGTCGGATATGCCTTTTCAAAATAACGGAGAATAAATCTGATTTCATGTAGGTACCTAGTTTGCGATAGACTAGCGTCCTATCCAAAGGATAGCAAGCAATTGCTCTTGTCCCTTTCACGCTATAGAAACCGGGATAAGCTCAGGCTCCATGGGCCTAATGGTTCTGAAGGACTACCCAAAAAAAAAAAAAATCTGCAAATAAGACATCGGATATGCCTTTAAAAAACAAACTCCAAAACGGAGAATAAATCTGATTTCATGTGGCTTAATGATCTCGTGCTTTGACCTGTTTTGGAGGCTGTATAGGCTAGAATCCCCCTGTTCGAGCCACAATGGTGAATAACTGAAAACGGCTCTTCCCTTCGACAGTATTGTCGAAGAAAAATAATTCATATTATTAGCGTCTTACATGCTGCATTTATTGTCCCATGTGTTCATTCTTGCAGTTGGCTTTTTACTCATTGTAAAGCGCCTAGAGCACATTTTATACATATATAATTTTTCATAAAAGCTCAATATTTTTGTCAAATCATACTTTTAGTTACCGACACCTAGACTATACCCAGTTAAGTACTCGATAGTTAAACTATAACACAAAAATCAAACGTGATTGATTTTACATTTTGCACATTACTGACAATTCAAATTCTACAATGATGATACGTTTTTTATAATTCTCAAGTAAATTTTATATAAAACGCTGAGCTTTAAAAAAATAGCGTTGTATATAGACGTCTAGATACAACAAATAATATAAAAAACAATAATCCACCACATATATCTAGATTTGATGACATGAAATTTAAAAACCTAATTTTGCAAATTGAACGGATCACTAAGTTATTCAGTTGTTGTAAATTTACCGTAACTAATCGTTTAGAAACTTGTATACTGGGGTAAAGCGCTATATATAAATACCATAATAATAACGAAGTGGCTATTCAGTATCAGATACCGAATAGTGCTTTGGAACAATTCAGTATCCATAAGGAACTCTTTTTTATAGAGAGAGTGAAAAGTAATAATAATATTATATTGTCATTTTCAACTAAGATCAGTTTGAATCAGTGATCTTTCTTTCTTTTCTTTTTTTTTTTCTCGGACAACGTCCATGCATAATCTGGTCATCTTCAATCCATTCTTATTATTTTTGGTCAAATTTATAGAAACTCTAGTAGTCTTTGATATAGGCTGTTATTTGATCCTAGACCGACACATTTACTGTTACAAACTCTCCAAGAAAAGTAAAATAAAGAGATAATATTAAGACTCAAGATTTATGAGAACTCAAGTCTATATTAAACGGTTTAATCCTGGTGTGGTGGTAAATGAAGACAGTATGATGATAGTGCAGTCTGGTTATCTATTGACTATCTACGGATAACCATCACGGACTTCTCATTTATCAGGCAGAAGGTGACACATCTTGTTTCAGAAGTAAACAGATCAATGACAATAATATTTTGAGGCCGTTTGTTATTCAGTTACGCCTTTCACTGAAATTGTCATTGAGACTCATGACAATAGATCTGATCATACAACAAATGTCATGCGTTCATGGTGCCCAAATTAGGTAGATAGAAAATCAATGTAAGTTTCATGCCTTGTGGTACTCGTGTGGTCATAACCTACGACCTTGATTTCTGTCCCGCCAAATGTCACCTCGAGATCAACAGGTCGCTCCCTGTCGCCTGTCAGATCTGGCATTTCCACAACCAAAAAGCCACATTTTTCTACATCCGGCTCATCTGTGTACTGCACTTTTTTGTTTGCAGAACGGAAGAATTCAAAAATAATTCCTCTTTGGTTATTTATTATAGGAGTGTAAGTTTCTCGCCAAATTTCATTATGACCTATGACCTCTCCAACTTCTGCCCATGTTTGAAAAATATTTTTGCATAGTTCCATACCATCTGAGTTAACTCTCAAATCTTCCCGATGAACTTCCGGGTCAAATGGGAGATAACTACCAACTCCATAGGTGAAACGACAAATCCGCTGACAGATTGCACTTGGATCATGACCAAATGCCACAGCCCCTTTCACAACCGATAAACTGGCTTCCTCGGGAACCAAGATAGAGACACGCTCTCCAAATTTATCTCTAAGAGAGTTTTGAAGTCTCGGTGATTCAGCAAAACCTCCAACCAAAAATATCGTGTGCAAATCTTTGCATTTCGGTCTATGTAGGAGTGTTTCTACATGATCGTTTATCTGAGTCAATGCGTCTTGGAACAAGCCAGCAACCTGAGCGGAAGTAAGAACCAGCTTACCGGAAGAGAATTTGACCTCCCCTCCTTTGTCGGAAGAGTAAGTTTTTATTGCCTGCTGGACAGAGACACCGTTGTGTTGAAAGTTACAAAAGTTGTAGGGCAGTGATACCCTAATGCTATCACACTCCCCTCGTTTCTTGATCTCAAAATCCTGTAATAGTTCCACGTAATCCTTTGGGAAATCTTTCTGGAATGTGGACAAAAATTCTTCTCCAAAGATGGTCTCTAACAGGTTTTGAAACTGTTTGTCTATAATTGTACCTCCCCAGGCCCCTCCAGTGGCTCTAAATAATTCACGAATGCGACCGTCCTTGCGAATCTTGTGAGCAACAACATCTATGGTACCACCTGTTGAGCAGAAAATGTGGTGGGGTGAGTGGATGGGGGAAATGCAGTGCATATTTTTAATCTTGATTGTATCAAACTGCTCATAATATAGGCACTTATTAAAGACA
The DNA here is from genome assembly GCF_034508935.2 of Berghia stephanieae. Taxonomy (NCBI): domain Eukaryota; kingdom Metazoa; phylum Mollusca; class Gastropoda; order Nudibranchia; family Aeolidiidae; genus Berghia; species Berghia stephanieae. The sequence continues at coordinate 86,433,119 of NC_088363.1, forward strand.
TCTTTTTAATTCTCATTACAAAAGTTTTCATGACTATTTAAATTTACTCATTGTTAACACTACACCCATATTTTAAGACCTATTCAATTGGAGCATGTGCACGTGTATGTGCGCGGCCGTAGGCTTTGATTGTGTAAGAGTTTGTTATAATGATGATGATTATATTATGTAATAATAACAATAATAAAAATGATGATGATGATGACGATGATGATGATAATAATGATAATAATATAATGATGATAAAATAATATAATGATATAATAATAATAATAATAATAATAATAATAATATAATAATAATAATAATAATAATAATAATAATAATAATAATAATAATAATAATAATAATAATAATAATAATATATAATAATAATGATAGATGATGATATAGATGATGATGATGATGATGATGATGATGATGATGATGATGATGATGATGATGATGATAATAATAATAATAATAATAATAATAATAATAATAATAAATAATAATAATAATAATAATAATAATAATAATAATAATAATTATAATAATAATAATAATAATAATAATAATAATAATAATAATAATAATATTAATGCCCAAAAGTAGGTGTCAACACTGATCATAAAGTTACCTCCAGCATCAACTACGATGTATTTGGTTCCTGGGTCAAAGCTCGGTTTGGTGGAAGAGCTGTCTTTGAATCCAACAAAATTTGTCTCTGGAAGATGTCGGCAGTGAAGTGAAGCCGCCTCTGGCTCCAAAGCGATGACCAACTGCTCACTGTTTGTCTTCTCAATCAAACCACCCTGAAGAAACAAACAAACAAACAAAAAAGAATGATAATGAACACTTTTGTTTGTAGAAGACCGAGAGAGAGAGAGAGGAAAAGAGAGAGAGAGAGAGAGAGAGAGAGAGAGAGAGAGAGAGAGAGAGAGAGAGAGAGAGAGAGAGAGAGAGAGAGAGAGTTAGATATTAGAGAGAAATAGATAGATAGATAGATAGATATATAGATAGAGATAGAGATAGATAGAGAGAGAGGGAGAGAGAGAGATAGATAGAATGAGAGAGAAATAGAATGAGAGAAAATAGATAGATAGAGGGATAGGTAGATAGATAGAGAGAAATAGATAGATAGATAGATAGATAGATAGATAGATGAGAGAGAGAGAGAGAGAGAGAGAGAGAGAGAGGGAGAGAGAGAGAGAGAGAGAGAGAGAGAGAGAGAGAGAAGATACTTCATTGAATGAGGACACCAGGACATGGAAGCAGGTCATATCCTTGCCAATGACTGAATATCGTGATGGAGATTTATTTTGACAATGCTCACCGCAATGAAAGATGGAAATAAGTCAAACATGTAGCATTCATTGTCTTTGAAACAACTCGATAGTGATTTAACTTTGAACATAATATAAACTGCTTCACTGAAGGGAAGAATGTATCAATAAAGATGAGAGAAGATAGATTGAAATGGTGCGGACATCTTAAGAGACGAGAGAGCGCGTACGTGGGAAGGAAAGTATTGGATATACAAATTAATTAGCGGGAAAGAGGAAAAAGGGACGCTCAAAGATTAGATGGTTGGATAAGGTAAAGGACGACATGAAAGAACTGGGCCTGGAGGAGGATGATGCTATCAACCGAGATACATGGAGATGTGGCATTCATTATGGCAACTCTGCAAAATGTGGGATAAGTTCAAAGAAAAAGAAGAAGAATATAAACTTCTAATATATCAGTTTTCCACCAGAGAGATAGGAAGAAGGAGGTTTGGTATAGTGCAATACCCACTAAATGAAAATGTGCTCACAACGCTTTCTAAAGGCTACCAATTCAACAGCATTATTTACCATGTTACGAAAGAAACAATGCTGCGACCGGTCAAGTACTCACTTTACACCTGAGTTTGTTGAGAAAATACAAGCCACTTCCAAGGACTTAACATTTCGTTGCGGCAGCGGAATTTTGCCAATGATCAATGACAAGCCGAGTGTCAAACCACGAGACCAGAAAGCCACAAAGTAAAGGCCATAGTTTAGTACTAAGAAACAAATCTGAAAAAGTGTGTATGAAACAGTGTTAGACAAAGCAAGAAGAAAAAAAAGTATTCAAATTAAAATAAAACATCACAAAAAGTCAGCCTGATCCGACTGGGGATCGAACCTCAGACCTCCTGATTACTCGGAAGACAATTTTTTTGAAGTAGCATTGGCGGTATAGCAAGTATATTTTTCTATGATATTTACAAAAAGCATTCTCGCCATTGGATTGGATGTTGGCGGATGGCACTATGACGAGTTTCTAGGCACTTTTTAGGAACAAATCCTATAGGGAATGAGATTATCGGAAGAGTAGCGTCCCTTGATTGGACGTCACCTTACAGAGAGAACGTCAAATTGGTTTTGCGCATGCGTCTCTCTCGTCCTCGCTTTCGGTGAAGTGTCTCATGCCGCTTTCATCGGAAGCGAGGACGAGAGACGCATGCGCACAACCAACATGACGTTCTCTATCTAATAACTTTTCCGCGGGTGACGTCCAATCAAGGGACGCTACTCTTCCGCTAATCTCATTCCCTATAGGATTTGTTCCAGGCAACAAACGACAAAAAAGATAACGGCAAGTGAAGTGAGACTGGTGGTATAACAGGAGGATGTATAAAGCGGTTTGAGTGTATACCTCAAAAAGATTTTGACTCACCTTGAAGGCGGCCTCCCTCATGAACTGTTTTGCGTTCTCATCCCAAATAGCAGGCACTGTCAACACCCATCGAACAGTGTCCGGGTGGGCGTCGTAACCCAAGTGGGCCCCTATTGCTCGCAGGAGATGTTTTTTCATAAAGGTGAGGGAGTGTGCAAACACGTCCACAGCCGGCAGACTCTTGCCGTTGGCGTCCGTGATTTGAATGTCCGATGTGAGGTCCTGGGGCAGGAATAGAATAGATTGGGCGTTATCCATGATAATGATTAGTAGAAACACATTGAATGCATGAGGTTAGATAATGGATTCAATGCAATCGAAGAGTGGTTAGTTAAACAAAAAAAATAAAGATCTGAAAAAAAAAAAGTGGGTATGATCATCATCATCATCATCATCATCATCATCATCATCATCATCATCATCGTCGTTGTCATCATCATCATCATCATCCTCATCATCATCATCATCATCATCATCATCATCATCGTCGTTGTCATCATCATCATCATCATCCTCATCCTCGTCGTCGTCGTCATCCTCCTCCTCCTCCTCCTCCTCTTCATCATCATCATCATCATCATCATCATCATCATCATCACTAAAGCCATCACCACTACCATCTCTACAGTCGTCATCTTTTTACAAACTAAAAAATAACAAGAAGTTATCACCCCCCCCCCCCCCCCCCCCCCCCATAATCCATCCTAAACGCCCTCTACCCCACACACCCCAAGTTAGCGTTCGTTACCTTGTTGTTGTAGAGCTTCATCTTGAACCTGTCGAAATAATAATACTGGCATGCCTCGTCCTCGGACAGATCATTGTATTTGCTCACAGCCTCGAACCCAAATGCTTCGAATTGGCTGTCTGGTTTGAGCAACAGGCAGGTGGGCGTTTTGTGAAGCAGGAAACCTGATGTAGAATTTTTTTAAATGGTTGTTTTGTTGCCTGTGTTTGTTTTGTTTTAATTGATGATGATGATGATGGTGGTGGTGGTGGTGGTGATGATGGTGGTGGTGGTGATGATGGTGATAATGATGATGTTAAAGTTAATAATAATAATAATAATAATAATAATAATAATAATAATAATAATAATAATAATGATGATGATGATGATGATGATGATGATGATGATAATGATGATGATGATGATGATGGTGGTGATGCTGCTGATGATGATGATAATAATAATATAATAATAATAATAATAATAATAATAATAATAATAATAATAATAATAATAATAATAATAATAATAATAATCGTGGCTAAAGCAACTGAAACTAAATATTATAATAATGGATGTGGAAACGGGACTTCGATCTTGATGCTGGTTTAAATTTAAATGTTGACTTGGTTGAAGTTGAAAGCATCGAATGCGTCATACAAGGCTACTTGTTCCACATTGAAAATTGATAATTCTTTTGTTTCCATTTGCCTTTCTGCGGGAATCAATATAAACCACTGTGAAGTGCCTTGTGCATAGTGGAACTTTAGAAAACTTCTGTATAAATACTCATATGTTGTTTTCATATTAATTTATATGTCCGTAATTTTGACACACGCTTAGAAAGAATGACTCCACTATAACAAAGAAAGTATTGGACTGGAACCCTCAGGGCACAAGATCAAGGGGAAGGCCACGAGGAACATGGAGAAGAATTAAAGAAGCTGATATTTATATACAGAGAAGTGGTAAGACCTGGAATGAGATTTTTTAAAAAGTTAGCTCGGGATAGAGAAGGATGGGAACTGTTTGTCTGTGGCCTATACCCTGACCCAGGGTGAAAAAGGCAATTCGGCAATTATGATGATGATGAATTTTGACTCACCTTGTGTCTGCCCCCAATTCTTGTTTACATGAATGGCGTTTTTGTTGCTGGAGAAACTGTAAGCGTATCCGCTGAATGTTGTTCCAAAGTCAATGGCACCAATTATTTGGTACTCTGCAGTACTGGCCAGGTCTTCATTGTCTACTCGTGATGACGTCATAGCCGTTTCTGATGTTGTGGATACCATGGACGACGTCATCGAGGATGCCATCTTGGACGAATTTTGTCTTGAAGTCGCTTCGGGTTTGGTGCTTTTAGGGTCGGATACCTCCGCCATCTTTGGGGTAATCTAAGCATTGAGGAAATCAGCAAAATAAATAGTGCCTTTAGTAGCTTTGGGAACAACTTGGACATGTGGTGTGGTGGTGTTGTTGATGGAGGTGATGGTTATGTTGTTGATGGTGATGGTGGTGTTGTTGATGGTGGTGATGGTGGTGTTGTTGGTGGTGATGATGGTGGTGGTGGTGGTGTCGGTTTTGGTGGTGGGGATGGTGGTGGTGGTGGTTTCGGTGTTGGTGGTGGTGGCGGTGGTGGTGGTGGTGGTGGTGGTGGTGGTGGTGGTGATATTGATGAAAACCGTGATGGTTGTTGTGACGATAATGACGACAGTGACAGTGACAGTGATGATGGTGGTGAGAGTGATGATTACGATGACGACGACGTTGACGATGATGATGATGATGATGTGGTGGTGGTGGTGGTGTTGGTGGTCATAGTTATGAGATAACGGTGATAATTATAATGATAACTTTAATAACTGAAGTATTCCAAAATGACAATTCATATTTAGTTATTAATTGCAATGAGAAATTGTTGAAAATATACGTACATTTCTTACATTAGCCTAATATGCTGTCACACAACTTCGCATGCAGACCTTACATCGTTACACACCCGTTATGAATTATCTTATATTACAAAGTGTTATCACATTGATTACATCATGACAAATACTAGTACTAGTCGTAAGTACTTGTTCATTAGACTTGTCCAGGTTATTTTTATTTTTAAAAAAAAATTATTCTTCTGATTGAAATCGGAAAATAGTAGTTTCTTTGGCCCATTGAAATATAAGGAATATATATATATATATATATATATATATATATATATATATATATATATATATATATTATATATATATATATATATATATATATATATTTTGTTTTTTTGTTTATTGTTTTTTTGTTTGTTTGTTTTTTTTTTTTCACGAAGTTGGAGTTAGAAATTAAAGTTTCATCGTGCTCTAACTTTGCCACGAAGTCTGCAATTTCTGTGATACAGTTTTTGTAACCAAAAATACAAAGGTAAATGAAACAATTTGACATCTCTAAACACAGTAAAAAAAAAAACCCAGCAAAACAAACAATTGTTATCTGCCAAATTATAAAGTATATCGTATTAGTAAATGTGTGTGTGTGTGTGTGTGTGTGTGTGTGTGTGCGTGTTTATGTGTGTGTGTGTGTGTGTGTGTAAGACACGCTTATCTATCAATTCTACCGTGATTAACAATGATTTCAGTAGCGATTTAATATTTCTCTTCTGTTTTAGAAGGCTAGTATTAGTATTTTAATTCAACGTAATGAGTTATTTTATTGCCATTGCCATACTACTTAAGTAACATAGCTACCACTCGGACTTCGTAACCTTATAGTTTGTGAGTATTTATCACAATATTTTAACACTATAGAAGGAACGAAATTGACGTCACTCAGCTGTTTGTTATTGCTTTTAGACAACCACTTTGGTGAGTTTTTCACAATAAATTATACCAATCTATAAACGTTCAAGGTTACACACAGTTTTGTGTGTTGGGACGTTATATACACGGCTGACGGATGTTGTGAGTATTTTACCTAAACACATAGCATTAATATATATGGATCAAATCATATCCTTTGTAAATTTATAGCCTGTGGCTTAACAAAAGAATTACGTCACAATGCACGGCGAAAGGTAAGTGAATATCCAATTGGTCAACCAGTGAGATAACTCGTTTCACGATGTCCCAGGTTTGAGAGTTCTTTTTCTTTTGTAAGGGGGGGGGGGGTCATTAAAATCGATCGATATTTGAAGGAGGAGTTGTTTTTTTTTTTGGTTTTTTTTTTTGGTCAAATTTCAAAATATGTGTCTTTTCAGAATACGGCAGTCAACTGGTCAAAAATCAACTTTGCTTGTTTGGAAAAAAAAATATTTGTGTTCAGGATCTGGAGGGCCGATTAAATATTGCATTGAAGAGAGACATGATTGATTATCGCCAAATACACCCACAGCTTCTATACGACCAAAGCGAAGAATGTTCTTGATGTGTTTCAAAAACTCAACTGGGATCTTGCTTTTTAAATAAATGCACGTGTGAAAATAATAAATTTGTCAATAAATTATAGTAAGATTATACGTAGGCGATAAGTATTGTGGTATTGAGGCTGTGACAATACATTAGCTTATTTCCCTTTAAAATATAACTATACTACTGTCTCAAGTATGTTTTCTTAGTGTAATGTTAAAAATGCAACATTCGTAACCATTTCGTGTCTACGTAACTATGTAAATGAAGCTCGAATAAATAAATAACAATGTGACATTTACTGTAAGCTTCAATTTAATTTATATATAATATTCTGTTTTCGTATATTAAATTGAAGCTTACATTCAATTTCACATTTTATTTATTTCTGCGTAACTATGGCGCAAATGACGTTATTTTACCTTTTAAACCCACATAAATACATAATTTTTAAAAATATAGATAGTCCAGTTCTTAAAAAGTGAAGGTGGGTACGTCGTTTTGTTTCTGTAGGGCGGGATAATCAGGATCCTAAGTACACGATGTATTATTCCGTCTGTAAACAAACACACAAACAAAACTTCTTGTGCGTCACCTTGTGGTTGAATCTATGGTTATAATATTATTATATTGGCCCAATGTATTGAGGCTGATTTTTCCTTCTTTCTATTTTTTGTCGGATACTGTATCACACACACAGTCTTTCAGGGTGGTCCAGCGCGCTCTTACTCTTAGAACCACCATTTGATGATGATGATGATGTGATCATATTATCATTATCATCATCATCATCATCATCCTCATCATCATCATCATCATCGTCATCATCATTATTATTATTATTAATATTATTATTTTTCTTCTTCTTCTTCTTCTTCTTCTTCTTCTTCTTCTTATTATTATTATTATTATTATTATTATTATTATTATTATTATTATTATTATTATTATTATTATTATTATTATTATTATTATCATCATCATTATTATTATTATTATTATTATTATTATTATTATTATTATTATTATTATTATTATTATTATTATTATTATTATTATTATTATTATTATTATTATCATCATCATCATTATTATTATCAATTTTATTGTGGTGATTACGATTATCATTGATAATAGGAAGGACGATGAGATGGCAAAGGATGATGATAATGACAGCGATGATGATGAAGTGGTAATGACGACGACGACGTTGATTTAATGATGATCAGGAGGAGGAGGAAGAGGAGGAGGGGGAGGTTGAGGAGGAGAAGGAGAAGAAGAAGAAAAAGAAATAAAAAACAACCACAACATTAACAACAACATCAACAATTTTGACATACCAAACTCCGTCAGCAGCCTCCTATCTCTGATTATAACGACTTTCCGACGACAAAAACCACAGCGGATCAGCGTTTGTTTTGCTTAGAACGTTTCTAAATCAACACGTCAAGATTAGTATATCGTTTATAGCGTCACAAAACACACACGCACACAATCTCATTGCACTATTTTTCTTATGTATGGTGTATTAATATTAGCCGAGTTTGTTTAGTTCAACT
>NC_088363.1:86446487-86453987 GCF_034508935.2 Berghia stephanieae
TACAACCACTACTACTACTACCACTACTACCACTACTACTACTACTACTACTACTACTACTACTACTACTACTACTACTACTTACTACTACATCTACTACTACATCTACTACAACTACTGCCATCTCAACAATCACCTTTATCACCACCAATGACTTCTTGTTTCAACTCAATCCTTTTCAGAGCAAACCAGAACTGTTGCAACCAGAATCCAATCACACACAATGACTTCTTTGATAAAGACGTAACTACCACGGTACCATCCTATCATTTCTTATTGTGACCAAGGGACGATAATCTCACATCACAACGGCCATGGCAGGGAACAGCAAGAAAGATCTGAGGACAGAGGCCAAGAGCTTCAGTGCCAGCCTGTCCAATGTATACCTCATGAAAAAGAGAGACCCTCAAACCAGAAACCTTTTGGAAAAAGCACAGGTAACTATTTTCTTTTCTGACCCTTTGCCTCTTCAGCAAAGACTGGGTAGCTGAGTTTATTACATTCGGCGGAAATTACTTTGCGACAGACCAGTGGCCTATCAAAATAGTAACAAATATCTGTTAGGTTCCTTTTTATAGAAACAAGTAGAATCGCTGGCTCAGTGGGCTTTAAGGCTCAGAAGAACCACTCCTTCTTACAGCTTATCCCGCATTTTGCAGGGTTGCCATAATGAATGCCACATCTCCATGCATCTCGGTTCAGCGCATCATCTTCTTTCAGGCCCAGTTCTTTCACATTATCCTTTACCTTATCCCACCATCTAGTCTTTGGGCGTCGCTTCTTCCTCTTTCCCGCTAATTGTAAGTCCAATACTTTCCTTCCCACGTACTCCCTCTCTCGTCTCTTTACATGTCCGAGCCATTTCAATCTATATTCTCTCATCTTTATTGATACATTCTTTGCTCAGAAGAACTACAAGGGAAGTAAATCATGTGAATCATACTTACTGTACGTATCCTCTTGGCGCTTCACAAGGCGTGCACAGATCTCCAACCACCACGGTCAGATGCCATCTTTTACATCTGTCCCCACGTCCACTTCTGGCCCTTCATCTCACACTCCAGGGTCCTTCTCCAAATCTCCAAAACGTGAGCTTTTATATAGTGCAACATCCACTACACGTGCTTAAAGCACTTTACACAGGGTCCCTGACCAACAGAAACATTTAACACGAAGGACGAGACATGTGACATGACGCCTGTTAGGCGATATTACATTTTTTTTAGGACAGAGACAACGCTGTTAACGGCCATGTTCTCATTTTACACATGAGTACTGTGAGAGAATGTGAGTAAAGAGCCTTTTCCAAGGACTCAACTATGCAGTAGTAGTAGTAGTAGTAGTAGTAGTAGTAGTAGTAGTAGTAGTAGTAGTAGTAGTAGTAGTAGTAGTATAGTAGTAGTAGTAGTAGTAGTAGGAGTAGTAGTAGTTGTAGTAGTAGTAGTAGTAGTAGTAGTAGTAGTAGTAGTAGTAGTAGTAGTAGTAGTAGAAGAAGAAGAAGAAGTAGTAGTAGTAGTAGTAGTAGTAGTAGTAGTAGTAGTAGTAGTAGTTGTTGTAATAATAATAATAATATAGTAGTAGTAGTAGTAGTAGTAGTAGTAGTAGTAGTAGTAGTAGTAGTAGTAGTAGTAGTATAGTAGTAGTAATAGTAGTAGTAGTAGTAGTAGTAGTAGTAGTAGTAGTAGTAGTAGTAGTAGTAGTAGTAGTAGTAGTAGTAGTAGTAGTAGTAGTAGTAGTAGTAGTAGTAGTAGTAGTAGTAGTAGTAGTAATACAGCTGTAGTAGAAATTTTTGTTGATTTTGTTTATGTTTTAGTGGTGGTGATGAGAGAGTTGAAGTGATGGTAGTGTTGATGGTAGTACTGATGGTGGTAGTGATGGTGGTGGTATGGTCCTTGAGGTGGTGGTGATGGTGGTGGTGATGGTGGCAGTGATGGCGGTGGTATGGTCCTTGAGGTGGTGGTGATGGTGGTGGTGATGGTGGCAGTGATGGCGTTGGTATGGTCCTTGAGGTGGTGGTGATGGTAGTACTGATGGTGGTAGTGATGGTGGTGGTATGGTCCTTGAGGTGGTGGTGATAATAGTTGTGGTGAAGGCTCTGATGGTGGTGTTTTAGGTGTTTGGTTTGTTGTTCGTGGTGGTTTTGTTAATACTGACAGCGGTGATGGCGTTGCAGTTCTTGCACCCTCATCCAACACCCTCTCCATACATTTACATTGTTTCCACATAATTTGACAGAATGTGATATTTTGTAACCTTACGTTTTTTTTGTTGTCTCCTGACGAAGGCCAAGGGCCGAAACGTTGTTTGTTTTGTGTGGTTCCCTAAAATATGAGTCACATTTACTCACTTTCTCTTTCTCTCCATTTTATTGGTTCATTAGGCACCTTAGTTAGTTTTCGTTGCAGTTAATATGGTGGTATTAATGGTAAAGTGGGTGTAGTGGTGGTTGTGGGGATGGGAGTATTAGTAACGTATATGCATCCCCAAAACGTTAAGTCAGGTACGCCATTATAAACAGCTAAATTATTTAACATTGATTCAGTATCACGAATAATCAACCCTATCTTTCTTACACTCCCCCCCCCCCCCAACAACAACAACGACAACAAACTACACACAGCAACTTATAGATGACCTCCTATCAGAAGGTGGCAAACCAGTTACAACGGCGCCTCCATCCAGAACAGCTCGTCCAGGGGCTGGCATGGGACAACTATGGGTCAAACTGGATGAACTCAAGAGAGAAAATGATGACCTAAAGCGTCAGCGGGTTGAAAGAGTGCGTTCTGTGGAAGACAGATCTGGTTCTCCGAAATCACCCAAGTCTCCTAAGGCTCAGGTAGTTGATAACATTTTATATGGTTTATGTCTTAATCATTTAAATGAAAAAAAAAAATCACTAATACTTGATTGTGGAAATGACTTAAAATTTTAGCAAATTAAGAAATAATATTCGTAAAAAACTTATATAAAATTGCAGCCTTGGCAAGATTTTATTTTTTTACTAAACAAATTATAACACCGTGTTGACGACTTGATTCATACAAATTATAATTTTCTTTTCATCCCTTTGAACAGGCCGCCACAACAACGATAGCAACATCTTCAGAAATTGCTAAATTGAAATCAGAGAATGAAAGTCTTCAGCTACAGGTTGAAAAACTTCAGAAAACAGTTAAGGAGCATCAAGATCTTCTTTCCAAACTCCAGGATGATTATAGACGGTCCAAAACTGCTCTTGAAGCCGCCCAGAAAGTGGCCAAAAAGGCTCGCGAAGATACGAAAAAGACGGAAGCAAATTTGGCCACGGTAAAAGGGGAATACGATGCAATGAAGCACAAGTAAGCCTTGATTAATACAATTCATAAACTGAAGTAGATTGTTCATACTATGAATTATCATATCTTCTTACTTCATATTTTTAACGCGAGTTTCCATAGAGAGGTATGTCCAACAATTGTGCTCAAAATGCTTCACAAGGGATTCCAAGCCAACAGCAACAGCTAACATGTAGAATAAGACATGTCATTTTCTGAGGCCCTTTACGCGTATTTTTCCAACATGAAAATGTTGTTCCTATCAAAAATGTCTTTTTACTTTTGCTAAAAACAGATACAATCAACACATTTTACAGCTTTCCCCAGTCAGACGATATAGAGATTTTAGCATAAATTTGAACGATTGCAAAATATTTCAAAAGTGTCAAGTTATTTGTGTGTACACGTACAACTAACTGTATGTAATAAACAAATAGTTTTTTAAATGCATTAAAAACAAAAAAAAAACAAAAACTTTAAGAACCAATTTAAAAGAAAAAACCCAAACAAAACAGCAAATAACAAACAACAACAAAGATAACAAAAGCAATAGCAAAAGAATAAAATAAAAAACAAAATACTAAACAAAAGCAAAATCGGCTAGTCAAGTGAGCCTCCGTTAGATGTGTATAAAGGTAGACCGGGACATTTAGACATTTAAGGAAGACCGGGGAAAAAACTCAAAAATATCTGGCAACGATGAAGTAAATTTCACAATTTTTTGCATCTTTCTCAAGGAAGTCATCCTTAAAAATATGTAGACCGGTCTATTATTTCTTTTCTTTTTAAAAATTATTTTGCTCTTAACACAGACGACCTTTTGTCTTGGGACGCAACAATATCTTATTAAATTTTGTGAACAATACTGCAATCACGTTTTCATGTTCTTTGTGATGTGTGCATTATAACACATGAAAGATCGATTTTAAAACGTCGGAGCGAAATGTTAACATCCACTCGTTGGCTATAAACATTCGTAACTATGGATCGTTTTATTTTTAAAAGGATAAAAGATCATTAACATATTCTCAATTGACACTGTCTACATTCTTGCTCAAAATCAGCCTCTTTTCAATGCGGCCAGATTTTTAAGACTCTGAACTTAAGAAAAAATCTTAAATTTAGATTTGTTTTAATTTTCAGTTTAAAGAATATTTGAAGAGTTGAGGCATTTCAAGTCTAAAACTTCTTTCCAAAATGGAAAAAAAATTGTGTTGTCAATAAATGGCAGAATTTATTATTTAATTTGGTCTTGTCCATGTTTCGTTGTAAACTCTAGCTTGAGAGTATTTCTACATTTCGTGGTGTAAGACGTTTCAAATTTGTGCTCAGATAAACGAGACTTTCCAAACAGAATTAATTTAATAATATAGTTAATAATAAATTTTTAACGAACTTTTAAAAAAAGTATCCACGCGCCATGTCCGAAACTATCTTAACATTTTAGGAAATAGTCAAATCAAAGCAAAATTAACCAGAATATTGCAATGCCAATCAACGGACATAGGTATAAAATATAATTGAATGCAACCAATTTATTTAATTTTACAGCCAAGAAAATGTATCTCTGTGTAGCTACCTATGTGAGAAGAGTGCTTTGATTTGGCAGTCTACCAAACCCGTCTCTCCTATCAGCTGTCTTCCAACAACCCCGTCTTCCAATGGTTTAAAGTGGGTAATTTTATCACTCATTCATATTCCATTGGATTTTTATTTTAACTCTTAATTATAGGAATTGCCATATAAAACATCTTACATGAACTTGTATCTATACAGTTTGTACAGAAAAAATAGGCGGATAAAAAGAATTTAAAATTGTTTACGCATTTTCTCAAACCCGATCCTTCTTAAGATCCATTTCTTTGAAGGCTCTATCTAGTTTGATGGCTGTATTTGCTTTTGACAAAAATGAATAACAGTGTTGTGATGTGTTAGACTACGGCAACACAGCCTGTGACACTGAAGGCAATGCAACCCCATTCCACCACCTCGAATTGTTGTGAACGATCCATTGTGTGGCTTTGTGGTCTAGTAGTCTGATATTCATCATGTGACCTGATTACTATGGTTTGAATCCCGCTTATGGGCGGCGCAATAATGAATTCCAGGAGAAAAAACAACTCATAACTCACTGAAATTCTCTCACCAGGTGTAAAATGAGTACTTGACCGGAAACAACGACGTCTGTGGGAAAAGAAATTGTAATAACGTCTTTCTGGCGTCATGTCTCGACCCTTATGATCATTGTTGTTGGCTGGGATCCCTCACAGAACACGATAAACACATGGGTGATTAACTCTCTCCTTACGGGCCATTTTCAGGAAAACTTGATTTTTAACACTCAAACTGAAGAGATATAAAAATTCCTACTTATACATAATTTTTGGGTAGCATAACGGGCTTTACGAAACAAAGATTTATAAAAAATACTGTGATGTACAAAACTTTTCTGATTAACAAAAATATTCATTGTATCGTAACAAGTGTGACGATTTTCCTGTAGTTGGTAAGGAGAGGGTTAATCAGCTAAATAAAACCTCACATGCTTTGTCTTGATAATTTTATAAGTCATGTCATCTTACTTATTGAGACGAATAAACCTAATTCAAGTTGTGTTGTAAAGCCAAGACCGATTGGCTACACCATTGCGATATGGTATTAAACAAACAAGCAACTATTTTCCCCCTCAAAACAGCATTTATTATGTAAGTTATGAAAATGTAAACAGATTTCGCCAAGACACGTCGATGCAGTTAGTTGGATGACTGTAGACAAACTTGAAGGAAAAGAATAGCTGAAACTAACATTTGTATAGCACATTTCCACATATTATTCGCTGATGCGCTTGACAATTATTCCTCCATTAGACCATAAGTTTTTTTTATAAATCTCAGACGAAGAAGTGGCTGATGACTCATCAAACGTTCCGTCTAAATAGTACATGGCACTATTCCAAGCGTCTTGCCGGAAATGTACAAAAGACGTATCGTTCCAGGTCGGTGTCAGTGGACACGGGGTGCTTAGCGTTTAGTAGTCAGTTATAGGAAAATGATGGTGTCCTATGTTTTTCGAAAGACTGACGACTTTTAGTCGGTTTGATTCTGTTTTGGTGGACACGGGGCCAAAAAGAATTGACAATAAGTGTGAGGGCATAGCATATGAAAAATCGTATTATTTATCAACAGGTTATCTCAAAGTCCACCACCCGTCCCCGCCAACAAGCCCCACATCAGCAGCCCCAAGCCCAAGTCACGTACGGCAACAGCAAGTCCCTCCAAACCAGCCCCAGCCCCAGCCCCAGCCCCAGCGGAACCCCAGAAGACACAACAACAACAACATACGACCGACAACCGCCACACGGAGAACATCAACGAGAGATGTCGCCCTTCCAACATCGCATTGGCCTACACTACTCTGGAGTCCCAGCAGTGGATGGACGCCAAAGAAGCGCTGGAGGAATACGATGCTGAGGAGGAAGAAATTGCCCGGTTCCTGTGTGACATTTTAATGGTGAGTAGTTTTCACTCGTCTGCTTTATTGAATACATTTGGATTTCAAGATTTGATTTTATGCTCAAAATACGCCAGTTGCATGATTTTTGCCGATTAAGAGTAGTCGTATTGTTTTGTTTTTAAATTGCTTTTTTTGTTTGTTTACAAAACAAAAAAAACAAAACTAAAAAACAAAAACAAACAAACAAACAACAAGAAAAGACACCCCAACCCCCCTCCCCCCCCCCAAAAAAAAAACAACAAAAAACAAACTAAACAAAAATAAAAACAACAAAAAACATCACCACGGTCGAAGAAAGTATTGGACCGGAACCCTCAGGGCAGAAGATCAAGGGGAAGGCCACGGGGAACATGGAGAAAAATTAAAGAATCTGACATACAGAGAAGTGATAAGACATGGAGCGAGATTAAAAAATAAGTTAGCTCAAGATAGAGAAAGATAGAAACTTTTGCCTGTGGCCTATACCCTGACCCAGGGTGAAAAAGGCAATGAGGATGATCGTTGGTGGGTTTCATGTGAAAAAAGTAAGCATGGCAGTATCATTTTTTACACTTTGGCAACCAAACGCACATTCTTGCCTATGTTTTACCAGTCGTTTTTTGACCATCTAAAATATAGAATTTGTAACACGCCCTCAAGTCCACTCGGACAAACATAGCTGGTTGTTTAC
>NC_088363.1:86458987-86496487 GCF_034508935.2 Berghia stephanieae
AAGTTGTATAGCATCAAACCACGTGATTGATGAGTCATGGAACGAGAGCTGATTATTGATAATTATATATATATTATCACTACTAAATAGGTAAACGGAGCGGCTATGTGGTATAGTGGTATGACACTTGCTTTCGGATCGGAAGGTCCGGAGTTCCAGCCCTCGCTCGGTGCATAGTTGAGTCCTTGGAAAGGGCTCTTTACTCACATTATTTCACCCTACTCAGGTGTAAAATGATTACCTGGCCGTTAACAGCGTTGTCTCTTCGGTAAAAACTGTAATATCGCCTAACAGGCGTCATGTCTCGTTCTACATGTTACATGTTGCTGTTAGTCATGGACCCCTTTTAAAGCGCTTTGAGCACATTAAGTGGATATTGCGCTATATAAAAGCTCCCACGTTTTGTTGGTTTTTTTAAAAACGAAATCACTTGAACTGGTTGGTTAGTGCTTTAAAAATTGTTTCCGAATTTAGCAAATCGGTGTGCTTTACAAGATATGTGCTTAAAGGCTTTGAAAGTTTTCCCAAGCCCACAGCATGAAGGGTCAGAGCAGACACCGAGCGTTGTCAATGACCCAGTGGGTGGCAATGATTGGATAGTTATAATTGTTATCTTTCTAGATCCAATAGAGCGACGTGGCGAATAATATCACAAATATCAATACGGTTACATAGCTTTACAATGCTTCATTTTCAACCTAAAGACCAGACTGTTGAACCAGTTTTCTATTTTATAAATTACATATTGCCTGCTGTGTGACATTTTTTTATAATCGACACAGACATTATCCGTCTCTGTCGATGGGCGAGTGTAATTAATTAGTACACCTGAGTCTATTGAGGTAATGTGTGTAATGTGCGCTAACCAAGTTTACAGTTTTGCGATTATTGTCTCTCTCCCGGTCACGACGGGCATTGTGAAACGCAAAGAGTATGGTGAAAACAAAAGAAATTCACAATATTTAATCAGTTACTTTGTGTAATACGCCATATTTTTATACGCCCCTCATTGAGTTCAACGATGGTAACATAATGACTACTCTCTTTAACGTTATATTTTAATAAATTATGTTTTGTATGTTAATTTATAGCTTAATAAATATTAAATTTTACTTTATTTAAACAAGTTGTCGCATTTCTTCACACGTGTTATCTGCTTTATAAAGCACCGATATGAGTTTGTTGTTTGTTTACTTTTTGGGGTTTTTACGGTGCCTACAACAATTTTAGGCCATCTTAGTGCCAAGTGGCGAAAAAAAGATGATGGAGTATGCACTTACAAGCTTCCAAGAAAGAGGAAGACAAAGTAGGCTGCCTCAAACAGAGATTAGAAGTGGATCGACGAGAAACCATCTATATGTCTAGTTTGAGATCTTAAGAACCTACATAAACCGTTACACAAAATCCAGCCAAGTGTG
The DNA here is from genome assembly GCF_034508935.2 of Berghia stephanieae. Taxonomy (NCBI): domain Eukaryota; kingdom Metazoa; phylum Mollusca; class Gastropoda; order Nudibranchia; family Aeolidiidae; genus Berghia; species Berghia stephanieae. The sequence continues at coordinate 86,460,406 of NC_088363.1, forward strand.
GCACATCGGTAGGCAAAAACATGCAAAATAAGTATATCCTTAGAGAAATGATTTACAAGTTTAAAATATCTCTTATAAAAAAAAGATAAATCCACCTGTCTCCCTATCACTAAAAGATTCCAGACAGGGCTCAGGTGAAATCAAAATGGGTCTTATTTTAGGACAAAGCCTAAGACACAAAAGCAACATGGTTAGGACATCTGGGGACAAAAGAGGTAGCAAAAGTAAGACAACGAATTCACCGGGCTATTGCATACACGAAAGGAAGCTGCAGGAAATCGACCATGCGAAGGACTTTGGGAAAATAATTGACTGCAAGTGTCAATGATGGACAGAGCAAAACAAATATGTGTGCATAAAGGCAAATACCATACTTGGTTTCCGTGGAGCTGCCCAGCAGCAATCAAAGGAAAGTGCTGTATGATTCTTGTCAGACCAATACTCTTCAACAATGGCGGACGCCCGTATGAAATATTTCTCCGGCGAGCATAAAAGCGTATCCAGAGGGGAAAAACCCCCCATAAATTTGATCATGTTTTGACTTTTACACATTCTGATCACAAGACATATGAAAAGTTCTATCCAGCATGAAGAATAAAAAGTAATCATTTTCTTTGTTTAGAACCAAGATGACCGCCGTTGCCGGGCGGCGTGACATCAGACTACTGAATCCAATTCTAAACTATGGCAGCTTAGGGATCCACATCAGAAAAATCAAGTAGAAAGCATATGTTACGGGTGTTTATAAGAGGGGGGTTCAAGGATACCGCTTTGTCCCAAGACAGCAGACAAATGCGGCCTGTTAGTAACATAGTATAGAAGTAGGAGGACCCTCAGATAGAAGTCTCCGAATAACGAATGCGAATGCTATATACTATTCGCAGTACTACTGCGAATAACGAAAACGACCTCTATCTACTATTCGTAGTACTACTGCGAATAGAGGAAATCACTATTCGCAATACTACTGCAAATAGAGGTGGCCTAAATAATAATAATGAGCATTTCTTTCAATTTGTATTTTCAACGTGGATCTTTTGTCATGTGTTTGTTTATTAAATTTTCTATATACAATAGCATTTTAAAAACATCAGAACAAACTTTGATGGATTAGTGAAAGTTTAAATTTTGAAGTCTTTATTGCGAAAAGTGATTTCACTATGGTAGGCGGTAGGAAGTGATTATAACACGACCGTTAGTCTATGCCATAGTGATAACTAATAACACGGTAGTCTGTGGTCTGTGCTGCCTTCTGCCTACATGATTCGCAGCGGTATTGCCAGGTGCCTTTGCAAAAATCTACCAACTTTATGCCAGCCATCCACTAAAATCCGCCAACTTTCTCATACTTCACTTGCGACATAATTTGCTCAAAATCCACCACTTATAATCATCAGTTAGTGTATTGTTTCAGAACCCAGAGTAAAAATTATGTTACTTAACGCTAGTCCCCTATTTACAACTGTTTCCTTTTTAAAGGCATGGAGATTCGGAGTTTCGATTTTCTTAGAGCGGGAGGTAGACCACAGAATAGGTCCGGTATTCTCTATGAGGGTAGACTGTCGGATATTGTTTTACCTTCAGTTAATTATGTTGGTAACAACAAGATATGAAGTGAATAGAAAAGTGCCAGAAGACAATAGAGAATAAAAATTTTTTCGCGGCGGTGGTGGGGTTTGAACCTGCGACCTTATTGGTACGACAACTCCGCCTGGCAGGTGAGAGCGTGGCTCTACCGTGTGAGCTATCCACGAACACAAAAATATTCGTTTCAAACTCAAAGTCATTACTAGATCCCTCTCTCACCCACTTCTTGAGACCGCCGATTCGTTCGTACACCACCATCGCGAATAATTTTGACCAGCAGTTAAGCTTAATAGCCAATATTCTCAACACAAACATATAACATAGAAACGATTGAGACATTGAGTATGCTCCGGTGTATGGGGTGAATTTTTAATTCAGAAAAGTGAGTGGAGCAGGCACTTATGTTGGTAACAACAAGATATGAAGTGAATAGAAAAGTGCCAGAAGACAATAGAGAATAAAATTTTTTCGCGGCGGTGGTGGGGTTTGAACCTGTGACCTTATTGGTACGACAACTCCGCCTGGCAGGTGAGAGCGTGGCTCTACCGTGTGAGCTATCCACGAACACAAAAATATTCGTTTCAAACTCAAAGTCATTACTAGATCCCTCTCTCACCCACTTCTTGAGACCGCCGATTCGTTCGTACACCACCATCGCGAATAATTTTGACCAGCAATTAAGCTTAATAGCCAATATTCTCAACACAAACATAACATAGAAACGATTGAGACATTGAGTATGCTCCGGTGTATGGGGTGAATTTTTAATTCAGAAAAGTGAGTGGAGCAGGCACTTGTGTTGGTAACAACAAGATATGAAGTGAATAGAAAAGTGCCAGAAGACAATAGAGAATAAAAAATTTTTCGCGGCGGTGGTGGGGTTTGAACCTGCGACCTTATTGGTACGACAACTCCGCCTGGCAGGTGAGAGCGTGGCTCTACCGTGTGAGCTATCCACGAACACAAAAATATTCGTTTCAAACTCAAAGTCATTACTAGATCCCTCTCTCACCCACTTCTTGAGACCGCCGATTCGTTCGTACACCACCATCGCGAATAATTTTGACCAGCAGTTAAGCTTAATAGCCAATATTCTCAACACAAACATATAACATAGAAAAAAAGAAAAAAAAAAATTTATTCTCTATTGTCTTCTGGCACTTTTCTATTCACTTCATATCTTGTTGTTACCAACATAAGTGCCTGCTCCAACAGCAACGCGTAACATGTAGAACTGGACATGATGCCTGCTAGGCGATATTACATTATTTTTTTTCCGACAGAGACAACGCGATTAAAAACAAAGATGAGGGAAAACACTGACAACAGCAACTAGTCATGCACAGTCACCACATCTTGTCGAAATAAAATCTCTCTCTCTCTCTCTCTCTCTCTCTCTCTCTCTCTCTATCTATCCCTTTCTCTCTCTCCCACACATACACACACAAACACACAATATACATTTCTTTATGACATGGTTACTATTACTATTTGTCCTTTGTCCCTTCGTTAAGTCATGTTTGTATCACGAATGCTTAAAATAGTCACCCTTAATTAATCATATATTGATCATTGCATCATAATAATTACAAACTATACACGGTTTCTTTTTTACCCACAAATAGACCTGTAAATGAGCTCTATAAAAATTGACTGAAACTCTTCGACAAACTGAAGATTCAATTATTTTTTTAAAAATAAGGGCATCATTGGAGAGGAGAGTGATAAATACAATACATTAAAATAGTGGGTGTTATTTCTTACTGGAAGTATGACTGCCATAATTTGATGTAGAAGGAATTCTAAATAAGCATGTGATTCATATAGGTAAAGATGACTTCATCAAAATCATATTCCTGCCTCTGGAATTTTTTTGACATAGTCAGAAAAATAATCACCATTATCATCTTTAACTTCTAGCCATGAGCTATTGAATTTATTCCTCACATCTTTATCGATGCTCGACAAGTCTGAATTGCGATCCACGAACAGCTAAGCCATTGTGAGAACATTAGAATAATGTAGCAAAGAGCAAACTTGATTTTCAATCAGTAAATGACAGAAAAAAAAAACAAAACTTAAATAAATATGACTTCTGGCCAATACACTGAATTATTAAGTAGAAGTGAATTATCAAGAAGAAACTTCGGCAGGCGTAGGTAGCGGAAAAATTCAAAGAATCGAAATGAAGGTAAATCGCCACAAAACAGCAAGCTCGCTTGGGCTTGAGCAAAACAATGGCAGAAAACGTCCTGATTTGCACGGGAATTAATTAGGCTACTTACCATTGTTCCTTATAATCAGGTACTCAATCAGTGAAGAAACGGTCAACCAGTTTGTTTACAACGTGAGGCAATCGAAATGTGCTTGTAGCAATCTATCCTAACTTTCGATTTGAAGGTGTCTACATAACATTCGCAATTTACTTTATCATATTTTTGAGACTCGCCAGGTAAATGTGGTCAATTTTGGCTTAGATAAAACAGTGAAATTTATCGCTCGGTGGCTCAGTTAAAATTGGCTACAGTTGGGATCACGACGGGTTTGGAAAGTGAAAAAATAATTTAACGAAGGATGTGTGAAAATACCCAGGGATGTGTTCAGACACGCCTTTTATAAAAAGCGTCGCTTAGTCTTGGCAATATATACATCGTTAATATAAACGGTCCCCATGAGCTATGCGTAGCGCTGTGGAACACTCCTAATTCCTTTACGGTCATTCGACTACGATTTGTGAATTCTTTTTATTTATTTATTTCTTTCTTTCTTTCTTTCCTTTTTTAAAATATTTGAATTTGACAAATTGACTGATTTCAGTTAATTGACTGAGAATTTACAGGTCTACACAAAGTACTGAAACAATATTATAATTATAACCTGGGAAATAAATTTGAAATATATGCAACTGAAATGTGAAACGACTGACTTTATTCTAGTGTTCTTTATTGACCACGTTTGTAACTAGTGGGCTAAAAGCCGGTATAATTGTGTTCATATAATATTAAGCTAAATCATGTGAGCACCTGTTGAATATAACGTGTGATGAAGACATCTTGACCGGAATCCATATGCCTCTGAACCAGCAATGATCAAAGCGTAACAAATCGGACAGCTGCACCGAGATGTTATCGCATATCATCAAAGAACTAAAAGCGATGCACAAATTGTGAGGGAATGAATGAAAGATTACTTTATTCCTCCATCGGCTAGAGCAAGTTTTGAGAGTTTCTATCATTTCGTTTGCTTATAATAATGCAATCAATAAATTAAATTTAACAAACTATAATTGAAATTGTGCTGATATCAAAATACAAAATATCTCAAAGAGAGTAATTTTTAATTCAGAAAAGTGAGTGGAGCAGGCACTTATGTTGGTAACAACAAGATATGAAGTGAGTAGAAAAGTGCCAGAAGACAATAGAGAATAAAAAATTTTTTTTCCGCGGCGGTGGTGGGGTTTGAACCTGCGACCTTATTGGTACGACAACTCCGCCTGGCAGGTGAGAGCGTGGCTCTACCGTGTGAGCTATCCACGAACACAAAAATATTCGTTTCAAACCCAAAGTCATTTCTAGATCCCTCTCTCACCCACTTCTTGAGATCGCCGATTCGTTCACCACCATCGCGAAGTAATTTTGACCAGCAGTTAAGCTTAATAGCCAATATTCTCATCACAAACATATAACATAGAAACGATTGAGACATTGAGTATGCTCCGGTGTATGGGGTGAATTTTTAATTCAGAAAAGTGAGTGAGCAGGCACTTATGTTGGTAACAACAAGATATGAAGTGAGTAGAAAAGTGCCAGAAGACAATAGAGAATAAAAAATTTTTTATTCTCTATTGTCTTCTGGCACTTTTCTACTCACTTCATATCTTGTTGTTACCAACATAAGTGCCTGCTCCACTCACTTTTCTGAATTAAAAATTCACCCCATACACCGGAGCATACTCAATGTCTCAATCGTTTCTATGTTATATGTTTGTGATGAGAATATTGGCTATTAAGCTTAACTGCTGGTCAAAATTACTTCGCGATGGTGGTGAACGAATCGGCGATCTCAAGAAGTGGGTGAGAGAGGGATCTAGAAATGACTTTGGGTTTGAAACGAATATTTTTGTGTTCGTGGATAGCTCACACGGTAGAGCCACGCTCTCACCTGCCAGGCGGAGTTGTCGTACCAATAAGGTCGCAGGTTCAAACCCCACCAACGCCGCGAAAAATTTTTTTATTCTCTATTGTCTTCTGGCACTTTTCTACTCACTTCATATCTTGTTGTTACCAACATAAGTGCCTGCTCCACTCACTTTTCTGAATTAAAAATTCACCCCATACACCGGAGCATACTCAATGTCTCAATCGTTTCTATGTTATATGTTTGTGATGAGAATATTGGCTATTAAGCTTAACTGCTGGTCAAAATTACTTCGCGATGGTGGTGAACGAATCGGCGATCTCAAGAAGTGGGTGAGAGAGGGATCTAGAAATGACTTTGGGTTTGAAACGAATATTTTTGTGTTCGTGGATAGCTCACACGGTAGAGCCACGCTCTCACCTGCCAGGCGGAGTTGTCGTACCAATAAGGTCGCAGGTTCAAACCCCACCAACGCCGCGAAAAATTTTTTTATTCTCTATTGTCTTCTGGCACTTTTCTACTCACTTCATATCTTGTTGTTACCAACATAAGTGCCTGCTCCACTCACTTTTCTGAATTAAAAATTCACCCCATACACCGGAGCATACTCAATGTCTCAATCGTTTCTATGTTATATGTTTGTGATGAGAATATTGGCTATTAAGCTTAACTGCTGGTCAAAATTACTTCGCGATGGTGGTGAACGAATCGGCGATCTCAAGAAGTGGGTGAGAGAGGGATCTAGAAATGACTTTGGGTTTGAAACGAATATTTTTGTGTTCGTGGATAGCTCACACGGTAGAGCCACGCTCTCACCTGCCAGGCGGAGTTGTCGTACCAATAAGGTCGCAGGTTCAAACCCCACCAACGCCGCGAAAAATTTTTTTATTCTCTATTGTCTTCTGGCACTTTTCTACTCACTTCATATCTTGTTAAAGAGAGTAATTCTAATGATAGAGTGTTTGGTACCAAAATACAGATTAAAGTTTTCTCAATGTGTTGCCAATTTGTTTAAATTGGTAAAATCGACTGTGGTTGTGCAAAAGCGATTGTAATATAACCAGATATCAGTAACAAATCTGTTAAGTATCACGGGAGATAACCCGTTGCACTGGTCGGGAAATTGATGGAGTAAATTACCTCTTGACCGCGGCGCAGGTAGAGAACTAAAAGCTCGCCTATTCAACACTGTGCCCCTTTATCAACAAAACAGGATGAATGAAACACTACAGATGAATGAGATAATATGGTAGTGGCATTGGATTGGAATAGCGTCCTATCTGAATGATGGATAAACGATTAAAGAATAAACGAATCACGGTGTTGCAGCTGGGAGGTTATTCTTGAAAAATACTGGGTAATGTAAATGTTGCTGCTCAAAGCTCGAAGAAATAAATAACAAACAATGTGAAATCACACTCAATTTCACATTGTTATTTATTTCTTCGAGCTTTGAGAAACAACATTTACATTACCCATGTCATAAATGACACACTGAATAACATGAGAGGGGAAAGTGGTGTTGCTTGACACTAGAAACAATCAGCCCTACAGATCCTGAATAGAACACAGGCCATTGAAAAAGTAAACAACAAGAGATGAAGTGAGTAGAAAAGTGCCAGAAGACAATAGAGAATAAAAATTTTCGCGGTTGTGGTGGGGTTTGAACCTGCGACCTTATTGATACGACAACTCCGCCTGGCCGGTGAGAGCGTGACTCTACCGTATGAGCTATCCACGAACACAAAAATATTCGTATCAAACTCAGGTCATTTCTAGAGCTCTCTCTCACCGACTTCTGGAGACCGCGGGTTCGCCACACAACCATCGCGAAGTTACCTGGCCAGCAGTTAAGCTTAATAGCCAATATTCTCAACACAAACATATAACATAGAAACGATTGAGACATTGAGTATGCCCGGTATATGGGGTGAATTTTTAATTCAGAAAAGTGAGTGAGAGATAAGTGCCTGCTCCACTCACTTTTCTGAATTGAAAAAGTAAACATGGAATTGCCAGGTGTTGCAACGCAATTCCTTCATTAGTGTGTCAAAATATTGTGATAAATACTCACTAACTGTGGGTCTGATCATTTCGCGTCAGGCAAGATTTAAGATGGCTACGCCTGAGTCTGCCCAAAAATGTATGTCACATTACAAGAAATGAAAATGAAAACTGAGTTGTTAGTGGTGCTCATGGAAAGAAATGATTCCATTGGTAAAGCTATTGAATACAACTCGCTGTAATTAAACCCTATTTTCACCCCTTGAAAACGCATCCTATTTTATGCTTTTGGGGTGCAGATGCACCCCCTAACAGGCACATAGAAAAAAACAGGAATATTCCGATTTTCATCCTGTGGGGTGCAACTGCACCTCCTAATATTTTAGTAGCAAATGAGAGAAACCTATTTTACTCTTTGGGGTGCAAATGCACCCCATCTTTACATCACTAGTTTCTATACATTTTATCCTATTTTGACTTATTACTGAATAGAGACAAAACTCCACCAACTTATTCGGCAACATATTCAAAAATTATCTGGCAACTTATTAGAATTATTCACCACTTCCTGTTCCTGAATTCCTCCTTTTCTCTTAACACCATTCAAAACACAAGGCTGACCTGACTTTCAATCTAACAACATCCTGATTAGGTAAGTAAATACCATTTTTAAAGTATGATTCTAAGCTTTGTTTTACCACTAAATATACTTTACAAAATCTAGATCTTATCAAAATGTAAGCTTTAACTGATTCCTGTAAATATGAAGATCCCAAAAATGTAAAGCTATAATCTAGATCTACATTGTTTTGTCACTCACCATTGTTATTTGTAATGCTGTCAAACCCTATACTATAAAAACTGTTGAAAATCATTAGTATACACATGCTTTATAATTTATAATACATATTGTTACCATTAATTGTTATTCTGTCAAAATATATAAAAACTGTTGGAAAACTTTAGTATACATGCTTTATAATTTATAATACATATATCATCATCATCTTTTAAATTGCAAATGCTTGTATCCAGATCAAATAGATTTATTAAAACCTTGAAATGTGTTATCTATTCTTGCAGGGCATGTTTATGATTATAAAGATAAATGGCAAGTTCTCGGACTAATCTGTTTGAGCGCTTCGACAATGAACAAGAGGTTCAGCCTGTTGCCCAACAACCAAGTTCTTCATCTGATGTTGGTGGTGATATGGATGAATTACTGGATGATATGGGAGAAAGCAGAGATGGTGAGTTGGTTTTTTTGTGTGTTTCCTTTCATTGACACTATAGCAGATTTTACTTTCTAACGAGAAGTACAATTTTCAGTGTATCAATCCTGTTTGTTTTTGTTTTTAAGGGTTTTACAGCGCTTGCAACACATTTAGGTTATATCAGCGCCAGTAAAAAGGAAGAAAATGGGATAGTAAAAAGTTCTAGAATTACAATTAAAGCACCCAAGAAAAAGTAAGACAAAGGGGAACTGAGAACAAATAGGGATCAGATGTAGATTCCAAGGGCATACCACCAATGTACATAGTTTGAAATCACCTACAAGTCTCATCCAGACACAATCACAAAATCCAACAAAGAGGAACACACTCAAATGCTTACATTATACATTCAAAATAAAAATAATACATAACAGAGAGATGATTTACAAGGAAAAAAATATCATCTCCCAAAACAATAACTATGCATTTGACTGTTTCCCTCCCAGCCAGGATTCCGGCCAGGGCCAGGACATGTTTTGTTTTGTTTTTAAGGGTTTTACGGCGCTTGCAACACATTTAGGTTATATCAGCGCCAGTAAAAAGGAAGAAAATGGGATAGTAAAAAGTTCTGGAATTACAGTGAAAGCACCCAAGAAAAAGTAAGACAAAAGGGTAACTAGGAACAAATAGGGATCAGATGTAGAATCCAAGAGCATACCACCAATGTACTTAGTTTTGAGATCACCTATAAGTCTCATCCGGACACAAGCACAAAATCCAACAATAGGAATACACTCAAATGCTTACATTATACATAAAAAATAAATATAATAATACATAACAGAGAGATGATTTACAACAAGGAAAAAAATATCATCTCCCAAAACAATAACTATGCATTTGACTGTTTCCCTCCCAGCCAGGACTCCGAACAGGGCCACGTAATCTCATTCCAAGACAAAGACAGAAAGCATGTTGGAAAATAGATATAAGGGGATAGAAGACACAGTATGTACCTCCCTGCCCACTATGGGAGGTCAGGATCCCCACCCAGGGCCAGGACAAAACCAAGTAATCTCATTCCGAGACAAAGACAGAAAGCATGTTGGAAAACAGATATAAGGGGATAGAAGACACAATATGTACCTCCCTGCCCGCTATGGGAGGTCAGGATCCCCACCCAGCTCAGATGCTTACATCATACATTAAAAATAAATATAATAATACATGACAGAGAGATGATTTACAAGGAAAAAAATATCATCTCTCAAAACAATAACTATGCATTTGACTGTTTCCCTCCCAGCCAGGCCCAGGACAAAACCAAGTAATCTCATTCCAAGACAAAGACAGAAAGCATATTGGAAAACAGATATAAGGGGATAGAAGACACAGTATGTACCCCCCTGCCCGCTATGGGAGGTCAGGATCCCCACCCAGGTATCAATTCTGCATTTTATTTCAAAATTCCCTTGATTTATTATTATGATGATGTCATAGATGTCCTGAATGGTGTGAATAATGATTGAAGGTTTCGATTGTCAGGCTTAATTACATTTAACTTTAAATCACGATTCTATCGTGTGCAGTTTTCACCTAGAGATAAGTAACTGTGATGCGTCTCGAGCAGCACCACAACTAATCTCTAGGTGAAAACTGCAACAGTCAGTTCAAAACTGACACATGTTCTTAGATTAGAGTTTGGTTCTGGTGAAACCTAATCTTGTCGTTAAGGGGTAAAAGATATAGTCGGTGGGCCAGCTGGCGTTTGGTTCCCCCCCCCCCCCCCCCCCTTGTGAAAATTATGTTATATATTACTGAAATCCTCATTGTCTCTAGTTTCAGAATATAATTGTCTGCCTTTTAAAGCTACTATTTCCGTCCGCCATCTTGAATTCAAGATGGCCGCCATTGATAATTTTAACATCTGACAAGGGCTTTTCAAACTCGTAAAAACCATACTTATAATTTATTTGAATTGTTGAAAGTTGTATATGTTGTTGATGAATAAGTAATCTATCATATGAAGTGTTAAACAGCTCATTTGGGCGCTTATTTCTGGAGTTATGACCATTTCCGTGTGGATTTTGCTCATTTTTTTGTACTTGGAGTAACAATCTTTTATTATGATGATAATGGTATACTCATCTGATCCAAAATAAGTTATTTAACTATTAGTATCACCAAATTCCTTTCATTTGAGACCATAATCATTGCAATTGACCATCTAGAAGTGTCAAAAATGAATTTTTTCCAATAGTCATATTTTTTCCAGTTACCTCCCCTTGTTTTGTGCAATCAGCTTGTCAGCTCCAATTTTCGAAATAAATGACTCCATTTCAATCCGATTTTGACTTGAATAAGATGGTGGTTACTTAGACATCACATTAGTGTATTATTTGACAGTGGTGTTAGGTGTTAGGTAACTGTGTAATATTTTGCAGATTTTTTCCGAATCTACTGAATAGATTTTGTATGTTACTAATTTTTTTCTATTTTCAGATTCCTTCTATAATCTCTTCTAACTAAATCATGCTGACAAAGTTACAAACATAAGAGTGAAACATATAAAATATGAACAATATAATTAAAGTGCCTGTAATCCTTTCAAAGTTATCGTCGGCGATGCTGGAAATCAAATAACATCAGGAGGAGGTAAGTTTATTTGTTTTTGTTTGTTTTTAAGGGTTTTACGGCGCTTGCAACACATTTAGGTTATATCAGCGCCAGTAAAAAGGAAGAAAATGGGATAGTAAAAAGTTCTAGAATTACAATTAAAGCACAAAAGAAAAGGTGAGACAAAGAGGAATTGGTTCAAATAGGGATCAGATGTAGATTCCAAGAGCACACAATCAAAGTACTTAGTTTGAGACCACCTATAAGTCTCATCCGGACACAAGCACAAAATCCAACAAAGAGAAATACACTCAAATGCTTACATTATAAATTCAAAATAAATATAATAATACATAACAGAGAGATGATTTACACGGAAAAAAATATCATCTCCCAAAACAATAACTATGCATTTGACTGTTTCCCTCCCAGCTAGGACTCCGGCCAGGGCCAGGACAAAACCAAGTAATCTCATTCCAAGACAAAGACAGAAAGCATGTTGGAAAACAGATATAAGGGGATAGAAGACACAGCATGTACCCCCTGCCCACTATGGGAGGTCAGGATCCCCACCCAGGAGGCAAGTTTAATCAATTGATTTTCTTACAATTCATTAGACATAGAAGTATGTTTTTTTCCTTACGGCTCACTTTACATTGAGATGAGATTTCACAAGTTAAGAGAATATATGAGTTAAGCCATGATGCTTTTACTTTTACAGGATAACAGTTTTAGGTGCTCTCAATTGCTCCGAGGTACATTTTATATTAGATAAAATTTATTCTATTCACTCAATAAAACTTCACTAGATACATTGGAAATAATTTTAGTGTGTACATAAAACAGTAATATTATAAATACAGAACACTAATACGAATATAAAGCAGCAATGGTATAATTATAAACGTATGCATGTATGATTAATCAAACAATTGAAGTATAGACTCCATATCTCCCTAGCTCTGTTTTTTTTTTTATCTAGGTATCAACATATTTTTTTTCTTATCTCTTCCTCAGTTCAATGAATGTAGAAGTCATGGCAGATTCACCAGTGTCAATTAAAAAGAATAAGACCAGAAAAATCAATAAAAGAAGACGATGTATAATTCACTACAGCTCTGTTAAAGATGAAGGTGATGTTCAACAGTTAACTGATGTATCGTGGCAAAAGATTTCATCTGTTGTTAACAGTTGTTGGCTACCAAAGGAAAGAGGAAATGTTTCTCACTCGAATTGAAAGCTGAAATAATCAACGAAGTAGACAAGAAAAGGAAGACGAAATCGCAAATTTGCAGGGATTATGAGATTTCATCTGGAACGCTCTATACCTTTTTGAGAGATAGAGAAGCAATCTTGTCAGCAATCAGTAAAGGACAATTCAACCCAGACAGAAAACGTCTCAAGACCACAGGACAAGAAGAACTGGACCGCTGCCTCCTCGTTTGGTTTCATCAAGCTCGGGCCTGTAGCACACCTATTTCAGGCCCCATCCTTTTTGAGAAAGGCGAGGAATTAGCACAGGAGCTTGGTTTGACAGACTTTCTGATGAGCAGAGGTTGGATCGACAGATTTAAACTCAGGCACGGCATTGGCCTGAAAGTAATCAGTGGAGAAGCTGCCTCGGCACCAATAGAAACAACAGTGGAGTGGAGAGGAAAGGAGCTGCAAGAAATTATGAAGGAATACAACAAGAAGGACATTTTCAACGCAGACGAAACTGGGCTTTTTTACAAATGCCTGCCCAACAAGACACTGGCAATGAAAGGAGACACCTGCACGGGTCAAAAGATTCCAAAAGAAAGAATTTCAATCCTTTTGGCAACCAACATGGATGGAAGTCAAAAGCTACCCCTTCTTGTCATTGGAAAATCTGAAAGGCCACTATGCATGAAGAACATCCGAACTCTTCCTGTGACCTACAAAGCGAACAAACATGCTTGGATGACGGGATCAGTCTTCGAGGAATGGCTTCGAAAGTTAGACAGAAAATTTCTCCTTGAAGGCCGTAGCATAGCGCTCATTGTGGACAACTGCAGTGCTCATCCTCGGTTGGACGGCTTGAGAGCAGTGAAACTTGTCTTTCTTCCACCGAACACTACAAGTGTTCTACAGCCTTGTGACCAGGGCATAATACAGAACTTCAAGTGCCTCTACAGAAAAAGGGTTCTCCGAAGATTCATCACACTTCTTGATGAAAGTGGATCCGATGATGCACACTACAAAATGACTGTCCTCGATGCCATCAACTACTCCGCTGCTGCTTGGGATGATGTGAAACAAGCAACTATCGCAAACTGGTTCAGGAAGGCAGGCTTCACACAAGAGGATGGCGACAGTGTGAGTGAAGTTGTAATTGTAACCGACCCCTCTACTGTAACTGACAGCGCAGAGGAACATGAAGCGATACACCTCTTCAACCAAGCAGCAAAGGCTCTCGGCATCACTCAACAAACATTTGGAGAGTATGTTGTGGTGGACAGTCACATTCCCGCATCGGAACACTTAAGCCTCAAAGAGATAGCGCTCGCAGCTCAGGAAACAGAAGTTATGACTGCATCCACTGCTACTGCTAGTAAGGAAAAGGACGAAGAGGAAGAAACTGACACTGATATGGAGCAAACCATTGTGTCCAACACAGAAGCAGAGAATGCCGTCAACACGCTGAGGCTTTATCTTCAGCAACACGAGAAGACATCAGAGGAACTTACGCTATTGAGTGACATGGAGAGAAGGCTTGGCAAGATCGTCACAAAGTCAAAGAAACAGTCAAGCATCAAGGCTTTCTTCAAGCCTGTTTCGAAAGACAACCATCAGGTGTGATTCCCCCAAGCCCATGAGACGTTCTGGGGGAGGAAGGGGCACACCTTACAGTACAGTCCTTCCTGCCTAAACCTCAGACACCCCCCCCCCCCCAAAACAAAAAACACAAAAAAAAACCCAAAAAAAAACAAAAATAAAAAAAACAAAAAAGACAACAACAAAAACAAAAAGTGAACCAAAGATAGTCCATTTCAGTTTCAAGGCTCATGGGTCACGTTAAATTTATTGACATTCAAGGGAGGTAATCGTGTATATTTTTGGGACATTTTCCCCTGCTTTCCTATAGCGGGAGCTTGCCTACAGCAGGATTTTTCTGCTGGGACCAAAAGTCCCGCTATAGGCATGCTCTACTGTATACATTTCACCAATTTTCATCAGATCCAGATATCAATTGGACTCCAGATGATGATGAACTTGAAGCTGATGACAATGCACACTCATCCGATGAAAGCAGCGACGGGGAGGAATATCCCGATATCCTGAACCAATCAGACCCAGAAATAGAAGTTGAAGAAGAAGAGGAAGACAGTGATGAAACTCATTTGGGTAATTCTGTATCATTGCCAGCATCTAGCAATGTAGTTTTGAGCAAAAAAGGGGGATATTATGTGGAGTAAAGTACCGGTGTCCCAGGTTGGGAGAACACCTACAAGAAATGTTTTTAGGCCTCCCAAGTCCAACGTAAGACATCCGGCAAAGATAGATTCAATTGTGTCAGCCTTTAAGATGATTTTCACTGCACAAATAATTAGTGATATTGTGAAGATGACAAACTTAGAAGGAGCAAGAAATGAAGGTGTGCAGTGGAAGAATGTAGATGTTATAGAACTGACAGCATTGCTAGGCCTTTTTATTCATTTGGGTGCGAGAAAGCTTGGTCTTTTAGCAGTGGCAAAGATATGGAGAGGAGCTTCGGCAGACAATGTTGCAATATGCACAATGAGCATGAAACGATTTGTAAAACTCTGCATCAACCATCGCTTTGATGATAAAAGGACACGTGCTATTAGGCGAGTTAGGGATATATTTTCACCAATTAGGGATCTCATGAACAAAATCAACAAGAATTTGCAACTTTCATACATTCCCTCAGAATGCGTAACTATAGATGAACAGCTTGTTCCGTGGAGAGGACGGTGCCCATTCTTGCAATACTTACCGAGCAAGCCAGATAAGTATGGGATGAAACTCTTTCACATATGAATATGTGACAGCAAAACAGCTTACCCTCTCCAAATGATACCGTACCTGGGTAAACATGGAGAAAGGAAAACAAACCTTGGGAGGGAGACTGTAAAGGAACTGGTAGATCCTTACCATAAAACTGGCAGGAACGTTACATGTGACAATTTTTTTACTGATTTAGAATTAGCAGAGCACTTGTCTAGAAGAGGTTTGTCAATAGTGGGGACAGTCAGGAGAAATAAGTCATTTCTACAATCATCGTTTCAGACAGGAAAAGAACTTGAGAAATTTGACAGTGCCTTCCTATTCAAAGATGGTGCAAGCATTGTGGCACACAAATCTAACCACAAGAAACATGTTGTTGTACTGAGTACGATGCATCATTCTCCTGACATCGACCAAGGAACGAAAAAGAAGCCAGTGATGGTGAGATATTATAATAAAACCAAAGGAGGAGTCGACACATTTGACTACATGTGCCACAGTTTTTCTTGTAAAAGGAAGTCAAGAAGATGGCCCATGGTCCAGTTTTACAACTTGCTGTGGCAGCCCATATTTTATACAAGACTGTTCATCCAGAAGACACCAAATCATACAAAGACAGGGGCCATTTCAACGAACTGTTAGCAAAGGAACTTCTTTTTGAACATTTGACAAGAAGAATGACAATGTCGAAAACAACAAGACGGGTGAAATTATCATATGAAATAATAAAGATGGAATGGAATCTCAATGATGAAAGAGAATCAGCAACAAGACCTGAGATTGAAGGACAGAGAAAGAGGAAAGCATCAAGCCAAGGAAGATGTGAAATGTGTCAGAGGAAGAAAGACAGAAAAATAAGGGAAACTTGTTCAAAATGTAAGGCATTTGCTTGCAAAGACCACAGTAAAAGCTACAAAGTGTGTGACCATTGTGCAGAATAGATGTGTACAGTGTAAGTATAGGTCGATAGCAAGATTGAGATGGTGAGGAAAATGTTAACAATAAGTATGAGTACATGTCATATGGTATTGTGCTGACAGCGATTGATGACAAGAAATTGGACATACAATGATTGATGTTTTATTTTGATTTGTTCTACTGTATAGATTTGAGTGTACTGTAGGTACATGTTTGAACCTTTTTGTTTTTAGTTTGAAAGTTTTCAATGAAATTCAATAATTAAACCCACTAATTTGTTAGTTGTTCGATTTCCAAATAAAACGATTGATTGCCTATTGCTAGTCAAAAATATTGTCCTTCATTCTATTTCAAAATTGTGAAAACACAGTGGAACACTGACAAATGACTATATATCTAACGATACAAACATGCTGTACCTACTCACTTATCATCTTGGAAATTACATATGGTGTGCATTAGCAGCATAAAAAAAATATAATTGACAAACTCATATGACTAAATAAAATACAGAGCTTTTATATAGCACGATATCCACCGAGGTGCTCAAAGCGCTTTACAAGGGGTCCCAGACCAACAGCAACACACAACATAAGACGAGACAAGCAGCCTATTAGGCGCGATACAATTTTGGTGAGGACAAGGACCGGCCAGGTACTTGGTTTTACACATGAGTGGGGTGTGGAAAATGTGTGTAAAGTCCATTTCCCAAGGAGTCAACTTTGCACCGCCAGAGCGGGATTCGAACCCCTGACCTTCCGATCACGAGTCGTAGCGTCTACCACTACCACTAGACTACAAAGCCACACACCATACATGTGTATATGGATTCAAACTCACGCAGTATGAGAACATTACATACAATCTAACACAAATATATACAGGCAGTTTATCAAAAATGTGGGCCTTCTTTATTGAAAATCACATAAATTACAATTAGTAATGCATAACTTGTGACGATAAGAAGAAATCCATATTTTGCCATGTTCAGAGGCCTATATTTTGGTTATTCTGCCAATTAGGTGTGGGCAACCTTGAGTACATATCAAAAAGTATCTTATTTATAATAATCTACACCAGAAAATGGTAATGTATATGGCCAGTTGCTATTCTACTATAGACAAATACATGGGGTGCATATGCACCCCAAAGGATGAAATAGGAGGTTTCTGGTTATTTTCTCTTTGTTTATTAGGGGGTGCAGTCGCACCCCAAAAGCGTAAAATCTCAAATTCCATGGGAGGTCTTCTGGTGTGAGTAAACGATGCACGTGAGAGGTATAAAATTTGGGGAGGTGATTTAAGGGGTCAATTTAGGAAAAGTCACAAAATTTCAGGTTTATAGGTCAAAAATTGTAGATTTTAGAGCCAAAAAACATAGCATTGGCGTGCGTTTGCACCCCAGAGGTGAAAATAGGGTTAACTTTCTTGTTGGGATCATCATCAAGTGTTATGACTTGATTTTTTTTTAATTCTTTTTTTTTTTTCATTATTTTCTTTTTCGGCAGTTTCAGGTTATCAAATCACAAAGGGTATGGCACTAAGCAACTTGCTCAGTCCACCATATCTCTCTCTCTTCCCCTCCCCATCGGCAGTGTGTGGGGCCAAAACTCAAGGTTAGTTAGTTGAAATCGTGAAACCGTTTGTGGGTGCCGTGAAAAATTTACTTAAACAATGAAGGACATAATTTTGGAATTCTGGTAAATGCCTTGCAACAGGTCAAACATTAAAATTGTATTTCTCTCATATGAATTCTAATGTGTCATTTCAAATATGTACCATGAGCAATTTTATGCCTTTTGACAGGTCAGATACTTGAATGGTGTTTATCTCTAATGAGTTTTGATGTGTCGTTGTAAATGTGATTTCTTTGTATATTTCTTTCCACAGGTCAGACAGTTGAATGCTCTTTTCCTGTATGAGATCTCATGTGTCGTTGTAAACTTTGTTTCACGGCAAATGCCTTTCCACAGGTAAGACAATTGAATGGTCTTTCTCCTGTATGAGTTCTTATGTGTATTTGTAAACTTTGTTTCGTGGTAAATGCCTTTCCACAGGTAAGACATTTGAATGGTCTTTCTCCCACATGATGAGTTCTGATGTGTAATTGTAATACTCGTTTCGTGACAAAACCCTTTCCACAGGTAAGACAATTGAATGGTCTTTCTCCTGTATGAATTCTGATGTGTCGTTTTAAGTCTTGTTTTATGACAAATGTGTTTCCACAGGTAAGACAACTGAATGGTCTTTCTCCTGTATGAGTTCTGATGTGTCGTTGTAATTCTTGTTTTGTGACAAATGCCTTTTCACAAGTCGGACACTTGAATGCTCTTTCTCCTGTATGAATTCTTATGTGTCGCTGTAAACTTTGTTTCGTGGTAAATGCCTTTCCACAGGTAAGACATTTGAATGGTCTTTCTCCCATATGAGTTCTGATGTGTAATTGTAATTCTTTTTTCGTGATAAACGCCTTTCCACAAGTCGGACACTTGAATGGTCTTTCTCCTGTATGAGTTCTTATGTGTCGTTGTAAATCATGTTTCAAGGCAAATGCCTTTCCACAGGTAAGACAATTGAAAGGTCTTTCTCCCACATGATGATTTCTGATGTGTAATTGTAATCCTTGTTTCGTGATAAACGCCTTTCCACAAGTCAGACACTTGAATGGTCTTTCTCCCGTGTGAGTTCTGATGTGTAATTGCAATTCATGTTTTGTGGCAAATGCCTTTCCACAAGTCAGACACTTGAATGGTCTTTCTCCTGTATGAGTTCTTATGTGTCGCTGTAAACTATGTTTCATGGTAAATGCCTTTCCACAGGTAAGACACTTGAATGGTCTTTCTCCTGTATGAGTTCTGATGTGTAATTGTAATCCTTGTTTCGTGCTAAAAGCCTTTACACAGGTTGAACATTTTAATGGTATTGGTATTTCTCTGGTGTGACTTTTAGTATGCCTTAGAAGGTTTGATCTACAAGAAAATACCTTCCAACAAGTAAAACATTTATAAGACTTAATTTTAGAATTCTCATGGGTCTTTTCTTCTTTTTGAGAATTACTAGAAATAGAAACATTTTTGTAACAAGAATCATGAGATTTCTCATCCATTTGTGCCTCGTCTATTTCAATCGAATCAGCTTCTGGTCCATCGTAATTTGTAGAAAGTTGTTCCAAAGGTCTATCATGATTGGTTTGGACATCAGTGCCAGGCTTGTGCCATTCCACACAACTGTCTGTATATTCATCTACATCAATTTCAACTTGAAAGTCTTCATTGTCCAAAGACTGGTCACAGCCGTCAACATCGTTGTTATCTGTAAAATTGAAAAGAGAATCCTTACCTTGAGAAAACATTGAAGTGATAAATTATCCCCATTAAAAGAAATGCATTGTAGGTATAAATAACATAAACTGTTGATTTCTAGATATCAACAAGATCAGTAAAACCAAAATATAGGTTAGCTACGATTGAGAACATCCACATGCTGGGATTGATCAAATCTCGAGCTTAAAAATCAAAAGATAGATGTTTTAAATAATTAATTTCATTACACAAACTGTTGTTAAATGATATGGCAGCATGAAATACAATATTTAGGTAATTGTTCATACTACAAATTAGACCTGTACAAAAATAAATAAAAAAATTAATGTTTTAAAATCATGATCAAAATAACAACAATAATGATGATGATGATGATGACAGGGTGTCCAGCAAAGTACCAGTACTGGTTTGGAGATAGATAGACCGTCTCATTCAGTTTTCAAATCATCTTCAAGACACTGTTTCGGGGTGTCAGGCTATTTATTTTCAAGCCCTAGGACACTAATCATCCCTTTCAGTTTTCAAATCATCTCATTCATATCATCTTCAAGACACTATTTAGAGGGTGTCAGGCCATTTATTTTCAAGACCTAGGACACTAATCATCCCTTTCAGTTTTCAAATTATCCCGTTCAGTTTTCAAATCATCTTCAAGACACTATTTAGAGGGTGTCAGGCCATTTATTTTCAAGACCTAGGACACTAATCATCCCTTTCAGTTTTCAAATTATCCCGTTCAGTTTTCAAATCATATTCAAGACACTATTTAGCGGGTGTCAGGCTATTTATTTTCAAGCCCTAGGACACTTATCATCCCTTTCAGTTTTCAAATCCTCTTCAAGACACTATTTAGGGGTGTCAGGCTATTTATTTTCAAGCCTTTGGTCATTGATCACTGGTTTAAGTTTTCAAATCATCTTCAATATATATATATATACTATTTAAAGGTGTCAGGCTATTTATTTTCAAGCCCTAGAACACTAATCATCCCTTTCACTGGTTTAAGTGTTCAAATAATCTTCAATATATATATACTATTTAAGGGTGTCAGGCTATTTATTTCAAGCCCTAGGTCTGGAAGAATTTTTGCATTCCATGAAAAGGGTAGCAAGCAATTGTTATTGCCCCTTGCTACTTTGAAGGACTTTTGATCTAATTTTGCCTGCACAAGAAATCTTCAGAGCAAATATTATAAAAGTCCTGGTTAGTGGTGTAGATAAATTAATGGGAACCCAAATATTATGATTATGATGTTTTACACAGAACTAGCAACTCAGCTTTTTAATATGAAAACAAATTTAATGTATTGACAATATGATGTTTGGGACGTAAAGAGGTTTAAGTTATCTTTCTCTTTCCTCCAGTGAAAAGAAGTAATTTTATGAGCCACTCACAGCCCAATGACTGGTTGATCCAGTTGTCATGAGTGGTCATTGGCCAGTTAATCCCTAACACTTGACACATGTCTTGATTAAATTGTCACATTTGAAATTTTTACCATTGGATTGTGTGTCAGGCTGAACTCCCAGAAGAGCTGCAAGCTGTTCCTCTGTTTCCAGTGTGTCATTCATCAACATCTCTACCATTTGAGTCACAATCGATTCTGTAGCCAGACTTGCATAGCCAGCTGAAATAAATGCAGAAAGGAATAAAAGAGGTGTGTGTGTGTGGGAGGGGGGGGGGGAGGGGGGTCTTTGTACCCACATTTATTAGTCATAGAAAGGTCACTTTAAAATATTTTAAAACCTGAATTGATAATTTTTTTTTTAATAAAGATAAATCATAATGTTATAAAGTCAATTTTATTTATATTTATTTATATTTTATATCTACACATCTCATCTTTTGAGGCGAAAGTTGTTTTTTTTTCTCATAGACACTTTTGTCACTTGTATTTAATCTGTATGGAAAAGTTGATGGCTATTGGCTGATGTGATTCACAAACAATTTCATCAAAAGATATTTGAGTCTTATTTCCATATTCTTCTATAGGTGTAAAATAAGCAAAATTACAGTGTAGGGTGGATATACAGTGGACTCCGGATAAGACGATGCCCAGGGGAACCGAGAAAAAAGTCGACTTATCCGAAAATCAACTTAACCGGAGTGTAACCAAATGAGCAAAAACGCATGTGAACAAAGCAAACCAAGCTAGAATAAGTATGTCCCTTCATATCGCGCTGTCTCTGTAGTGGTCATGAGAGGCTCCTACCCTCAATAGCCCCATAGAGGAATCAGAATACATCAAAATCGGAATTTGAGATAAAAAAGCGGAATCTACTTACTGTTATTGACTATGACATGCTTTGCAACAGAAAATGTAATAGACAATCCAAAAGTACTCAAATGATAAAATTTAAAATGTGTAAAAATGTACAGATTGTGTAAAGACTAAGAATGGGGTCAAATAATGATAGAGAACACACAGGTCCTGGTCGTCTGAGAGCAAAGCATTGAATGGATGGATATAACCTTGTCAGGACCCTCCTCCACCCCCCCCCCCCCCACACACACACACCTAATCAAACAAACTGGCGTGCCGGTACACACACACACACACAAGGCTAAAATTAAATAGGGAAAGAAGCTGACCCTACTCAATAATATTATTACGGAATGAAGCCAACATATATTACCAAGGTCATTGACCTCAAAAATTGGAGTCGACATAATAATAATAATACTTTGGTCAACCCCCCTCCCAAACATATAAATATAATACTATCCAACATCAGCAGCACACACTTTGAAGGGACTAATCAGACACACAAAATGTGTGTTGATTGACCATTGGAGATGCTGACGAAATAAGCCATAGCTCACTTTTTTTTCACTAGAGATTTTTTTTTTTTAATTTTCCTGGATTGGAAAGATGAAAAGCGGAATTTTTGCCTTGAATGTGGAATGTATACCAATTAAGCGAAATTATTCCGCGAAAAGCGGAAGGGTAGGAGCGTCCAGGTCAAGGTCATGCTTCTTGTAAATCGAGACAGAAATAGCTGGTATGCCAATTTCCTATGCGATGATTTTCTGTGGCATGCCAGACTTTCCAAATGCATCGAATTTTCCTTTTCCGCGATAGGTTTGCCATTGTGGTTGTAGACTTGACTTGAATTCTTTATAAAATTGATACAAATTAAGAGGGCCATTACATAGGATGGCCTGGGATTAGAACCAAAAATAATCTTGAACTTGCGACAATGTAAAATTTGAGATGGAGAAATTAAAGTTATTCAATACTGCTTATGTACATTGAACACGGACGTCAGGCAAAGCACCTACATCACATCGATGTGCGCCAATCGTTCGCGGATATACTTAACCACTGAAAATTCTTACTGGTAGCTTTTTTAACCAATGGAAATACTTGTTTATTTGTGATTTTATTGTAGTCATGAGTGATGAGAACATCGACTTATGTGGAGTTTTTTTTTTTTTTACTAATGTTATATAGGAAGAAGGGGGAGGGACCAAGAAAAAAAATCGACTTGGGTAAAAATCGACTTAGGCAACGTCGACGTATCCAGAGTGCACTGTAGCTTGCTTTATTTTAGTTTAGATAGATCACTGACTTTCTTTGGATAAATTTAGTACATGAGTATGCATCAAAAGGACATTATCTGGCTGACCCAGATCCAACCAGTTTTGCCGCAATCATTCATAACTCTTCAATTCTATTACATAGTGGAAGTCTTCTAACATTAAATAATAACGTAATATGTTGCGTAATATTTTGAGATACTGTGCTTCCTTGATATAGCCATGCAAATAGCTCTACCTGTAACCAAGAAAAGACAGTATCTTATAATGCCATCCCACATACTGTTAGCAAATGGTTAACTGCAATGTAAATGCCTGCGATGAAATGACTCGCCCCATTTTCACAAACCAGCAGTAACTTTTACATTACCACTTAGATACTGCTAGTGTTGATTAAGGCTATCCGAAATCTCACTTTCGTTTTCAAATTGGAAAGGTATCTGAGTTTCTTCAATTTGTTTTACTTCAATTCTTTTCCGCAATTCCAATATTTGTGATAAAATATCAGTGTCGTTAGGGCAATATACTAATTGTTCTTCTTATTTATTAAGGGCTCTTATTTCTTCATTATAGGTATCTGAATTCTTACAACATTCATATTTGCAGTAGTCTTAAGTAAATTCCTTGCTGTCCATCGTAACACATTCCCACCTAAGATGAGGATCCAACCTTTTGTTTTCTTCTAAGCAACTTTGGATTTTTTGTTTCATTAACGTTATATATTTTAAGTCACTCAATATTAATACATTCATTTTAAATAAAGAGGGTCCTTTTTTGAAGGATATGAATTTAAATTTTGATATAACTGCTCAATGATCTGTAAAGGCAATGCCTTTAATTTCTGCTTCTTGTAAGAAAGGTATAAGCATGTTATTTATAAAGATATAATCTAGACGCATCTAGCTATCAAAGGAGACCCTCTAATCCGTGTAAATTTTTTTTCTTTTTTTTTTTTATTATGTATTATTCTCCATGTATCTGTAAAGGCTAATCTATTAATAAAATCATTAAAATTTTCAACATTTTCCTTATCATGTGGATTGCCAGATATTATGTCCAGCTCATTATTTACCACAGTGTTAAAGTCCCCTAAACAAATCATTGGTAAATCTAGATTTAACTCATATTTTGATATTAAAATCTTTCCTAAATAAGAAAAGAAATATATTTTTTTTTCCTGTGTAATATATGGCGCGTAAATATTAGCTATTAAAATACCTCTATCTTTGTTATCGTTTGTATTTAATTTTACCAATAATATTCTGGAGTCTTTGTACAATGTATTAATTTCTACTTTACAGTTTAATTGTTTTGAAATCAGAAATAATTGTCCTTTACTTTTGGACGTCCCCAGAGATAAGATGATTTTCCCACCCCATTCTTTTTCAACTAAATTTGAATTCTCCTCCAATAAATGTGTTTCCTGAAATCCTACTAATCTAAGTCTATTTTATTTTGCTTGATATTTTTAAAAAATTGCATTCCTTTTTTTCCTGTTTCTTAATCCACAAACATTTAGTGAAACGATACTTAAATATTCTAAACCCCCATCTGAAAAAAAAACAGTGTTAAAGTTGTTTGGATTCATTTAAATTAACGTATTTTAAAATTAATAATATTTTATATTTTAGCATTATTAGTGTTACTACAATCTCTTTTTACCACCATTTTTACTCAGATAGTTTTGGGCGACCTCTTTTTCCTTCCTTTTCTGGTGACCCTACCCTCTTTCTACTAGATCTTGTCATAACATAAACCTCCATTGTTTTAAACTTTGTTTTGCCTCCCTCACAACTTGTCTACCCCTCTTTCTTTTTTCTTCTCTTTCTCTTTCTGTCTCTGTCTTTTGTTTTTCTTTCCGACCTCTCCTTTCTTTTTCCTTATCCTCTTTCATGATTTCATTTGATTTTCCTTTTCCACCAATCTCACCTTCTCGCTTCTCTCTTACCTGTTCATCAGTACCTCGCTTCTTCTTTCCATTTCCTTCTTTTACCACTTCCATATCTTTTCTTAGTACCTCTCCTCACAGTCCATTAAATGTAGTTTTCTTTTGTCCTTATCTCCCACCTCCCTAATCTCTCCACTTTTTGTCTCTTTCCTTTTCTCCTCTACTTCTTCCTCATCCTCCTGTCACCAAACTTTTCATTGGAGGAATTCAAATCTCATTCTCAAACGAAGAGATTGAAAAGAAAATCAAGGGGTTGGGATTCAGAACATCAAGTAGGATGGTGATGCAGCGGGTAAGAGACCTGCAAGGTAAAATGACAGGAAGAAGAATGGTGTGGATTCATACTCCTACTGCCCCAACACCAAGAGTCATAGACGTCGGGCTTTTTAAAGGGTTCCTTTATTACAAAGAGATGAATGATAATCGGTGCAGAAATTGCATGGAGCACGGTCATAGGGCCACAGCATGTACAAAGCAAGTCGTCTGCCGAAGATGCAAGACAGGTGGACATCGGGAAATCAATTGTCCCAATGGAACATACACCGAAAAGAAAAAAGGGCTCAAGTTGATGTTTCAGTCAGTGCATTTGGAAGAAAAAGAAGTGGAAACAGAGGATGATAGAGTAGAAAATGAAAATGATGAGAGGGAGCAGGAGGAGGAGAAGTTGGAAAAGGAGTCAGAAGAAGAAATGGAGGAGACGGAAGAGAAAGAGGGAGAAGAGAAGGAGGTGGAGGATGAGTATTATTATTATGGTTCATCTAAGTTTATCGTCTTCATTGCAAATTAGAGGAGAGAGGTGGGGAAAGGGGAAATGCAATATTTTAATATCTCTGGCGTAATTGTCCATCTGATGGTAGTAATTAAACGTATATATAGATCTATCTATATATATATATATATATTATATATATATAATATATATATATATATATATATATATATATATATATATATATATATATATATATATATATATATATATATATATATATATATATATATAATCTATTTATATCTGTAATTTTCCTTTACTCACTTTTTTCCAGAACGTCCCATACTTTAGTTCTAAAACTCGATTGTTGCTGATTCTCATTCTCGGTATTCAAAGTCAGTAATTCTGTTGGAATAATAATAATAATAATAATAATAATAATAATAATAATAATAATAATAATAATAATAATAATAATACTTACTTACTTACTTCGGCCGCCCCTTGGGGTGCCCAACATGAGCCACAAGTCTTCGCCATTCTGTCCTGTCCTCCATAAGCGTACGCAGCTCCCGGGTGTTGTCCATTCCTGTGTCATCTAGCAGACAGTCAATGTAGGTTTTATTCTGCCTGCCTCTGCTTCTGGTTCACTCAGGTGGTTCCCACAGCACAAGACTGCTTGCAATTTCCTCCTTGTGTCTCCAGCAATGCCCCGCAAGTCTCAGTCTTCTCTTTTGAATCTTCGAGGTCACTGGGGGGAGGTCACTGTAGAGCTCTTCATTTGTTATGTGCTCTTTCCAGCTTACATTGAGGGCCATCCGCAGCATACGAGTGTAGCAGCCGTCCAGTTGCTTCTCAAGGGCTTTAGTAAGAGTCCATGTCGCTGCTCCATATAGAAGCACTGACTCTACCATTGCCAGGAACAGTCTCTTCTTTATTTCCCTCTGTAGGCATACAGGCAAAGAATGGAGAATGGCTGAAGGAAGTTGACAACTTCAAGTACCTAGGAGGTTGGACTCAAAGCAGTTCCTCTGATATTTCTGTCAGAAAAGCATTGGCTTGGAGTGCCTGTCACAAACTCAGGAAAATCTGGAGTTCAAACCAACAATAAGGCACAGGCAGCTGTACTTGATAGGGACAGTGCGCTCATCCTTCTCATTCTTGACCATTACTTTGATGTAATAAGCGATCAACTCCTTGAAGATCAGTAAAAGTCCGCAGTTTATGAAATTTCGGTTTGGATAATGAGCTTTCTTTGCCGTAATTCAGGACTTACTCCTTTCGACTCGACACGAGGTGTACCGGCTTCACGAAAAACGAATCTGCCGATTACAATGCTTGAAGGAACTGAAAAGCCTGCCAGCCAGCCTGAAAATATTGAAGAATCTTGTATATTTTATTTATCTCAGTAATGTGAATTGTCTAATTTGAATCATTACATACGCATATAAAAATACAAATACACACAATTAACAAACCCCTGATAGATGATGATAATGATGATGATGGTAATAATAATAATAAATAATAATAATAATAATAATAATAATAATAATATAATAATAATAATAATAATAATAATAATAATAAAATAATAATAAAACTTATTTTATGCTGGCAACGCATACGATTTGACTGACAGAGAAAAAGGTATAAAACTGTAAATCATTTGGGCAAAGGCAGAGACATGGATGTGGAAAATCTTGCTCTAGCTATCTTTCCCCCCCCCCCCCCCCCATCTTTCCCATTCATTTTCTCCAGTGACTAGTGAAGACTGGATACCCAGCACATCAAATAGGAGAAAATCCATTTCAAAATGGACAAATATTTACTAGCCATTTGCTGTTGCAACTTCACAAACTCACACAGTGCATAAAGACATCCTCTCTACAGCAACATGGAGTCCAGCTGTCCAGTATTTTTTCCTATTTGCTATTATATAGCAATGACGATCAGACAGAAATCCTTGGGACTCGATATGACTCGAATTCAAGGCAAAATATGGGACACGGCGATTGAGTATATGCTATTTTAAAAAATCAATTACGATGCTGTTTATCGATGAATATGACTGAAAGTTGGCACACAATTAGAAAAGAGGTCATTTTAAATTATGTCCAGCGGCAAAACTCATGCGATTACCAGAAGACCGTTAAAAACAGATGTTTACTCTTTGAATTAAAATATTTATAAAACTACCAAGACTTTGCCTTTAGTATGGTTATATATGCACTGTTCTTCTATTCATGTTTCAAATGTCATCGGATTATGATAAGTACTTTTCACGTAATATCACAAAACATCAACCCAATTTGCACTTCAACTAGTGAAAGAGGAGACAGCAATTTTGCTCCCCCATTGCGCAACACGAAAATGACGTCAGCGAGGCAAGGCTGCTAGATGGTCAGACTTTCACCTGACCAAATTTGACTTCAAAAGTGGCTAAAAATAGTAAATTATATGGCTTTAACCACTTAGACTGACCCTCTTAAAACGAATTGAATTTTAACAAACAAAAAATTGAAGGGCGAAAATTGAACATTCTAAGATAAATGTCACTGAGACAAAAATAAATGAATATAATTTAATAAAAGAAACAAAATTATATATTTGGACACACTTGTGGCCATCTGGCAGGTGTGCCCGCGGCGTCACAGTAGATTAACACATAAGCTCTCTCTCTACTACTACTACTACTACGACGACGAGAAATAACAAAAACCATAGTCTCATTGAACTTTTTTGATTGATAATAATTTAGCAGGCATTTTGCATTTTGTATGGGTTGTAGTAGACACAAAATTACACTTTGAAAAAGTTCTAAGTGATCAATACATATATTTTTAACAAAATTATCGTTGACCCTAGTCATACAGCTCTAAAACTATACAAATACAAGTTAGATCTCTTTTGATGTCTTCATATTTTCTGATAAATTTGCCATAAAATTGCCGTTTCAATCTCTAATTCCATATTTTCTGAGTTTTTTCTCTCTTTGGGGTCATCAAAATAAATGACACCTTTGAAACTGCAAACTTTTTTTATTTATGAATGGATTTTCAAAATTCAAAAAGATTTTTAGTCAGTGGAGATAGGGCTTTGAATTTAAGGGTTGTATTTCCCACAAAATCAGAAAACAAAAATGTTCATAGCCATTGTTGAAAATCGTTATAGACTGTACCTTGTTTAGTCTCTAAGACCACAGATGTGACCTCTGAACCCAAACCATTGTAAGAAACAGGCTCCTCAAAAATTGTTTTATAACTCTGATCGCCTTTGTTGACATTGCAGGGTTCCTGGAAAAAAGGGAAGAGAAAGAAAGAATGGAATGAAAAGAAACAATAAAGGTACAGATTTTATATCATGGTTGGACAGCCACAGGCAATACACAACTTGATACAAACAAAATAAAGGAAACTTGTCAGTGTTAACTCAATTCCTGCATTTAACATTTATTTACAAAAATAGTGATCAACTGGTCAGATAGGCCAGGACAAGGAAAAGTCACAAAATGTTTTGGAGACTCCTGTGTTCTTTTGGGATATAGGCCAGGACAAGGAAAAGTCACAAAATGTTTTAGAGACTCCTGTGTTCTTTTGGGATATAGGCCAGGACAAGGAAAAGTCACAAAATGTTTTGGAGACTCCTGTGTTCTTTTGGGCTTTAGGCCAGGACAAGGAAGTCACAAAATGTTTTGGAGACTCATGTGTTCTTTTGGGATATAGGCCAGGACAAGGAAAAGTCACAAAATGTTTTGGAGACTCCTGTGTTCTTTTGGGATATAGGCCAGGACAAGGAAAAGTCACAAAATGTTTTGGAGACTCCTGTGTTCTTTTGGGATATACGCCAGGACAAGGAAAAGTCACAAAATGTTTTGGAGACTCCTGTGTTCTTTTGGGATATAGGCCAGGACAAAGAAAAGTCACAAAATGTTTTGGAGACTCCTGTGTTCTTTTGGGATATAGGCCAGGACAAGGAAAAGTCACAAAATGTCTTGGAGACTCCTGTGTTCTTTTGGGATATAGGCCTGGACAAGGAAAAGTCACAAAATGTTTTGGAGACTCCTGTGTTCTTTTGGGATATA
This sequence comes from Berghia stephanieae, assembly GCF_034508935.2. Lineage (NCBI taxonomy): Eukaryota > Metazoa > Mollusca > Gastropoda > Nudibranchia > Aeolidiidae > Berghia > Berghia stephanieae. The sequence continues at coordinate 86,490,478 of NC_088363.1, forward strand.
GGCCAGGACAAGGAAAAGTCACAAAATGTCTTGGAGACTCCTGTGTTCTTTTGGGACATAGGCCTGGACAAGGAAAAGTCACAAAATGTTTTGGAGACTCCTGTGTTCTTTTGGGATATAGGCCAGGACAAGGAAAAGTCACAAAATGTCTTGGAGACTCCTGTGTTCTTTTGGGACATAGGCCTGGACAAGGAAAAGTCACAAAATGTTTTGGAGACTCCTGTGTTCTTTTGGGATATAGGCCAGGACAAGGAAAAGTCACAAAATGTTTTGGAGACTTTTATGTTCTTTTGGGATATAGGCCAGGACAAGGAAAAGTCACAAAATGTTTTGGAGACTCCTGTGTTCTTTTGGGATATAGGCCTGGACAAGGAAAAGTCACAAAATGTTTTGGAGACTCCTGGGTTCTTTTGGGATATAGGCCAGGACAAGGAAAAGTCACAAAATGTTTTGGAGACTCCTCTGTTCTTTTGGGATATAGGCCTGGACAAGGAAAAGTCACAAAATGTTTTGGAGACTCCTGTGTTCTTTTGGGATATAGGCCTGGACAAGGAAAAGTCACAAAATGTTTTGGAGACTCCTGTGTTCTTTTGGGATATAGGCCAGGACAAAGAAGTCACAAAATGTTTTGGAGACTCCTGTGTTCTTTTGGGATATAGGCCTGGACAAGGAAAAGTCACAAAATGTTTTGGAGACTCCTGTGTTCTTTTGGGATTACAATCTAAATCTAAACAAGGGCAACGACTGCTTTTCAATCTTTGTTTGTTTTACATTATCATTATCATCATATTATCATTGTTGCCAAAATTACAATCATCATTATCAATCATCAGAGACCACATGGAAGTAGAAAGGAATATCTTACCTGAAGTTGTGTCCCAAGTGATGATGTCACAGATGAAAGCTCTGTTGGAATTTTGGATTCAAGTTTAACTTTATTCCTAATATCAATGCTCTGTGAATCTTCACCTTCAAGTTTAACACTAACATCAGTGGATTGTGAACAAGAGTAGGAGGAGTTCCCTGCCTTGATGTCTTCATCTGGTATACTTTCAACATCAATCAATTCACGTTTAACACTGACTTCAGAAGACTGATATGAGGTCCCCAGTGACCTTTCAGTTTCCACTAGATCTTCAAGTTCAAGGGTGGTAATTGATTGGAAGGAATTCTCTGTCTTTACATCTTCCAATCCGACATTCAAATGACTGAAATCTTCATGTGAAAGCTTTACATTTTTTTCCATTTCAATTTTACAAGACCCTTCCATCATTACTTCTCTGCACAGGATGTAAGGAGGAACTCTGAAAAAAGAAACAGCACCACAAGAAATGTTGAGATAATGAGAAATGAGAGCCTGTTATAATATAAAATATATAGGTACAGCCACTGTCAAATTTCGTCCCAATTAAGCGGCCGGAAATTGGAAAGGGCATAACTTTGTATATCGAAAAAATTCCATTCCCAAGGAATCGTCCCAATAAAGCGGCATCCCCAATATGTACTGGCTTGGACTTGGACTGTATTGCCACCTTTTAAGATCCTTAGTCTTTTCAAACACTTCATGTATCCATATTGTTTCTGGCACAATTTTCTCTATTTCAACAAAGTGACGGAGTTGCTATTTTCCCTTATTCTTAGTAGGTGTATTATCCCTCGCTTTTTCCTCCCTCGAACATATTTCCAAACATTTGTAGCTAATACTAAGCACTTAAATGATAGGCTAAATCTGCGTCACAATTCTCCCATTCACCTGTGTCGCCGCTAATTATCGTTTGTGAGCTGCAGGCTGAAACCATGGCATTGTTAAATTAAATTGAGTGATCTCTGGTGTTAATTTACAGAATTTGATAAATTAAACACCAAAATAAAGGGTATTGAACGCTCTATCATTTGGTACAATTCCCATTTTCCCCTTTAAATTCATTTAGAAGATATTGTAATGGAAAGATAGCTTAATGTTAGAGAGCAAGAAAATTAAGCCGTATATTGTCATTCATGAAAAAATTCCATTGAAACTTGAAACACAAAAAATCATAAAATTCAACCATTCTCCTTTCCAATTATACCATTTTCAACTATCAAAACTGCTTTCCGGATACCCTTTGAGCCTTCCTTAATATCACACTCATTTCAAAATTGAAGAAAGTAACGTCATTTCAGCTTGGACTGCCATGGTCATCGTCGTTCATTGGCTCATAGCCTAGTGACACCAGTATTTCAGGGGAATCCCCTTTCAATTTTTCAGTCAGCTGTTGCCCAGTTTCAGGCTGATTCCTATAGATAGTAATTTTTTGAGAGCTTTTAAGTGAAGTGACTATTTCTCCGAATGCTCGGGAAAAGAAACGATATCTATTTCTCCAAACAGTTTCTGTTCTCAAGACTTTTTTGGTTATTTGTGAGAGTGACTGTGTGAATGATGAATGTATATGCATTTGTGGGGATTTTCGTTTGCTAGTGGGGTGCTCTGTCTTTTATTCCCAACTTTCAGTTAAGACTTCTACTTCTACGTCTATCGGATCGTGTCTTTCACTTTCAACCTCTGTTCCCGTTGGCTTTGTTATTTAGGATTTAGGTTTACCTCTATCCTTTCTTTGATAGTGCAGCGCAATGTGTAATAGTGAACGCGCCATGGAGTATTCGCGATAGCACAGCTTTTTGATTTAAAAAACGCTAGAGCTTGATGAATTCCCTGTCCACTCTGTTTAAGCATTTACTTTTGTATCCTGCCGCTGTCTTGCTTTGTTTACTGTTTACACAGTAGTGTTGGGTTATTTGATCGCTTTTACTCGATCGACGATCGAGCGCCAAGCCACGAGTCAGTGCTCGATCTCAATGCCGGAAGAGCGAGTTAGTAAAACGATTACTCGATCGTAAAACGATCAGGCGGGTTGTGAGCTTGAGACGATCTTGACACGTGAGACGAGCTTGAGACGATCAGGATTCGAGCGAGCGGAGGGGTAACGAGTGTTTCGAATCATTTCAAATTCAAACGATCACAGTTTGCCATCCGATACCAATCGCCAATGTTTGCACACGGTAGTCTGTGGTTCTTCCACAGCCCTCACTCCTTGTCAGATGTTAGTGTGTCTGGGTGGCAGTGGCAGGGAAATTCGTATAGGTGTATCACGCGTGTGTGACAAGACTTCATTAAACCTACTAAAGTTTGACTATCACACACACACACACACATACACACACACACACACACACACACACACACACACTAAGGCTATTTCTATGACACACACGCATCCCTCTATCAATGAACACTCCTACAGTAGTGCGGCTATGTGGTCTAGTCATGACGTAACTATAGGTAGTACTCTAGTCGACCATGGGTCTCGTGCATTATAATGGTCTAGTGGTATGACACCCGCTTTGGGATCGGAAAGTCCTGGGTTCGAGCCTCGCGCTCGGTGCATAGTTGAGTCTTTGGACAAGGCTTTTTACTCACATTCTCTCACCGTACTCAGGTGTAAAATGAGTACCTGGCCGTTAACAGCGTTGTCTTTGTCTGAAAAATTGTAATATCGCCTAACAGGCGGCATGTCCCGTCCTACATATCAAATGTTGCTGTTGACCGGGGACCCCTTTACAAAGCGCTTTGATCACATTTAGTGGATATTGTAAAGCTCAATTTTTTAAAGTAAAACATTAGCTTTGAATATGGAATGTTTCAATTTTAGATGCCTGTGTATTCTTTGTTAGTTCCCATCATCAATCATCATCATCATCATCATCATCATCATCATCATCATCATCATCATCATCATCATCATCATCAGGGGCAGCGGTACGGTTGGCACCCGAAAGGTACCGAGTTCGATCACCCGCCGCTGAGTGGTCTTGAGCAAGTCACCTTGCCCTAACTAAATTTGCGGCGCTGCACTGCGGCTATCGCTTGGGTTATTCCAGTCTTCCCTTAGAATAGACCCAAAAGACGAATCTCCCCTATGGGATGAATAAAGGGAATTATGTTTAATTTATTTATCATCACCATCATATCAGCGGGATCATCATCATCACCACCACCCTAATAATAATGAATAATATAAATATCAACACATTTCAATGTAATAATCAATCTAAAATCAATCAGTGCTCCTAAAAGACCCTTTGATTTCTTTGTCTAATTCGTTCCATACTTTTGGAGTCCCGACAAAGAAAGATTTTCAGCTAACTATAGTTTATATATGGGAATATTAATCAGTCGTTTATATTGGAATCGGAGTTGTCTAGCAGGTGTATTAGTTCAAAGCGCATTTCCAAGGATTTACCATGCTCAATGAACTTCACAATATTTTATTTAATTTATTCCTCCGGCACGCCATATCGACCATACATCCATTTCGTACAGTAGGTACCGATCGCTGTTTGGAGTCTTTTTGTATTAAAGCTCTTTACAATACCCGTCATTGCTTATAAGATAAGAATACATTCACACCTGAGTCAAGTGCCTGACACACGGACTTAACGTCTGGATCACAATTTTCAACAATCACTGTCACTCATCCGGCCATTGATAAGGCTTGATTTTGTGACAAGAGACACCGTACCACTGAGCGACCGAACAAATAATCACCATCTGCGCCATCGTCATCATCATCATCATTATCATCATCCTCATCACAGCCGTAACAGCCAGCAAAACCACAATCATCATCTTCGGGTCCGGTCTATCCGTGTGGGGGGGGTGGGGGTGGAACCTGCTAAAGTATTTCATTTTTTAAACAGAAACACGATAATCATCATCATCATCATCATCGTCATCCATTGTCGTCGGCATCGTTATCATCGTGTCCGGGCAATCCGTGTGTGTCTGGGTGTGGAACCTGCTAAATATTATTATTATCTACCTACCTAATAAAAACACACCATTCTTGTTCATTTATTTTTCAAATAATGAAATGAAAGGCACGACCTTTCCCGCACACACAAGAGGCGATGACGACCAGTGACAAATTATGGGAGGTGGGGGCGGCCGACAACTTTTGGCGCGACATAAATATGAAATGTTAAGGTGACAGCGGGATGATGGTGGTGGGAGGGGGGGGGGGGGGGTCTCAACCCTTCACCATCAACAACTGTTTGATGGCGTGTGTGTGTGTGTGTGTGTGTGTGTGTATGTGTGTGTGATGCGACGAACGATCATAATCAAGGCTGCCAGACAGCCAGATTTCTTCTTGCCCAAGTAGTCAAATAGACCCCAAATAGCCAAACACCACAAGCATTCTGACTCCCTTGAAAAACTCATTTGTTTTGATTAACAAAACAATCGACTACAGTTGGATAAACTTATCTTTTCATTTTTTTAAAATAAAATATTTTTTAAAAATGAATAATAATAGAAAAGCGTTTCTTAGTAACCAATTTTGAACTTGGCCATCTGGCAGCCCCCATCATAACCAGCTGCAGTCAAGCCAGCCACAGACATAAGAGAGGGAGGGGTATGTGAAGTTTCCTGTGGCAAACGAGTTGCTCGTGTTTTTTTTTTCAAACGAATCACTGCTCGATGACGTCACTGACTCGAAACCCGCCCGAAACCGACTCGATTTTAGAGGACTCGATCGAAAACCCGCTCGATTTGATCGTTTCAAACTCGACCCAGCACTATTACACAGAAACTGTGTTCAGGATTGCCAGATATTTTTGGTAAAGTTGCAAAGGTATAAGCTAAAAGTCGTAAAATTAAGAAGAAAGTCGCAAACTTCTTTATTTCTAATTTCTAATCTATTACTATTATTATCAGTATAAGTAGTTATCATTATCAGTTATCTGAATCTCGATTCAACGTAAACAGGGACGGCTGGTAATAATGGGCAGGGTGGGCAAATACCAGCCTGTTTTTTTCAAGTTATAAGCTGTATTACCAGGTCCGAAATAATCTAATCTAAATTAGATAATTTCAAAAGTTACTACTTAAACTTGATACTTCGTACTGAAATCAATTTGTGTGTATTTTTGATAGATTGCGAATGACCATGCACCCCGTAATGCATAAACCAGG